>NC_060139.1:738954895-739271365 GCF_021461385.2 Schistocerca piceifrons | reverse complement strand
AAAAGGTGCAGTTGCCTTAGCATTGACTACTATAAAAATCAGCTTCATGTTCGTTTCTTTCTGTTTTCCTTCTGGGCACGTGCAGGATTGAACACATTCGTCATGAAATTATTAGTCATTTCTTTATCGAATGACTTTTCTTACTGATGCAAAATCATCACACAGCGTCGAAACATAATCTAAAGTACGGTATCACCAACGTGGTGCCAACATAAAGACTCCTGTCCAAGAGGCAAAGACCTTATGATATTGTTGTCAGCAGTATTGCTAATCGCGTACGCGCATAACATCACAAGCAATACCGAGGAACCATTACTCTGCTGTCATATATAGTGGATGTTTTGTAACTAATAGCACGATGTTTATAATTAACACTACCGCACACAACTAAACGGTGTAAGTCGCTTATGTACACTACACAAAAGTGTTCAAATGTGTCTGAAATATTATGGGACTTAACTGCTAAGGTCATCAGTCTAAGATTACACACTACTTAACCTAAATTATCATAAGGACAAACACACACACCCATGCCCGAGGGAGGACTCGAACCTCCGCCGGGATCAGCCACACAGTCCCTGACTGCAGCGCCTCAGAACGCTCGGCTTATCCCGCGCGGCTATGTACACTACTGGCCATTAAAATTGCTACACCAAGAAGAAATGCAGATGATAAAAGGGTATTCATTGGCCAAATATATTATACTAGAACTGACATGTGATTACATTTTCACGCAGTTTGGGTGCATAGATCCTGAGAAATCAGTACCCAGAACAACCACCTCTGGCCGTAATAACGGCCTTGATACGCCTGGGCATTGAGTCAAACAGAGCTTGGACGGCATGTACAGGTACAGCTGCCCATGCGGCTTCAACACGATACCATAGTTCATCAAAAGTAGTGACTGACGTATTGTGACGAGCCAGTTGCTCGGCCACCATTGACCAGACGTTTTCAGTTGGTGAGACATCTGGAGAAAGTTCTGGCCAGCGCAGCAGTCGAAGATTTTATGTATCCAGAAAGGCCCGTACACGACCTGCAACATGCAGTCGTGCATTATCCTGCTGAAATGTAGGGTTTCGCAGGGATCGAATTAAGGGTAGAGCCACGGGTCGTAACACATCTGAAATGTAACGTCCACTGTTCAAAGTGCCGTCAATGCGAACAAGAGGTGACCGAGGCGTGTAACGAATGGCACCCCATACCATCACGCCGGGTGATACGCCAGTATGGCGATGACGAATACACGCTTCCAATGTGCGTTCACCGCGATGTCGTCGAACACGGATGCGACCATCATGATGCTGTAAAAAGAACCTGGGTTCATCCGAAAAAATGACGTTTTGGCATTGGTGCACCCAGGTTCGTCGTTGAGTACACCATCGCAGGCGCTCCTGTCTGTGATGCAGCGTCAAGGGTAACCGCAGCCATGGTCTCAGAGCTGATAGTACATGCTGCTGCAAACGTCGTCGAACTGTTCTTGCAGATGGTTGTTGTCTTGCAAACGTCCCCATATGTTGACTCAGGGATCGACACGTGGCTGCACGATCCGTTACAGTCATGCGGATGCCTGTCATCTCGACTGCTAGTGATACGAGGCCGTTGGGATCCAGAACGGCGTTCCGTATTACCCTCCTGAACGCACCGATTCCATATTCTCCTAACAGCCATTGGGTCTCGACCAACGCGAGCAGCAATGTCGCGATACGATAAACCGCAATCGCGATAGGCTACAATCCGACCTTTATCAAATTCGGAAACGTGATAGTACGCATTTCTGCTCCTTACACGAGACAACGTATTAACAGGCTACTGCTGTTTGTGTATGAGAAATCGGTTGGAATCTTTCCTCATGTCAGCACGTTGTAGGTGCCGCCACCGGCGCCAACCTTGTGTGAATGCTCCGAAAAGCCAATCATTTGCATAACACAGCATCTTCTTCATATCGGTTAAATTTCGCGTCTGTAGCACGGCATCTTCGTGGTGTAGCAATTTTAATGGCCAGTAGTGTAGTTTCCATGCACAACTTCAGGCGAGTGCTGCATTTGCTCCCACTCCCTGTTACTACCCCCAATCTACTCGATCTTAGGCTGCTTCGCTTCTTATATAACTTCAGTTACATGTTGATGAGACAGTAAACTTTAATCTCCCTCCTTCCTTTCGTAACCGTCAATCAGGGAAACAATAAGCATCAGTAAAGAAAGAGAGCCCAAGTTCGCGCTAACTGTGGTGACCTACCAGACATAATATTGCGCCTATGGTAAGATCCTAGAGGGAGATGTGTGGTATTGCCTGTTCATGATTTATTCATTATGTATTGCTGTTGGTATGCACTGATGAAATAAATGTTGAGGAACCATGTTTTGGATGTGCGGCGCTGTAGTGTTTCTGCAGTGGGAGCTTATTTATACCACGATGGATTTTTAGTGTTATTGCAGAAGTGCAACGAAAGAGACGCATGTGTCCTGTTAGCCTCATATAAACGCAAGATGAAAATCCTAATACGTAGGGCAGGTAACTAACGATTATTGTACCAGTTTACATTCTACGATGAACCTGTGGTCTGGGAAACTACATCTGCCTGTATCTAGACATACGTAACCCTCTCACACTTCACTTGTCCCTACATCACCAACGTTAACTATAAATATTTACATGTATATGTGCATCTGCATCTACTCATACTTACACACACCCATTTCCTGCACAATACCATGTAGTGCATACGAAAAGATACTTTCCATTGTATCATCTCTAATGTTTTCTTCATAATGATATTAGAAAAATAATATCAGAACTATGATAAAATAGAGGAATAAAAAACAAAGAAACAGGCAGAATTTCTTCGACAGATATGCTCACTACTAAAAAATTTACGTCACGGCACTAGTACGTCACACAATTTGAGCACCAAGCTCGTACTGCTTGCTACATCTACAGTAACTTCATAAGAGTACGACATTAATAACTGCACTCCGCGAACCGCAGTATAGTGCGCGGAGGCGGTTACGGATTGAGCTAATTTTCTTTCCCCCTTCCAACTCCATCCACGAATGGCACACTGGAAGACGTTCTCAGTCCTCTGTTCGAGACTAGATATGTGTAGTTTCACTGTCCTAGTCATTATTCGAGGTGCCCTATGGAGGACTGAAAGTGTTGCTTGACTTTTTTTGGTAAGTGAACTCTCGAACTTTTGCAAGGCTCTTCTCATTGCAATTTGTAGACCATTTCCATGCTCTTAATTAAAGGAACTCTTCAGGGAGCGCTCAGTTCTCCTTGGAATGTTTAGTATGCCTTTCGTTGATCCATCTTCGCAATGCTCCAGCAATGTCTAGAATGTTGAGAAATTAATTGAACGGGATCTTAGTAAGCGATCTCTTTTGATCGCGTGTACCCTTCCTTAGGATTCTTCCAATAAATCCCACTCCAGCATTCGTCTTCCCGACGGCTAGGTTTGTGCGGTCGTTCCTTCTCCGATTAATCACTCGGTACGAACTCTCTTACGTACTTCAGCGGTGTTGGCTTCCTTTCGTGATTGATCGCCGTTCAGAGATCTTGCACCAGTTCCAATCCTCTCTACTTCCTAACGATGTCACCTTCCTGGACACAATGTTACTACAGCAGCTGTTAACACCACGAGTAACGCAGCCATTTATTCTAATCTGCAATGAGTGACAGTGACAAATTATATCTTTAGATGATATCGTTCACATTTAATTCAAATGGAGATGCTTATTCGTCTTGGGGATAGTAGAAGGTAAAAGGACAGATCTTTTAATTCACGGTCCGTTTAGGAACAGTTCGACCTGTGGCTCTCACACGAATGAATAGCGGTGCTCTTCTGTAAGTCGTAGTTCACGTTGTTCGGCAGAATGGTAGTCTACATCACGCTCCAAGGCTCTGACTTAAATTTACTGTTCGTGTAGTCACTCGTTCAAGGTTCTGTCATTCCACCCTGTCTGATACTAATAGAATCAAACGATCTACCTCCTTAAAATACCGTGACGTAGGTTCTCTCCTTCTAGAATGATGACGTTCCTTTTCGTTAGAAGATAGAATACGATTCACGAAGGCCTATTTTTCACTTCTTACAGCACCATGGATGTCTTCAGCACATACGTGCACAGAGTAGTAATCACTAGTAGCTAACCGCCACAGGTATGTTTCTTGATGATCACATTCTGGTTATCAACAATTTTCACCGGTGCCTAATTTTGAAATGGGAATGCATTTAAGGCTGCCATATTAAAACAAAACAAAAAGGAGCGACATCACAGTCAATATCGAGATCTCAGAAGGATCAGTGCCGTGTCGACGGACCTCTTCGTCACACTGAGACATACGGCACGGCTGCATCACTGGCAATTAGCATGCTGCTGCTAGAATGTTTCTCGATTCTGTGCGTCGCATTGCTTTATGGCAAGTTCGTCCGTGTGGGGACAGCATTCGCGTGCGTGACGCGTGTGGCCTTTCTTTACAACACGTGATCTGCTTCATTAACAGAATTTCTCAAGGCACCACTAACTGCCTGACGTGTCCAAGAAGCGGCATCATGTTAGGCGATAAAAATACAATGTGATTCCCTAAGGTCTTCGCTGCAATGCAACAGTCCTAAACCGCATAAAAGTGGTGTCTGGAGAAGAAAGTGAGAAGAAAAAAGTGAGAACGTATATAATGTTCTTAATGGTAAACATGGGATATAACACAAACAAAAATTAACATTAGGTGAAGTCGTTGAGTTTGAACCAATAGACCCTTGAAAGTTGCAGGCAGCGTCCACGCATACCCAAGCAATCGACGGAAAAACAAGTATGCCTTGTCTCTCCGTCCAGTGGGCACGGTACCTGAAATCTCAGCCGTCCCGTTCCCGCATTGGTCACTAACGTACCGCTCCAAAGTGCCACTTGTAGATAAGCTTTCGTCATGCAGTCAGAGGTTGTGACTTCCATAACAAATGAAAACAGTGCTCAGAGAATCTCTGCAACTCGCTAGCAACTCGCGCGAAGATGAATAGTATAAAAGGCATTTTCTAACAAATGGCTTTCAAGACATACAAAAATGCTTCTCATAATACATCAGACTGAGACAGTACAGCACAGTAATGAAACCAGAGCGTATTTATGGGGTTGAAACACTCATTTTTAACAGAAAGAGAGATAATGAAGGAATCCAAAATAGAAAACAAAAAATAATTAGGAGAATTTGAAGTTGATGTTGTATTGAAGAAGGAACATACATACTAAGAGCAAATGAAGGAAGTGAAAACTGTACCAATATTTCTCCTGATATGAAGAAATTTAGACTCAAGTTCTACGAGCACATTGAAAGAATGCAGCCAACCAGATTAACTAGATAGACTAAATTCTACGGAAGCAGCCGTAAAGCTACGACTGAAACATGACACCGAGGTGACAAAAGTCATGGGATACGCATTACCATCGTGTCGGACAGCCTTTCGCCCGTTGTAGTGCAGCAATTCGACGTAGCAGGGATGCAACATGTCGTTGGAAGCCCCTGCAGAAATATTCACCCATACTGCCTCTATAACCGTTCATAATTGCTAGGTGCAGGATTTTGTGCATGGTCTGATCTCTCGATATGTCCCATAAATTTTCGATGGGATTGTCGCCGGTCGACTTGGTTGGGCATATAATTCGCTCTAATGGTCCAAAATATCATTCAGACAAATCTTGAACATTTTTGCCCGGTGACGTGGCGCACTGTCATCCGTAAAAATTCCAACGTTGTTAAGAGACACGAAGTCTGTTAATAGTGGTAAATGGTCTCCATGTAGCCGAACATAAACATTCCCAGACAATGATCGGTTCCGTTGGACAAGAGGAACCAGTCCATTCCACTTAAACACAGCCACCATTATGGATCCATCAACAGCAGGCAAAGTGCCTTGTTGACAACTTGAGTCCAAGTCTTCATGGGATCTGCGTCGCACTCGAACCCTACCATCAGCTCTTACCAACCGAATTCGGGACTAATCTGACCAGGCCACAGTTTTCGAATCACCTAGGGTACAACCGATACAGTCACTGGACGGGAGAGACGTTGCAGGCGATGTCGTACTGTTACGAATGGCACTCGAGTCTGTTTTCTGCTGCTACAGCCCATTAACGCCAAATTTCGCCGCACCGTCCTAACGGATACGCTCGTCGTACGTTCCACATTAATTTCTATGGTTATTTCTCGCAATGTTGCTTGTCTCTTAGCACTGCCCTCTGTCCTTAAGTGAAGGCCATCGGCCACTGCATTGTCCGTGGTGAGAGACAATGCACTCTTGACACTGTGGACCTCGGAATATCGAATTACCTAACGATTCCCGAAATGGAATGTCCCATGCCTCTAGCTCCAACTAGGATTCCGCGTTCAAAGTCCGTTAATTTGCGTCGTGCGGCCATAATTACGTCGGAAACATTTTCACCTGAATTACCTAAGTACAAATTGCAGCTGCACGAATGCATTGCCCTTGTGTACCTTGTGTAAGCGATACTACTGTCATCTGTATATGTGCATTCCGCTCTCCAATGACTTTTGTCACCTCCGTGTAAAATGGATCTGAGCCGGAAGAGAAGAACTGAAGGAATCAGAAAGTACCAAGAAGACCCAAACGACTTGGTCCAATATACCCATACTGAGAGAATGAAACTAGTATGAGCACAAAGAAAAGCGAAAACAAGACTCTGAAAATGCCATTTGACCAGTAATCTAGTAGGGCCAAACTTGAATGATAATAGTGAGGTGTTTGAAAAGAAAGAGACACATATTGCTGTAGGATGTAGTACTGGTCAAAACTAGAAGAATAGTTCCCATAAAAATACGTTTGGAAACCAATATCTGTTGAGATATTGGCCAACCTGTCCTCTTGTTCCCATCAGCCTCCTACGTAGAAGTAGCCACATAGCGAGTGTTGAAAGTGGTTACCATGCATTAGTCCCTCTTCGCAGTGAATGACGCCCTTTTTCAGATGCACCTGGATTCATTCGGACTGCGTCACATGCACTACTCACACGCTCTTGTAACGTCTGCACATTAGCGCTAGGTTGGGCATATACCAGTGCAACTAAATGCTAACACAGGCAGGAAAGTAACGGACTCAGGTCCAGGGAAACCAAACTACAAGATTCTCTCGAACCAGTCAGTCAACCAGGAAACATTGGGGTGAGGTACTGTTCCACGGTCCGTAGAAAATGGGGTTGTGTCCCAACTCGCATAAACCACAGTCATTGTCCTTCTGCGAGGCTAACGTTTTCCATTACCACTCGAAATTAATCGCCCAGAAATGCTTGATAACAGCACCTGCTAATCTGTTTGGTAAAGTCTATGGTGCTGTGAGTCCGTCACCGACAGTTCCTGGCCTTATATTGATGCATCATCTCCACAATTATTCAAGGATTTGCATCTGTTCACTCGTGCGTATTGTTGTAATTTACTGCGCCATCAGTTGTGAATCCTGCTTTGCCAGTCACAAATAAAACTACCTGTTCTCAACAGGCATCGGTTTTCGGACATTTGAAAGAACTTTTCGTCTAGTTTTTGCCGTCATTACCTCCTGTCGGAATACGCGACACTTCTTTTCAAATAGCCCGCCTGGGTAGCCCCCTTGAGTTACTCCCAGCACCCAGCGTTGGGGCGTTGACGGCGAGCGACGCCGGCGGCGGCCGCTGCCTTAGCGGCTGCTGGTTGCGCAGGTGCCATTTCCGGGTGAGGCGGCCATACGTATGCGTCTCCGCTGCCCGTGACCACACGGTCGACCTTGCCGTGTCTTGAAGGCGACGCAAGCTGCGGAAGATATACTGCCGCCACCAGCACACTGATTGCGCCGGCGCCTCGGTGGGAACGATGTCATCTCGAAACAAAGGGTTGGTACACCAAAGGCTCCGTCAGCTGGGCAATACAACCAAGTGAGAAACTTTCACAACCGTTTGCATTGCTGAGGTTTCTTATGAATACATTAAGTAGTTTTGAGGCCGCCACGAATAACAATTAGGAAATTTCGAAACTTTGTTTCGAAAAGTCTCAGGCACGGCTTTTGTGGCTTTCGTCTATTGAAATTGCCTTTTTACGGCGCGCTCTGTCCATAACTAACCCATTTTTTTTTCTTTTTCCTCTTCTAAGCAATTGCAGCGTTTCTGATGTCCTCACTGTGGACACAAGTTTTAATACACACATCAAAAAAAAGTTTTGCATTGCCCCGGTTCTCAACTCCTGAAGACACACGGTGACTTTGGATATTGTATCACAGACACAGTCTCTTTGACTGTTCAGAGATGTCACTAAACCCGCCAAAAGATGTAAACAACCATGCACGAGCAGCGCATATTAGACGGAGGGGGTCCTACAGCCGACCAGTTCAAGTCATTTCACCACAAAGGAGATACATGGCTCGTGTTGTCTCTCGTTCAACCATGCCTAGACGGTCAATACCGCGGTTCGATCGCGTCCGCATTGTTACTTTGTGCCAGGAAGGGCTCGCAACAAGGAAAGTGACCAGGCGTCTCGGAGTGAACCAAAGTGATGTTGTTCGGACATGGAGGGGATGCAGAGAGACAGGAACTGTCGATGACATGTCTCGCTCATGCCGCCCAAGGGCTACTACTGCAGTGGATGACCGCTACCTACGAATTATGGCTCGGAGAAACCCTGACAACAATGCCACCAGGTTGAATAATGAGTTTGTGCAGCCATAGGATGTCATGTTACGACTCAAACTGTGCGCAATAGCCTGCATGATCCGCAACTTCAGTCCCGACGTCCTTGGCGAGGTCCATCTTTGCAACGACGACACCATGCAGCGCGGTACAGATGGGCCCAACAACATGCAAATGGACCGCTCAGGATTGGCATCACGTTCTCTTCACCGACGAGTGTCGCATATACCTTCAACCAGACAATCGTCGGAGACGTCTTTGGAGGCAACCCGGTCTGGAGGCAAGCCTGTCAGGCTGAAAGCCTTAGACACACTGTCCAGCGAGGGCAGCAAGGCGGAAGTTCCCTGCTGTTTTGGGGTGGCTTTGTGTTGGGCCGACGTGCGCCGCTGGTGGTCATGGAAGGCGCCGTAATGGCTGGGCTGTACGATACGTGAATGCCATCGTCCGACCGATAGTGCAACCATATCGGCAGCATATTGGCGATGCATTCGTCTTCATGGACGACAATTCGCGCCCCTATCGTGCACATCTTGTGAATGACTTCCTTCAGGATAACGACATCGCTCGATTAGAGTGATCAGCATGTTCTCCAGACATGAACACTATCAAACATGCCTAGGATGGATTGAAAAGGGCAGTTTATGGACGACGTGACCCAAACCAACCACACTGAAGGATCTACGCCGAATCGCCGTTGAGGAGTGGGACAATCTTGACCAACAGTGCCTTGTTGAAGTGATGGATAGTATGCCACGACGAATACAGGCACGCATCAATGCAAGAAGACGTGCTACTGGGTATTAGAGGAACCACGACCTCTGATGCTCTCGCTGTATAGTGGCACAACATTCATTGTGTGGTTTTCATGAGCAATAAAAAGGGCGGAAACGATGTTTATGTTGATCTCTATTCCAGTTTTCTGTACAGGTTCCGGAACTCTCGAATCCTAGGCGATGCAAAACTTTTTTTGATGTGTGTATTTCTCAGAAATGTTCGTGACATATCGCACGAGTACTGAAGTCTTCAGAGTTCCTCGGTCGCTGTAAAGATTGTGACCATATGACTTGACTAGTACCATAGGGTTTCGTAAACAGTCCGCGGAGGAAGCGAGCTTAAACTTGAATATACAGTAAAACAATCCTCGTTTGAGTCTGTCATAATTCGAAATCAGTTAAGAATTAACACTGCTTTTTATTCCCTTCCGTATTGCTCGCAAAAGCTAAATGTCAGCTTGCGCATACAGGGTGTCGCAGGAGGAATGGTCAGTATTCAGCGATATGACAGAAAGGTTAATTCGAAGCAAAAAATAATCCAGTAAACATGGGCTCTAAAATACATCTGAGCACTTCTTCATCTTCGATAATATTAAACAAATCTCTTCTGGCGAAAGACCTTTGCTTTCCATATACTGAGAGGTGCTAGTATGGACCGAAACAAGAAATAAATGTCCAGTACACGTGGACTCTAAAACTTATAAGAACTACAAGCACTTGTTTATCTTCACTGCTGCTGTAAAACATATCTCTTCAACTGAACACGTAATCCATAATTCTCGTCAAGATGACTCAAAATAATTTGTCTTCAGTTTTTGCATCGATGAATAAAAATGTTCAAATGTGTGTGAAATATTATGGGGCTTAACTGCTAAGGTCATCAGTCGCTAAGCTTACACACTACTTAACCTAAATTATCCTAAGGACAAACACAGACACCCATGCCTGAGGGAGGACTCGAACCTCCGCCGGGACCCGTCGATGAATAGCTCAGAAACATATTGGCTTCTATTTTCAATAACTGCAGAACAACTATAGATTACAATAGAGTCACTAATGGCGTATCTTTCAACAAGCATAGCAATACCTAAATTTGTATGGACATAGGAAGTGCTGTTCCAGTTAAACACAGCTGCCAAGCGATTACCGGGAAGCTGGTAGAAGGACAAACAATTGCAAAACCGTCCAAGAATAAGGTACATTGAACGGAGTCCCTTACCAATAACACAGCGTTTTCAGTCGCTATGTAAAAGAACATATTGTTAGCAAAGCTTATGTGTATAAAAATTTGTTAATATAAAAATGATTTTAGCCTTCAGAAACAACTTCGAGGCTAGGAATCCACACATAAGAAAACTAATTTAAAAAAGATTAAGTTAAATACTTTCTTGAGAAAACTATTCTCTTGTAGAAGATTCAGCTAGGTTCCTACAAAAAAAATTTCAAATTTCAGAGTAATTGGACGATTTATTCAAGAGGAAGAGCTTCACAAATTGGTTCTTATGCAACCAGTCGTTCGGCTTGGAATTGA
This sequence comes from Schistocerca piceifrons, assembly GCF_021461385.2. NCBI lineage: Eukaryota > Metazoa > Arthropoda > Insecta > Orthoptera > Acrididae > Schistocerca > Schistocerca piceifrons. The sequence continues at coordinate 739,260,401 of NC_060139.1, read as the reverse complement.
TTGATAGAGTTGTTGGATATCTTCCTGAGGGACATCGTGACAAATTCTGTCCAATTGGCCCGTTAGATCGTGAAAATCCCAAGCTGTTTTGAGGATTCTGCCCGTAATACTCTAGACTTTATCGGTTCCTGAGAGATCTGTCGACCTTTCTGGCTACGGTTTGGCAAGCACGAAGACAAACGACAGCAACTCTCACCGTGTGCAGGCGGGCATTAGCTTGTTGAAAAGTAAACCCAGGTTGGCTTGCCAGGAAAGACAACAGATCGAGGCGTAGAATATCGTAGACGTACCGCTGTCCTGTATGGGATGACTAGTAAAGGGGTCCTGCTATGAAAAGAAGTAGCACTTCAGACCATCATTTCTGCTTATCGGGCCGTATGGCGGGTGACAGTCGGGTTGGTACCCCATCAGTGTTTGGGGATTCTCCAGATTCAGTTTCGGCTTGGAATCTCGTTAATTGGAATACAGTTGTCTTCAGTGATGAGTCGTGCCTCGAAATGAACCCCGATAACATGAAAATACTTGTCTGGAGACGCCCGGCAGGCGGTCGGGTACCAACCCGACTGTCTCCGGCCATACGGCTCGACAGCCAGGAGTGATGCTTTGAGGCGCCATTTGTTTTCAAAGTAGGACCTCTTTGGTTGTCATCCATGGCAAATTTACAACACAACCGTACGTCGACAATATTCTATGACCTGTTTTGTCGCCCTCCATGGCTGGCCGTCCTGGTCTTACAGTTCAACTAGGTAATGCCCTCATCTTGCCAAACCACATCTTTGCCAGCAAGGTCGCCGGATCTCTCTCCAACCGAGAGTTTTTGGAACATTGTGGGCAGGGACCTTCATACAGCTAGGGATTTTGAGGATCTAACGTGGCAATAATGCCGAATTTAGCACTACATCCCTCAGGAGGACGCCCAATAACTCTATCAATCGATGCTAAGCCGAATAGCTGCTTGCATAAGCTCAAGAGCTGGATCAACGCGTTATTGACTTGTTCAATTTGTGAAACTCTTTCTCGTGAATAAATCATACATTTTTTCTGAATATCTAGTCGTTTGTTTGTCTGTACATGTACATTAAATCTACCAAAATTACCGTCCCATTCGGATAATTCCTTTATGGTGCGTCATTTTTTAGTGTGTGTGTTAGAGTTTAACTATGGGACAGAAAGCTTCATCGCTAAATTAGAAGACTGAAATTATTTTAAGCCTTCACGATGTCGATGAAGTTGCGTATTAGGTAACGACTGTGCGGAAGATCCTGATGTTTTGATGCCTCCAGCAGTGTCTGTTTATTGATGGTAAGTGATGTTTCTTGCTCCAACACCGAAAGAACACAAATAACTGTCTATATCTATGATTCACACAATGTGACTATTAATCGTGCATCCAGTGGGTTTCTCATACAGAGCAAAATTACGGTAACGTCTCAAGACATGTGAGACCCTTCCCATGTTCGAGGAGAGGAACTGAAACACATTCTTTCCATGAGTCGTGGAAATTTCCAGTAGAGATAAACAGTTGACCAATAAAATTTCAACACTAGGACTAGAAAATCTTTTTTCTTGGGAGAATGCTTTATTAATTCTGTAGGTGAGTTATGGTAAAACAGGGTGAAACATTTAGTACATCGAGTCCCGTTCCATGCTGCCTCATCTCTGCGCTGGAGTTCATTAACAGTGGGGGCCGTCGAGTGGTGACGTAGTGGTCTCCCGGCTACACGTGACCAGATGTTTTCGATGGGTCAGAGTTATCGAGAACATGATGGCAAGCGCTAAAGTCGAAAGCTTTCTGTCTCGTCGTAGATGAGTACAGTAGTGAGCATGTGGTTTTGCATTATGTTGTGGACAGATAACGTTATGGAGACCTCGAGAAAAGCCAAGCCATCGGCCCCAACAAGTCCGAAATGCAACAACCGCTGTCCAGACTACCGACTACGCGAATCAGATGTGATCTTAATGTGTATCAGACGACACCCCTTATCATCAGGCCGGCCGCGGTGACCGAGCGGTTCTAGGCGCTTCAGTCTGGAACCGCGCGACCGCTACGGTCGCAGGTTCGAATCCTGCCTCGGGCATGGATGTGTGTGATGTCCTTAGGTTGGTTAGATTTAAGTAGTTCTAAGTTCTAGGGGACTGATGACCTCAGATGATAAGTCCCATAGTGCTCAGAGCCATTTGAACCATTTGAACCTTATCATCACGCTGGGTGCTGGCCCGTTTGCCGAAGACGAATACAATCTGGCAACATTCATTCTCCTCGAAACCTCCATACGGGGACACGTCCTTCGTGATGCTTGCTGTACATAGAATTACAAACTAGTCACGTTAATGTGACCACCGGCTGTATTCGACGTCAACGTGCGATAAAGACACAGATGTGATAGGTGGCAGCACCAGCAGTGGAGTGTATATAAAGCGTGCCACGGGGACGCCTAAAACAGAGCGATATACCTGACGTCCAAAAGCGTATGAACATTGGCTTTTGGGCCAAGTGTTTCCAGAAGAGCTAAGTTAGCAAACTGTTCGCGTGCTGCCTTGGTTAAACCACTGTATACTGTGCATGGCATACTGTCACTATCCATTAACAACGACGAGATAGCTATGTAGCACTACAGGCCATAGATGACAGGGCTGAACTATGGCAGTGGACATGTGTGTGGGAGAATAGCCATGCAACCGACGAGCAACTAACCGCCCAGTGTCTCCTCAACGACTTCCAGCGAACGTTGCTGCATATGGGCCTCTGTGGCATGTGCCTGGTTCACGCACACATGCTGTCTGTTTGTTCATCGGCGAGGAAGGCTAGCATTTGCACGCCAGTACCGCAATAGGACGTCCACTGATTGGCAACAAATGGTCTTTTCAGATAGATCGCTTTTTATGCTCTATCTGGCGGATGGCCGTTGGCGTGTACAGCATGAAGCGTCTGAAAGCAAACACTCTGCAACGGCTATGCTCTTGGGAATGTTTTCGTGGCATTGCGTTGATGATATCATCATTCTGGAAGTCACAATGGACCAACATAAGTATACATCTCTCCTTCGGGACCAAACCCAACCCCTGAAGCAGTTGGTTCCCTCGGGATGATAGCATCTACCAACAGGAAAATACAACGTGGTACACAGATTGTAGTGTACGTGTGTGGTTCGAAGAGCCCCAGAATGAGTATACCGTACTCCCCTAGCCAATAAACTCCCCAGAATTAAACCCGATCGAGAATCTGTTGAAACGCCTCGATCACACACTGGACTCGCATTCGGGAGGACGATGGTTCAACCCCGTCACCGGCCATCCTAATTTAGGTTTTCCGTGATTTCCCTAAATCGTTACGGACAGATGCCGGGATGGTTCCTTTGAAAGGGCACGGACGATTTCCTTCCAAATCCTTCCCGAAACCGAGCTTGTGCTCCGCCTATAATGACCTAGTTGTCGACGGGAGGTTAAACACTAATCTCCTCCTCCGCCTCGATCAGGCAGTTTGTGTTATGGATCCTCAATCGAGAAACCTAGCGCAGCTGGCAACATCACTGATGTCAGAATGGTTACACATCCCTGTCGGTAACTTCAAGAACCCCACTGACTCTCCTACTGCACATCTCACAGCGGTCTGCACTGCGAAAGGTGGTTGTTCAGGCTTTTGACGGGTGGTCACTTTAATGTGTCTCGAGGGTGTAGGTCTGGTCAGGAAAGAAGCCTTAGTGCCGCTGCTGTGTCCAGTGCAGTCGCTGTGTGCAGCAGAATCGACATGCCTCTCTCTGCTGCCGCGTTAACGGGAGCCACAGCAGCGTTCACCATGCTGACAATCAGAAGTTTTTCCAGAAGTCGCCATACTCTCCGTGCGGGTACTTACTGCAAACAAGACCAGTTCCTGGCTCAAGGTGCTTGACTCGACTCGAAGAACCTGCACAACTGAGTGAGCAATATGTCTGTCCTCTCGGGCGCTACACACAAGTTCTGCTGAGATTACACATGACGTTGAGTAGTACCCTCCAGAATACATCGATTCCATATTCGCGCGACTCTGAGGTCCCGAGCAGAACAAGTAGGAATATCACGAAACGCTAACTGTTGTATTGTAGACCACGATACTGCTGGTAGACCTTCCTCCATTATAACGTGAGACAAAACACCATTTTCTCACTACCAGTCAACACTCATGTTCATAAATTAAGGATAATTTCAGAATGTGGTGCCACACAACGTGGAACAACACAAAACTGGCGCTAATATCATAGGCACATATGAAACACACACGACACAGATCTGTAAGTCCACGGTATTGGTGATACGTTGACAAAACCGTCCCGAAACAAATGTGTTACAAAAATCCACTGTTTCCTGCGCATGTACCCCGACATGAATATGGGATATGATCACCATGCACACGTACACAGGCCCCACAACGGTTTGGCATACTCTGGATCAGGTGGTCGAGCAGCTGCTGGGGTGTAGCCTCCCATTCTTCCTGTTGGAGCTCCTGAAGTGCCATAGGGGTTTGAAGACGTGCAGCGTTACGTCGACCGAGAGCATTCCAGACGTGCTCGATGGGGTTTAGGTCTGGAGAACAGGGAGGCCACTCCATTCGCCTGATATCTTCTGTTTCAACGTACTCGTCCACGATGGCAGCTTGGTGGGACCGTGAGTTATCATCCATCAGGAGGATGGTGGGACCAACTGCACCCCTGAAAAGGGGACATACTGGTGCAAAATGACGTCCCGATACACCTGACCTGTTACAGTTCCTCTGTCAAAGACATGCAGGGGTGTACGTGCACCAATCATAATCCCACCCCACATCATCAAACCACGACCTCCATACAGGTCCCTTTCAAGGACATTAAGGGTTGATATCTGGTTCCTGGGTCACGCCAGATGAACACCCGGCGAGAATCACTGTTCAGACGATACCTGGACTCGTCCGTGAACATAACCTAGGACCACTGTTCCAATGACCATGTACTGTGATCTTGACACCAGACATTACGGGCTCTCCTGCGACCAGGGGTCAGTGGAATGCACTTTGCAGGTCTCCGGGCGAATAAACCATGTCTGTTCAATCGTCTGTAGACTGTGTGTCTGGGGACAACTGTTCCAGTGGCTGCGGTAAGGTCCCGAGCAAGGCTACCAGCAGTACTCCGTGGCCGTCTGCGGGCTCTTATGGTGAGATATCGGTCTTCTTGTGGTGTTGTACACTGTGGACGTCCCGTACTGTAACGCCTGGACATGTTTCCTGTCTGCTGGAATCGTTGCCATAGTCTTGAGATCACACTTTGTGGCACACGGAGGGACCGTGCTACGACGTGCTGTGTATGACCAGCCTCCAGTCGCCGTAGTATTCTACCCCTCATAACGTCATCAGTATGTGTTCTTTGACTCACTTTCAACACACAGTCACCATTAGTCGTCTGAAAACGTATGCACACTTACTCGCTGCACCATACTCTGACATGCACCAACACGCCTCTGCATATGTAGACTGCTGCCAGCGCCACTGTGCGACGACCGCAGGTCAAATGCGCCGCATGGTCATACCCCGAGGTGATTTAAACCCACAAACCGCCCACTATTTCTCCATGTATCAGCATTGTCCACATTTTATGAGCATGAGTGTGCATTCTAATGCAATATACGCATGACAAACCCGCTGTTTAAGCTTTCCTTATATACAAAGTGTGGATGTTGTTACCCTTACCTACCATGTGGTCAGACCAGTGCTAGAGTTTGCGGCCGTGATGTGGGAAAAGACTGGTGAATCACACATCACGTCGCTGCAGAGGGTGCTGAACTGAACTTTAAAATTCTCTCTACGCCTCTCGAGGCAGTATTCAACTCGTCTGCTGCACGAAGAGAATGGAATTCCACTTTCGCGGAACAGAATCCGGCAGAGTGTACGTCCCTTCTACGAAAAGTCGTGTCATTCCCGCAATCGGCTCGTCACGGAACTAAGCCCCAGCCTCAACACAGGCCCACGATATTTTGAGCAAAATTGCTATGAGAATAATTTTCTAAACAGCAGCGTAAGGATAAACCGTCCACAGATCACCAAAGGCCAATCTTGCTGCGAGAATAATTTTCTGAGCATCAGTATGAGGACAAGCATTTCCACATTACCTGAGGTCAATACAGGAAGCCAGATAAACGTAACACCAACGAGGTTTACCAGAAAAAACGTATTAATGTTTAACCTGAATACATGACGAGCAAAGAATGCTCGCCAAATAAGCGGCTAACGATCTACTTTGTGCGGTAGCACTGATATGTAAATAGTTTGCAAAATCAGCATGTAGTATGTTCATGCCAATTTGACATTTGTTGCAATTTTAATACCATGTATTTACCGTTTCTGTAAAGACGATGCAACATGCTGTACGGAAAGCTGTCGTAATCTGATGAGGTGTCACAAGCCGCAGGCAATGCCGATTCAAAATTCCATCCTGAGAGTGCACGGTCTAACTTTCACCATTGGACGACCTTGAGGCATAAGCGTCACTCTCAGCGTTCGGTGTTGACGGAAAGGTCGATTCTTGTCGGCGTGCAAAATGCCCCCTGATAGTCTGGGCAATGTCCCCCTTTGTTAGCCTGGTCAGTAACATTCTTCGTTACAGCAGCAACTGAACCGCATGGATCTGTGAACGAAGGCATTCTCGACGTCTGCCGTACAATTTGTGGAATGCAAGAAAATCTGCGAGGAGCGTTCAATAAGTAATGCAACACTTTTTCTCCACCAAATTAAAAAAATTCTTCATTTACAAAACCATTATAATTATAAAATGTAACCCACCACCTTACATAATTAGAGGGTCCTTAAATGTTACAAATTATTATAATTGCAGCTAATTACATGTTAACAAGTGAGCTAGAGCCAGTACAGATTTATAAATTTGCAATGGGCAGCTATATTATTACGTAAACTCTACTTTATAAGCTACTAATATCTAATCACTACTGCCTCCAGCGTCACAGGTGTGTCAGCAAGTATATAAACCTACTATAGAGCCTTGCTCATCGAGCTAACCCCGGTGAGCGTGCCCCTGACACTAGGCAGGCCAAAGATTTCTTATCGCTGGAGGTACCTATTTTAATTTCCTAATTCTAAATCCTACAAACTAAGGTTCTAGTCTATGTCATATTTAGCGAATGTCACGATTCGGTGTTATTGTAACCCGCACCCCCTGGTCCTGCACGTGGCGGATTCCAACTACAGTATGATCTAAGTCGGCCTGTCCACGCACAGGCGGTATAGGATTAGGGCACCGGACACGTTTGGTGTTTATTATTATTCACGGATGTCCCTCAGATATTCTGTCAATACTTTCCGTGATACCTCCATCAAATTTAGTTGAAAAAATGCTGACTTTGCTGTGGGTCATTGTAGAATATTTGCGGTTCGGCCCATATATGTTCACGAAGTTCCGTTACGTGCTGGCTCTATACGTAGCCTCCAAAATGAGCACGTAACGCACTGAGTTTCAAGCAGAGAGCTGTCATCTTGTTTTTCATTTGACGGAAAACCAGAGCATCGCAGGTACTCGTAGGCGCTTGCAGAATGTCTACGGAGATCTGGCAATGAACAAAAGCACGGTGAGTCGCTGGGCGAGGCGTCTGTCGCCATGTGCTGGCCGGCTGCACGCAGCTGCGACTCCTGCAGTGTTGGAACGTGCGGACACTCTCATTCGAAGATATCGGCGGATCACAATCAGACATATCGCTGCTAGACTGGAAGTGTCCGTTGGTAGTGCTGACACACCCGTCCGTCAGTTGGGGTACACAGAGATACGTGCCCGCTGGATTTCTCGCCGCCTAACGGAAGACCATAAAGAACAACGAAGAACCATCTGTGCGCAATTGTTTGCGCGTTAATAGGCTGATCCCGAAAATTTTTTGTAGAACATCGTCACAGGCGTGAAACATGGCTTCAACACTTCGAAACCGAAACAAAACGACAATTCATGGATTGGCGCTGCACCACCGTTCCTCCGAAGAAAAAGTTCAAAGCTGCACCCTCAGTCGGTAAAGTAATGGCGACTGTATTCTAGGATTGTGGATGGGTTATTCTGTTTGATGTCCTCCCTTATGGTGCAACGATCAACTCTGAAGTGTATTGTGCTACTTTAGGAAATTGAAGAAACGACTTCAGTGCGTTCGGCGTCTTAAAAATGTAAACAGGCGTTTTCTCCTCCGTGACTACCCAAGGCCTCACCGAAGTCTGCGCACCTGAGATGAGCTCACAGAACCTCACTGAACTGTTCTTCGTCATCCACCCTACAGCCTGTATCTCGCAGTTTCCAACTTCCATCTGTTTGGTCCAATGAATGATGCATTCCGTGGGGAGCAGTACGGGGATGACGGTAGATCGGGGAGGGGGGAGGGGAGTTATTGATGCAGCAATACGTCGTCTCCGACGTCGGCCAGTAGAATGGTACTTTGCGGTCATAAAATCCCTCCCAATAACTTGGCGTAAGGCCGTCGCATTGAACGGAGATTACGTTGAAAAACATGGTTTTATAGCCAAGAAAATGGCGAATAATATGGTGTATTGGAATCCAGAATAAAACCAACATGCTGCCGAAGAAAAATGTTTCATTACTTACTGAATGCCCCTCATATTACGATCTCTTCTTGCTCTCGTTTAAAAGATAAGTTCATTTTACTTTTTCTGTCTCAAGCGATGGTTTTCTCTTGGATCTTCTAAGTGTCGCGTGGCTTTCTCTGATTATGTGGAGAATAGACTGAGCTGTCTTAAAGACTACGGCATAGGTGTTGGTGCGGTGTGGTGGATTGTGCTACTGACTTGACCCACCCATTTCTGGACGGTGTCTCTACGTTTAAACACAGCCCTCGGGCTACACAGCGTTCAGTTTGCCTCCTGAGCTCTCCTCTTGGTGACTTTCTTTCGGATATTTCTCTGTCTGATAGGAGTATCCAGCTGTCACTGGATGAAGATCATCAATGACTTTCCAGTAAACAACAGGTGCGACGGATGCAGAGGATAAAGACCGATGTTGGAGCACAGCTCTGTGACACGGCTCTATGTCATCTTCAGAAGACAAACAATTTCTACTAAAAAACGCTCTTAACAACTCGACACAGAGAGCAGTCGGTAGCAGCGCTCCGTAGCACTATGTGCGGTAAAATACCCCCCCCCCCCCCCACCCTACAGAAGCCGGGGACGAGGGAGTTGTGTGTTAAGGTTCGTGAGAGTCTCTTGGGTAACTGGTTCATGGAGCGGCTGTGTCAGGAGGGCGGGGGGGGGGGGGGGAAGGGCGAGGGGGGGAGGGGATGGAGATAGAGAGCACGTACAGTAGAACTATGTTGCATAACGTTGTAATGATAACTTCTGGCTGGCCGTGTCATCAGGGAAAGGTAAGCATCACTTTTGAAGATATGTACTCCACTTTTGATTCTCTTCACACTTTTTCCATTCTTACTGTCAATGCTATAATCCTCAACACGGGGGCGTCAGATAATTTAGCATGTAATTCTAGTAAACTCAAGCGCGAAGGCCATCACGTGTGTTCTGGAGTCGATTGCATTCCTCTGTAAACGGGAGCCACTTTCCGATGAGGTTCAGTACATTCTTCGCCCCTGTCTTTCTTTCGAGACAAGGAAGTTGCGACACAAGGGTGTTTGTTGGATGCGTTCCTTTGGGCAGATTTCAAGGTTCTCAGCATATGAACTTTTATCTTCACCAGATTAGTCACAGAAGAATAGTTTGTCTAGATCTGTTGTCGTTTGGCTATTTCTTTTCGTACTCGACCGTTTCACACCGCTTTTATCGCTCAGTGGAGACAACGATGTCTTTATTATAGCCTAACTTCAGTCTATCTACTGTAAGGACGTATTCGCAGCTTGAGCAGTTAGTTTGTCTATGAATAATACTGCTTGTGTGAGGATGAGAACTAATTTTCTTGCTTTAAAACTAGAGTAGTTTTATCGTCTCGTCTCGTGAAATGGTGACACACCCAGAAGAATTTCACTGAAATAGTCTCTGGACGCGAAAATCGGACATTGGAAGAGATTAGGATGTTGTGCAATGCTTCTGATTTCTGCATCTGTTCGGCTTGATGTGATGTATCTGTTTATATCAACAGCGTGCCATTACTCAAGGCCTTGACAGACTTTAGCGTACCTAGTATACGTTGCAGCTCTTTATTTGTGTAAAAAGGTGGCAGTGTTTTTAAGACTTTGTTTCTCTCTTAACGATCAGAAACACATTATGTGACACGTTAAGTGCTCTGTTACTCATAGGCATTGTTTTCTGAACTGAAAACAACAGCAGGCTGTCTGAAGCCCATATTGTTGACTAGATGTTGTTGCTCCCAGACCGAAAGCCCATTTTGTTGAGATTGTTTTTGTGTGTCGAATTGGATGTCATGATTATTCCCAAGAGCAACTGGGGTTGTTTAGGCCGACACAGACGGAGCGCTTCTCATATAAATAAATAATTTTCATGTTTGTACCTTGCGAATCAGGCAGTGAAGTCTAGATCCCCGCTGCCTGTGACACACACCATTCCGCCAACGGTCCGCACGGTGGCCGCTGTACTGATGCAGAGGAATGATGACGCTCACCTGCTCCCAGCCGAGCCCCGTACTCGCCAAACCCCAAACTCCTACCAGGCCTAGACTGGCCAAGTTCCGTGAGATGCGCGACCCAGATGCCTCGTGTAGCTTACCGTATGTTAGCCATGCAGGAAACATTATCCCCACCTCCACACATTAGACTCGATATTACACCTGACACCGAGAAAGTTGTGAACATGGTGCCGACATTATTTTCACGGGATGTTTGTCGTTCGACCATTTGACAACTTTAAAGCAGTGCTCTCTACGTGAGACAGTGATACGCAGCTTTACTACCACTAGAGTATCGAGGCACATTCTGAAATGACTGTCTGAAGGCTGCGATACTTAACTTTTTGTAATGTTACGTAACTCCAGTCCAGTTTTAACCAAACCGATCTGTGTGGATTATTTTGGGGGCCACACGAAGGACGAATTACACCTGCCAGCTTATCACGCCCCACACTGTAGGTGCAATGCAGGAGGCAAGAACCGAAGTGACAAGTTTTAAAGTAAAAAATATTACAGGGATTTATAAAAACTGCATAGTCTTGGACTCAGTTATCTATGTTATTTATAGCAGCATCGGAAATCTGAATTTTGTTCGCTGTGTAGGTTGTCAGTCAGAAATAATGATATTTTATGTTCTCTTTTATTCCTTTCATTGTTACCCGAAACGCAGCTTGCGTATGTTCTCGCTACCACAGCACCTTTGCCGGGGGAAATTAGTGGAGTTCGTCGATGGAAAGTAATGTATATCTAGAGATCATATAACGGCACTAGCTGCACTTTTACGCTCGACCACGACCATCTGTTGCGATCACCGAGGCCATTTTGCAGGGTTATGGGACTAGCGTCGTGAGAGTACACAGGCAGACCAACTCTAGCCACTGGAAATGGCGTCTTTCGCCGAAACTGGTCTTGGTGATCGAAAATAAAAGAGCAACAGGTGCTGTTATTTGATTTACAGTAATCACTACCGTTGTGGAGCACGCGGCTCCATGTTCCATATGCTGAAGAAAAAATTAATGTTTACATCTTCAGCTTTTGTTGTCCTATCGTCCTCAGTTGCGTATAATAATATGGTACGTTGATAATTTTTACTTTCAGACCGTCTAATTACAACTGAATGAAACATTTCTGTGCTACACGCGTTTCGCCATGTTCTTTGCAAGGCACCTACAGTGGCCTGGGATATGTACATATTTTTGTTTATTCTATTTAATTTAGATTTAGGAGTTGAATATATAGGTCATAAACAGTTCCGGCAGTTTTCCTATCTCTAATGTAATGATAATTTAGTCCTACTTACAGGTTTCATGGATGTTGCTCTACACTTTGTGTTTTTATACCTTTGTTAGTGCTGTTTTACTTCTTATAATTAACTTTTGAAATTTTGTTTTCAGACTTCACAGTACTAGGAGCTGAGCACTTACTTTGATATTACAACAAACAGCATCAAAACAAGTGTTCAGTTCTTAGTGTTGTGAGGTCGAAAAGCCAAATTTCAAATGGCAATTACAAGAAATAGAACAGCACTAACAAAGAAACCAGAACGCAATATGTAGGAATGCCAGAACTGTTTATAATCTGTATATACAACGTCCTAAATGTAAACTAAATAGTGTAAACAAAAATATGTACATACTGCAGTAGACGGAAGATGCCTTGCACCCCACGCCTTGCGTTATACTTAACACGGTAGTTAGACTGTTGTGCAAGGCTCCCTTTTGCAGCTGTTGCCAGTTTTCACCTTTTGATGTCAGATGTCGGTGGTCTGAAATATTTACGGTGTAACAGCCTCTGGCCTAAAACTCTCATTCGTTCTTGAGTCTTAAACACTGGAGTAATGCTAGTGTCTCATGGCACCCTGAAACCATAGACGGAAGACGCAGTAATTCGTGACCTCCGAAAAGCATTTGACTCAGCTCCATATGCTTATTAATGAAAATGCTGTCATATAGGGTATCAAACGAAATTTGTGACTTGACTGATGATTTATTGATGGGGAGGACACATCTTGTTATCTCTGATGGAGAGCCATGGACAGACGTAGAAGCAACTTCAGGTGTACGGCAGGGAAGTGTTGGGAGACTGGCTGTTCATGTTATACATTAACGGCTTTGCGTACAGTGGTAACCTCAGGATCTCTGTAATGAAATCACGTTTGGAAAAAATTCCAGGGATATTCAGTTAGATCTTGATAAGATTTCAAAGAGGTGCAAAGGTTGGTAAATTGATTTAAACGCTAAGAAATGTACAATTATGCAGTTCACAAGAGGGAAAGATGCAGTATATGTTTACAATAGGTTCTATCAATGGGTTACTGTTGGACTCAGTCAACTCTTACAAGTATCTGCTTATGACAGTTTGTAAGAATATGACACAGACTGATCACATAGCACGTAACATACGTGTAGCCATTGGTAGTGTATTGGGGAAATGCAATTAGTCTACAAAGGGGATTGCTTACAAGAAGCCTTCCTAGAATACAACTCGAATGTGTTGAACCAATACCATGTTGGAATAACGTGCGTTACAGTGTGAATACATAGAAGGGCAGCACATATACACATTTCCTTGACTCAGGAGCTGAACTAGCTTCGCCATAGTCCACTTAAAAAGATTCAGGAACCAGCATTATACAGTGCAGAGAGACGTTTAAGAAATCATTTTGCTCCTCTCCATGACATACGCGAATTTGACGGAAGTATTAACGGTAAGGCCTCACTGGTACGCACTTCACAGCGATTTTCACGGTATCGATGTAGAAGTAGAATAGATGGTATATCACTTTAGTGATCAAACGAGTAGTTTGAATAATATTCTCATCTTCTGGTCGACTTAGTCTCGCTAGCTTAGTAGGGCGACCTGTTGCTTCACATACATTGTAAGTGAAAGTCAGTCACGTTCGCAGGTAATAAGTGCTTGGAGCAGAGGTCGGAATCATTGGCAAGGTCCTAGTGGAGCTGGTTAGCCTTTCCTTTACGCCGACGTGATACGTATGTAGTGTCAGGTGTGTATCTGTGTCGTGTGGATGACAGAAATACGTTGTTGTAAGGATGTTACATCTATGGTCTTTTCCAAACATACAGGGTGTCCCAGTCATCCAAAGATGCCACAGAGCGTCAAAGTTACAGGCGTCGGCACCTGCCAATAGGCCGTAACTTCGGAAGCAAACGTCACGTTGTACGCCGACGGACCGTAAGCGGACGTCTCGCGATGTTGTTTGTTATTCAGTGATCGCTGCTAATTGTCAAGATTTTCAGTACAGAAGATGGCACTAGCTGCAGCGTAGAGAAGCCTTTTCTCCTACGAATGCGATGCTCTGTTGCCTTGTTGGATGACGGACATGGCTTTCCATCTGCAGTTTGTTTTTCTCCTGTGTACTGAAAAACAATGGAAATTTTAGAGGGTTTCAGGAGAAAAATTAACTGCAGATGGAAATACGCGTTCGAAACTGTCATCCACCCTGGCAACAGACCATCACATTCATAGGAGACAAGCCTTCCTAGGCAGCAGCTAGCTCCGTCTTCTCCATTGGCGATCGTGCCAGTCAGTCGCGATCACTGAGTAACAAACAACATTCTGAGGCGCTCCGCCTACGTCCATCAGCATACAGAGACACATTTATTTCTGAAGGTGTGACCTAGCGGCAGGCGCAGGCGCCTGTAACTTCAACTCTCCGTACCATCGTTGGATAAAGTTTTCAGACACGCGTTCCTATACTCGATTTGTTCCTCAAGGCACCTTGTATAACTCCACCCGTCGCAAAGTTTCTGGGACACGCTGTACATAGGTAAGGGAAGCGGTACACTCGTTCATTCTCCTAGGAAAGTACACTCTCGGAATTTTAAGAATAAACGACACCGTGATGTACAATGCCTCTCTGGAGTCGGAAGAGCAATTCCGTGACGCTTCTGCACTTACTAAACGTAGCTTTGATGAAACATGCTGCTCTTCTTTGGATCTTCTCAGTTTTCTCTATCAATACTGTTTGATAAAACGTCCCGCAATGACAAGCAATACTGAGGTATCGATCGGACGAGGGTTTTGTTGATTGAAAATACGCGTTACGATTCGCCCAGGTCGTTTTCTGTATTTTTTCGGTTTAACTAACTTCGAATGCAGACGTACAATACTTGATACCCACGGGACGATGGTATCGGAAGCAACCCTCTCCATCAATGATTTTATCTTCCTACGAATATTTCAGCTGAGCTTTCCACATATGAAAGGGAGTTGTGGTCGTTTCTCCTACAACCACTTTCGACTAGTATCGTTCATATTCTACAACTGTGATAGAGAGATGATGGTGTAGTAAAAACATACATCGCCTTTTCGCATATTTAAGCATATCGCGGTTACTTTAGCTTGTGCTGATAAGCTGTTGTCAAGTTATGTAACGAGAAATGACCGCCCTAAGGTTCCCTGTAATTTGCAGCAATTTTCTTACAATGCCATTTCCCTGTAATAAGTGAACGAGCAAACGATGTTATCTGCTTGTACTGAAGCAACATTTAGAGCTGTATTCGTAGTTTCATTATACA
Organism: Schistocerca piceifrons; assembly: GCF_021461385.2. NCBI lineage: Eukaryota > Metazoa > Arthropoda > Insecta > Orthoptera > Acrididae > Schistocerca > Schistocerca piceifrons. The sequence goes on along the minus strand of NC_060139.1, from coordinate 739,245,286 downwards.
ACATTCAATCGATAAATTGAGAATTCATGACTCATGACATTTCTCGGTTAGATCTGCTGGTAGCACGTGTCTTGCAGCCTCATTGTTGAGAATATCGTTTCCTTTATGGCTCCTCTGACGAGAATGATGCTCATTTGACAAATGTGTGGCCCACGACCCATGGCACAGTTGTCTGCAGTGCTTTGGCGGTCGACCAAGTGCTAGCAAAGCAAGAGAAAAAGAATGAAAATTCTTTGGCATGCGGAGTACTGCTTACAGCATTATAAAGAAGTTATATGGCGACTATAAGTGCCATGTTCAGTCTAAGCTGCAATTGCGTGAATTTCTAATGCACAGTTGAATGTAACGTGTTTGCCGACTGTGTAGATTCGCAGTGCGGAAAGGTACAGGAGGCATGGTGGCAAGCCTGGGTGTCAGCTCATCACGATTAATGTCTTGTTGCATCCCGCAGCAGCTGTGCTATTGAAATAGGAAACCACCGCCCCACCTTTAAAACCTTTTCAAAACTTGGAAAAATAGCCCTCGAATATGAGCGCCTCTTATCAGTCATAATGATTTCCCCTGGTTACATCTTGTTCCCTTTTTGCAGTGACTCGATAAACTCAGGGCCACACACTTTGTGCTTCAGTAGCGTGTACGAAACGTTGCAGCCTCATTGTTGCCTGTAGTAACCCATCATACAACTGGACACTTGTAGTGTTAATGTGCTGTGGTGAGAGATTCTGTAGTATCCGCTGAGTCTAAATTTTCAAAACATACTGAAGAAACATTGCATATCTCAATGACCACAGTGTTTTGATTACTTGGGTGAAATCTTGAGCTTGGTGGACCGTGTTTACATAACGTTTTTCAGCAGGCCCGTACAGCTATACCTTACCTTGCACCGTGCAGATACCCGCTGTGAGTACAGTTCACGGTTGTCAGCTCCGGTTCTGCAGTGTGAACGTACCTGTATCCATCAAATTTATGTGATGTCGCTCGATTTTTTATACCGCTATACTTCTATTCTAACTGCAGTGCGAGTTTTATCTAATTTCTGTAGTCGTACTAACGAACTGTTCATTATCTACGAGGCCTGTTCAGAAAGTAAGCTCCGATTGATTGCCAAATTGAAACCACAGTGAACATCAGAAATGTTTTACTTGTAACAATTAGCTACACCTTTCAGCTACTTCTCTACGTAGTCGCCGTTCTGACTTAGACTTTTGTCATAGCTTTGTACCAACTTTTCAATAGCCTCATCATAGAAGGCAGCCGCCAGTGCTTTCCGCCAATTCTCCACGCTGGCCTACACCTCGTTGTCTGTGTCAAAATGTTGTCCTGAGAATTGTCTTGAAGAAGAAACAGCACGACAGTTATGTAATGTTAGCTGCATAGCTTCAGGCGAAATTTCTCACCAGGCCCTTGTACTTGGCGGCAGACACTATTTTCTAGACATCTTTACGCACTCACTGCGATCTCAGAAATGAGAAGAGCGACGTGATGCTAACTGGTGTTATACTAGAGACACTACCCAACACATCTGTGCAAAGCTTTATCGGATTTTCATAGTCGTTTCCATTTCGCGACTGATCGGAGCTTACTTTCTGAACGCCCCTCGTATCTAAAACGGAACAAAATTAATCTAAAATTTAAAATGGCAGGATACGTACTACACTCAATGCCACTTATATTCAGTGCTAACAAATCAGTCTTTCATATCGATGAAGTGGAAATATTGAAAGGCTATACTGTTCTACAGTTTAGCTACTATAGTATGAGACCATAGTTCAGTTATAGGCAAAGGCATTTTTGTGAAAACTGAACCCTTGAAATCTCTCTATTTTTAGACTCTTGTAACGACGGACTGTTTGTGATCGCACTTGTTTCTTAGATTGATTCTGGTATCTATGTGTATGTACAAATATTTGTTCATTTAAGCTGTAATACCACTGTAACGGCCTTGGCAGTTTTTTTAGGCGAAAGGAAAGGTGACAGAGAAATAATACTTGGGGTAGTTGTTGACATATTTAAGTATAGTACACAAAAAATTTTCGGAAAAGGTTACAAAATTTCGACACTGCAGCAATTCTCCGGAGGCAAGTTCAATTTGAGGCGATATACAACATGATCTGTAACTGCTGCCAATTTGAATCTGGAAAAAACAAAAGAATTCTATGTAATCTAATTCAGCGTATCTAATGAACCACGTAAGGGATTTTAGAGATATTGATACTTGTGTAACTGGCGAATATTTGAATAAAGTCGTTCAATTTTCACCAAAGAAGGACAGTTATTTGTTAATAACTATTGTTTAAACTAAATAATCGAAAATCCCCTCACTCTGAAAAATCGTGATTAAATTTTTAAATAAAAATACCGAAAACTTTCGGTGTTATGCTGCGTGCCGTTTTGAATAATCGTTTTCCGAGACAAACTCGTTTGAAGTTTTGAAATGTGTGACAGACGTGAACGAATGAATAAATTCTACTGTTAACAAACTCTTACCGGTAATCTGCTATCCCAGGACTGGACTACGTTACTGCTGGCGTTGCGATCGAAGTCATATGCAGTAGTTTATCACAGAACGATTAAAATATCGGTAGTGGTCAAATCCATGAATACACAAAACTGTACAATTCCGTTTAGCCCTACTCAAAGCAGGCGCATGGTTAGGACGATTAGACGGTTGATTTCTATGGATTCCGCTTAAACTTACTACTTGGTATAACAACTTCTGGAGATATTGAACTAGCAATAATTATTGTGAAGCCTAAGCCTTGACGACTTCGTTCTTATAACGCGATGTCTGCATTGCACGTGTTACATTTCACGTGCTGACAAACGACAGAGAAAACAAGAAAATTTATAACCCTATAGCGCAGTCCGTAATTTACATCAAAATACTGCTCTGTCCTTTAATTTCGTACGAGACACGCTGACTCCTTCCGAATTCCTCTCAGCCCCTTATCTGTTCTTTGGAAACTTTGATGTCCCACTGCTTCGACGCCTCGTTGGATACGAAGTTTTCGTACCTTATTTGCCACTCATTCCGACTTGAAAGACAAAACCGTATACTATAAGATCACAAATACACTAACAAAAGTCAATACTGCAGACAAAAATCAAGATTCGAAGCGAAAGAACTGTGTTTCTCGTACAGGTACTGACGCTTGATAACATGAAGCTAATGTATTATTATTTTGAAATGCTTCTAACTACACCCAGTCAGTACGGGGGTATCGAGTTGGCGTAGGTAGGCCGTTTTGGGTCATCCGAGGCGCCAGAGGAGGAGCTCGGAATCACATAACACAGTAATTTTTTTCAGGGATTAGACTTTTCTCTCATATTTTATAAGGTTCAGAGCATCTGTTAAGCCATTTAATAAAATGATTTTTTGAACATTCTGCAGTTGTGTTACCTCTTGAAGGACGGAGTCGGGAATTAGCATGGAGTGACAGTGAGAGGCTGAACAAGCTGCAGTGGCAGACGCAACATCGCCAACAGGTTCACTGTTGAAATTCCATGAGCGTGCGCTTGGCGAATTATCGGCAACAAAGTCCTTCCTCCCAAATACGTCTCGTGAAACAAGAACGGAGACAAAATTAAACAAATTTGATCTCATACGGAGATTTGACAAAAGTCTTTCTTCCCACGCATCATCTCGGAATAGATTAAGGAACAGGGGAAATCATAGTGGTGTCAGATCTGAATTACGCCACACACCGTGAAGTGCCAGGTGAGCTAGAGATGAAGATAAATATGTAGAAACTGAAAACTATCACAACACATAGTTTAATTCAGTATTAGATCTACTTTCTGTCTTCCGTAGATCTGAAGGTTAAGTACGACTATTTGGTCCTGCAAAAATATAATCAGATGCACTTTCACATATTAAACATCCATTTCTTTCATTAACAGAATCTTTGAAAACATAGGTCTGGAAATCATGTTCTTTGTACCTCTAGGAGGAACGTATGATGAATTCACCTATTATAGGGACAAATGAAAAGAAGATGTTTTGGTTCGGCATGAGCGATTATGCATCGCTGAGCAAGCCGTTTGGCGCTGAAGACAAACATCAATCGTCCATGCACAGCTGTAGTGAAAATTTATTTCGTAACAGCTGTCTTCCATGCACAGCTGTAGTGAAAATTTATTTCGTAACAGCTGTTAAGCAACTGAACGTAAACCACGTGTAATTTTTATCGGTATTCAACTTCACCTTGAGAATCGTCGCGGAAGCGACCCCCCGCTGTTAGAAAATTACACATTGCGTGTGTTACGCCAAACGGCCATCTTTATGTGCTCACGAACGATGGAATTCGCCTGGTTTCCAAAGCCCTGCTGATACTCAGTGTTCCAGCGACAACACACTTCTTAAAAAACTGCTATGCAGTCAGCTTGAGGCGAAACAAAATTTTAAACTTACAAAGAAGACACGAGAAACCACCAGAAACGAGTCTGATATCACACGCGTCGAGCTGTTGACTACAGCAAGATGCATAATAATGGGAAAAACTGATGGATCACAGAATGACGATCACTTTGGTGGCGTAGGAGCAATTACAAATTTGTGCTATGAGTAGGAAAGAAGAACAAATAAAAATCAGGGTATATTTGTAACTATAAAGATAATTTCAGGTAACATAAGACGCTCAAAATAGGAATGCAGTGCGAAGACAGATGAGTGGCGACAGTAGTCTACAATGTTAAAAAAAAACAATTAGAACAAATATATAATATAATATCGTGTTAGACAGGGGCACGGACCTTAACAGATTTTCGTTCTTTTTGATGATTCATCAGTTTTATGAGTAATTTGACACGACCCGCCACGAATTCCTCTCTTGCGCCGTCCTCTCCATATCAAAGTAAGTCTTGCACTCTACATGCACAACTATTAGTTGGATATATTCCAGTCTCTGTTTTCCCTGGAGTTTTCTCTACTATGGTAGTTACTACCTGACGTCTTAACAAATGTTCTATCATACAGTCCCGCCTTGTTGTCAGTGTTTGCCGTAGGTTTCTCTCTTCGCCGATTCTACGGAGAACCTCCTCATTCCTAATCTTATCAGTCCACCAAATTTCCGACACCCTTCCATAACACCATATCTCAAAGGTTTCGATTCTCTACTTTCCTGGTGTCCCCACAGCCCATGTTTCACTACCATACAACGCTGTGCTACAAACATACATTCACAGAAATTTATTCCGCAGCTTAAGGCCTATGTTTGCAACTAGCAGACTCCTCTTGGTCAGGAATGTCCTTTTTACCAGTGCTAGTCTGCTTTTCATGTCCTTCTTGCCCCGTCCGTCGCGGGTTACTTTGCTGCCCAGGTAGCGGAATTCCTTAATTTCATCTACTTCATGATCACCAATCCTGATGTGACGTTTCTCACTGTTCCCATTTCTGCTAGTCTTAATAATTTCTTGGCCGGACGGTGTGGCCGAGTGGTTCTAGGCGCTTCAGTCTGGAACCGCGCGACAGTCTGGAACCATGCCTCGGGCATGGATGTGTGTGATGTCCCTAGGTTAGTTAGGTTTAAGTAGTTCTAAGTTCTAGGGAACTGATGACCTCAGATGTTAAGTCCCATAGTGCTCAGAGCCAGCCAATAATTTCTTCTTCCGTTTATTCTCCAAACATATTCTGTGCTCAACAGACTGTTCATTCTGCTGAAGAGGTACTGCAATTCTTCTTCACGTTCACTGAGGATAGCAAATGTCACCAGTGAATCTTATCACTGACATTTCATCACTCAGAATTTTAATCCTGAGTAAGATTTATTCACAGTTCCCTCCCTTTTATTATGTCTGCCTGCCCAACTTTTGCAACTGCCCTTTCTAGCGATATCCATTCCTCATCAACTGAACTGCCTATTGAGATGTTCAATATAGCAGTATCTTCAACCTCAGAGAAAAATGTATATCATCTTTTCTCAGTACTTCGGAATCGCACTTCTTACCACATTGATTCGCCCAGACGATTCTCGAACTTCAGTCTGCTTCTCGTCATTACGAAATTATGACCGGAGTCTGTTCTACTCCTGGGTATTCCAGTGTCTGACTATGGAATATCTGTCTAACAATGATGTAATCCAATTGGAGTTTTCCTCTGTCACTGGGCCTTTTCCAAAATATGTCTCATCCTCTTGTGATTCTTGAACAGGGTATCCGCTGTTATCATTTGAAATTTATTGCAGAACTCAATTAATCCTATTCGTTTCTCATTCCTACTATCAAGCCCATTATTTTCCCACAACGCTGCCTTAAATTTCTCCTCTACTACCGCACTTCAATCCCCTATTGCAGAACTCAATTAATCCTATTCCTTTCTCATTCCTACTATCAAGCCCATTATTTTCCCACAACGCTGCCTTAAATTTCTCCTCTACTACCGCACTTCAATCCCCTATAATTATTGGATTGTTGTCTCCTTTTACATATTGAATTAACCCGTTCAGCATCTTCACTCACTTTCTCTCTCTCTTCATTCTCTACTTGTGACGTCCATCTGTGTCCTGCATTATTGTTGTTGCTACTGGTTTGCTGTCCAATCTATAAAGAGCACTCTATCACTAAACTGCTCACAGTAAGTTACTCCCGATATACTATTTTCTGCTGCTGTTGATATTACCTTGCATTCATCTCACCAGAAAGCCTTATCTTCTTTTCATTTCACTTCAACGATCTCCGCTATATCTAGATTGGGCCTTTCCATTTCCCTTCTCAGATATTCTGGTTTCCCTATCGCATTCAAACAGCTTACCATTACGGTAGCTTATCTTTCGAGTGGAGGAATCAATGAAGACAGGGGCAGAAAGTTTCAGAACAAAAAAATGTAGTGCCGTGATCACAGGTACCAGTCAAGTTTAGAATACGGCTTAGAATTACTGCCTTAACTAGAGAACACCAAGAAAATCGCTGAATGGAGTAGACAGACTATTTCCACAGAACAAGAATCAATTAAAAAAAATCGGTCTAATGCTGAAAGCGGTAGAAACGAGGGCAGAGTTTTAAATATTGAAATTGGTGAAACCGCAGTAGACGAAAATGAAAATATTCTGCTCAAGGAGCAAAATTACACAAGATTACAGGAGTAAGGGGGACACTAGCGGACCGTGGCACAATACTATAAGAAAAAGCTGTAACCACTTGACATATTGTGTCGCAGAAGAAAAATGTGTGTGTGAAATCTTATGGGACTAAACTGCTAAGGTCATCAGTCCCTAAGCTTACACACTACGTAACCTAAATTATTCTAAGGACAAACACACACACTCATGCCCAAGGGAGGACTCGAACCTCCGCCGGGATCAGCCGGTGTCACAGAAGAACACTAATAGGTTGCCACATAAATTACGAAATGTTTATATATTGTCAGTAACAAACAAAAAAAGAAATCTTTAGATGCCTTACGACACAATAGGGGATATTTTAATGCGGCATATTTTGCGCAAGTAGGAATAGTTATCTTTTGTTCTTACTAGGTGGTTTTGGTAATGTTGTTTCATCTTTATTAGCACAAGAGAATGGTCTGATCCTATCTCTGTCCCTCTCATTGTCCTAACATCTGTTACTGCCTTTTTATGTTTTCTCTCTATCAAAACATTGTTTATTTGGTTCATAGTTAATGCATCCGGTGATGACCATGTGGCTTTATGTATGTGTTTATCGTGGAATGATGTACCTGCTATTTTCATGTTTCTAGCTGTGGCGAAATTGATAAGCCTTATACCATTATCATTTGATTCAGCGTGAAGGCTGAACATGCGTATATATGGTTGCCATTGCTGTTCTTGTCCTATTTTGGCATTTAAGTCTCCCAGCAGTATTTTGATGTCATACTGTGGTAATCTGTAGTACATCTGGTCTAAGGTGCCATAGAATTCATCTCTTATGTCTTCCTCATTGTCCTCAATTGGGGCATGAACACTGATTAATGAGATATTTCTATATTTGCCTTTGATTCTGATGTAGCATATTCCTTCACTAACATTTTCTAGTGTCATCACATTGGCCATTATTTTATTATGAACCACAAATCCTGTCCCGAATATATGGTGACCATGCTTGTTTCCGCTGTATATGATCGTGTAGTTTTTTCCTCTGTGCATACCTTGTCCAGGCCATCTTATCTCCTGCAGGGCTGTAATGTCCATCTTGTACTCTGTTAGTTCTTCATCAAGTATCTTTGTTTGCCCTCAGCGTACAGTGTTTTTACTTCCCATGTATCTATTGGTAGTCCTTTATTCATACGCTAGGATCGTTTTCCGTTAGATCCATTCCAATGCGAGGCTGGGTGTGAGTGTATAGGAACCCGTCAGTTTTTTTGGATGGTTAGCCCAACGATTAACCCTTCCACTTTATCCGGGCTTGGAACGGCTGGTAGGCTAGTTTTCTTCCAGGCGTGGTGAAAGAAAATGAACAGTGGAGAGTAAGGAAAAACAGAGAACTCAGACGATTATACACATTGCCTGACGACGTAGCGAGTGTGAAAATTAAGAGACTAAGATGGTACGGACACGTCAGGACGAGAGGGGAGAACACGGCAATAAAGGCTGTAATAAATGGAGATGCTGAAGGAAAGAGTGTAATGATTGCACAATGAGTAATGGAGAAACTGAGTTAGGACAACACTATGGCCAGAATAGTAGACACGGGTCTTTACACAAGGAGCCCTAGCAGAAGATTGTCAGATTATCCAAGTACCTCTGGCGAGCAGACGAATGTCCAGTCACAGATGACGGGAAGAGTGTCACCAAGAACCGTCGGGAAATGACTACTGGAAGGTCGGCTGAGATCTTGAGTTGACACGCGCCCTTTACCACTGACACCATACAGACAGCACAGACGTATACTGTACAGACAAAGTTAACTGCGCCACTGAGTGGCATTCTGTGTTCAGCGACGCCCTTCGCTTCTGTTAGAGGCGGTTACGTCGCGCCAACGCGTCGTGGACGACCTGGAGAAAGCTCACAGGAACCAGTGAGTCTCGAGACCGACACCTATCCAACACCTGGAATCGTGGTCTGTGAAGACTTTAGATATGATAGGACTGCTTTGATAATTATTAGAACGAGACTGAATACTCTCCAGTTGTTGTGGTCTTCACTCCGAAGACAGGTTTGATGCACATCTCCATGTTGCTCTTTGCTGTGCAAGCCTCTTCATAGCTAATGCAGTCTACGTCTTTCTGAAAATGTTTACCGTATTCGTCTCTTAGTCTTCCTCTACGATTTTTACCTCCCCTCCCCCCCCCCCTCGATCTTACCTCCAATTCTAAACTGGTAATCCCTTGATGTTTCAGAATGTATCCTGTCAACAGATGCCTTCTTTTAGTCAAGTTTGTTGTCTCCCCAATTCTATTCAGTCCCTCCTCATTATTTGTGCGATCTACATATATAACCTACAGCATTCTTCCGTAACACCGAATTACAAAAGCCTCTGTTTTCTTCTTTTCTAATCTTTTTATCGTCCATGTTTCACTTCCATACATGGCTACACTCCGGACAAGTACATTCAAAAAAGGCAAATCTATGTCCGATGTTAACAAACTTGTCTTCTTCAGAAAAGCTTTTCTTGCCATTGCCACTTTGCGAGTCTACATTTTATACCCTCTCTGTTTCGGACATCATCAGTTATTTTGCTACCTAATTAGCAAAACACATCTACTACTTTTAGCGTCTCGTTTCCTAATCTAATTCCTTCAGCATCACGTGATTCTATTCGACTACGTTCTATTACCCTTGTTTTGCTTTTGTTGATGTTCATCTTAATCCTCCTTTAAAGACGCTGTCCATTTCGTTCAATTGCTCTTCCAAGTTGTTTGCTGTCTCTGGCACAATTACAATGTTAGCGGCAAACCTCAAAGCTTTTATTTCTTCTCTCTGTAGTTTAATTCCTACTCCAATTTTCCTTCGGTTTCGTTTGCTGCGTGCTCACTGTACAGACCGAACAACATAAGCGATAGGCTACAACCTTGTTCACTCCCTTCTCACCTTTCATGCCCCTCGACTCTTTATATCTGCCGTCTGGTTCCCGTACAAGTTATAAACAGCCTTTCGCTCCATGTATTTTATCCCTGCTTCTTTCACAATTTCAAAGACTGTATTCCACTCAACATTGTCAAAAGCTTTCTGTAAGTCTACATACGCTAAGAATGCAAGTTTGTCTTTCCTTAACCTATCTTCTAAGGTAAGTAGTAGAGCAGTATTGCCCCGCTCGCGCCTGCATTGCTCCGGAAGCCAAACTGGTCTCCCACAAGGTCGGCTTCTACCAGTTTCCTCATTCCTTTGTAAGGAATTCGTGTTAGTGTTTTGCTACCATGACTTATTGAAGTGATAGGTTCGCTTTGGAATTGGAATTATTACATTCTTCTCTGTGAGGGTATTTCGCCTGTCTTATACGTCTTGAACACCAGATAGAATAGTTTTGTCTTGGCTAAGATTATCAGTAGATCTGACAGAACGTCTCACCAATATGTGGCAAGAATGGTAAATCTTGTTTCCGTTTCCTTCACGACCAGAGTACCAAGTGACACGTTCCATCAGAATGATGCGGGATCCCACGCTGCAGTTCACACTCCTTGAGGAATGCATGAAGCCTTAACTGGGCTGCCAGGTCCCCCGATTTGTCACTCACTTGGCATGTCTGGCATGCGATGGGAAGACGTCTGCTTTCATCCAGAAGTCTTCATGAACTGTGTTTCACACATTGGATGAAATTCCAGAATGTGACGTTCGGTGAGTATTTGTGTCCATGCCACAATGAATACAAGAGTGTATTCGTGCCCGTGGGGGTCACAAGGCTTACAGATATTCATGATCGGTTCGGAATGAAAGTTTAAACTCTTAATATCCGTTTTGTGATGAACGTATCAACAAAATTTGATCTGTCAACAAAATTTGATCCGCCAGGGTAGCCGAAAGTGCTAATGCGCTGCTTCCTGAACTCGCGTAGGCGCGCCGGCCCCGGATCGAATCCGCCCAGTGGATTAACAATGAGGGCCGGTATGCTGGCCAGCCAAGATGTGGTTTTTAGGCTGTTTTGCACATCCACTTAGGTAAATACCGGGCTGGTTCCCAAGTTCCGCCTCACACGACTCATAGACATTTGGGACACGTTCGCACTCTTCGTGGATTACACTAGATGCAGACAGCTGGAGCACACTACTTACGTCCCAGGGGGTTCGGGGTGGCGGCAGGAAGGGCATTCGGTCGTCTCTGCAAGTGTTAGTTGTTAACACTGTCAAATTCGAAATAACGAGGCCGACCCCGCGTGATGCAGGACAAAGGCCTCCAGAAAGAAAAAAGGAAAGAAAGTATCAACAAAATTTGATAAATATCGAACTGGTTCCTCGTGGTGAAATGCTTTTCTTTTCCGTCAGTGCGTAAGGAGGAACTTAGACAGAAGGCTCTGGCATAATTTACAGCTGTAAAACAGAAAATCGGTAGCAGATTTCACAGATGTACAATTTTGGAACTCTGCAGTATTAATGTCGTCACCTATACTACTGTCTAGAGTAGCTATGTGTTTTTGATACTTTTTTTCTAGGAGGGGCTGTTAGGTGAGCCGCAGTTTGACTAGGCAGAGTCTTATCAAACTTCATTTTTAGTTGGTGTACGAGAGCCAGTCAGAAAGTAATGCCTCCTTTTTTCAGTTGTCAAGAATTCCTAACGCATTTACATAAGTTGAAAGCTACAACGTTGACGATTAATTTATGACTATTCAATGTAATTCCGTTAATTTCCACAGTTCTGGTCAAGCATCTAAAAAGGGCATGTATTCCAGCTAGGTAAAATATACGGTCCTGCTTCCGAAGCCATTGTTGGTAACGAAGGTGCACAAACGTTTGTGTATCCCAGATGTTGAATAATAATCATCACACTGCCTTTACCCAGTGAGGTAATGCGACACAAATCATCAGCAGTCACCGGAGGACACCACGAATGATGTCATCGACTCGCTGAACGTTGTGTGGAGGGACTGCAGTTACCGGTCTGCCGCGCAGCGTTTCCGCAGCTAAAGGTATTCGCCTTTCAGTTTCCTTACAGCGGCGAACCCATCGTCTAACAGTGCAGATATCAACTGCTGCAACGCCGTACACATTTTTCAGTCTTTCTTGAATGCGAGTGGGCGTTTCATCTTCTGCATTCAAGAACTCTGTCACAGAACGCCATCTAATATGAACATCGACGTCGGACATTTTGCAGGCGACTCCAGTACTGCCATCTGTTGGCGCAGAATGTTGCTGCAGCGGATTGAAGATGAAGCATTGGGAAGAGCACCAGATTCAAATTTTTCACTTTATATGCTGTATTTAGACCGCCGCTCGTGGTCTCGCGGTAGTTTTCTCTCTTCCCGAGTACGGGATCCCGGGTTCGATTCCCGGCGGGATTTTCCCCATTACAGTCGGACGAAGGTAACGGGAAATCACCTCCATTAGGACCTTGCTTAGTACGGCGGTGTGGGTCTTCCGCACCGTTCCCCTACATTCTGTCAGGAGGCCTGGGACTTCATTTCCATTTGCATGCTGTATTCAAGGTGAAAAAAATAGGAAGCATTACCTCTTGATTTACCCGCGTAATAGCAGGAGCCACTTGGGTGTCATTCTTATGGAATTAGCTACAGCAAGATTGGAGAATTATGGGATGGTTTTCAGCCGTGAAACTTTTTGGAAGATTGAAGTTTATGTACCGTACCGTTGGATTTAGCTATTGTCACTCTTTCTGCCAGAGCTGTTTAGACAAGACCCACTATGCACCTAATAGCTTCTAGTACCCTACCTCTGTGCTACTTTGCCAGGTCCCTAAAAGGTCTCCTGCACATCTTTCTGTAGCACGAAATGGCGAAGTTCCGCATCGTAATCTCGCTGTGGCAAATTATTGTAATATGTCAGGGAGTTACATTCTACGTACAACCCACTTTAGAGACAAAGACTCATTCTCCGCAGCCCCATTTCACTCAAGAATTCCACTCTAGCAAGATGCGCATCTGTGAAATCAGGGAGGTAGGAGTAAGCTAAAGACAGTTAAAAGCTGTGGGATAGGTCGTCAGTCGTTTTCTGGGTAGCATAATAGAAAATAGCCATTGCTGACGAAAGAGAATGGTTCGAATTCGAGACTAGGTCTAAAATGTTTCAAATGGCTATGAGCACTATGGGACTTAACATCTGAGGTCATCAGTCCCCTAGAACTTGGAACTATTTAAACCTAACTAACCTAAGTACATTACACCATCCATGCCCGAGGTAGGATTCGAACGTGCGACCGTAGCAGCAGCACGGTTCCGGACTGAAGCACCTATAACCGCTCGGCCACACCGGCCTGTGACTAGGTCTAGTATACAGGTTTAACTAAATCTCACACTCAGCAGCAGTGTAAAACGTTCATTTTGATTCTCAGCTGTTTACTCAGTTGTTATTCTAACGCGTTAAGTAACAAATCTCACAGCAGAAGCTACGAGTCCGTGTACTTCGCCTGATTTCTAACTATTCTGCTACTGCAAATATTGCTCCCTTGCCTCTAGAGTCACAAATTCAATAATTACACAGTACCTACGTCAGTTTACTGCAGTATGTATTGTACTGTATCTAAAGGAACATTTTACTGTATATGGTATATCCGGATGAGTTAATAAGAAGTATGTTTGTCAGGCGTACGTACGTACACTCCTTCTCTGCGTAGACATTTCTTAATGAATAAATAGTGTTCGAAATGAAGGGCGACGGTATATTGAGGTTTAGTTTACTACTGATTTCACAAATCAGTCATAATTTTTTCTTCTTTCGCTTTTTTTCAACACTGAAAAACTGGACACAGGCCTACGTGTATAATGTGGCACGTTGACCCTCTCTGTTACAGCGAGCTACATCACGCCCTGCTCGCGGAACGACCCCGATGTGAGCGGCTGCGCCCTCAAGTCCGGTCGCGCCGCCATGAAGGACTTCATCAACGGTGAGTGGCCGACGAATCTGCACCCTCTCTGCTGCTAACCTAAGTCGTATTGTGTGGGGAAAGTGAAAGGAACTGTTGCCCTGGTGCTGGGAAACTGACTGAAATCCTTTGGTATATCTGTGTTCCTGTGTACGCTACATACAGGAGCAAGCAGATGGAACAATCAACGAGGTTTATCCAGAAAATGAAGCTGGAGATTTAATAAAAATGGAAGATTTTTTATTCAGTATTTCCGACGCAGCCTCCTCTACTGCCTGTACGATGTGACGGAAATACGAGACCGAAGTCATAGTACTATGGTGTCAGAAAAATAAGAGTTTGAAAATGCTGAGACGTGCCGGTAAGAGGCGAGGATTCTCTGGACACAGAAGAAATATGGCAGTTCACCAATTAGCTCAGGACAAGCAACAAAATGTCGAATGACGTCATACACGCTCCTGATCAAAGCAATAAATTCAAATTGCGGACCCGTGCCTTTGACAGTCAGTGCTCTTACCGACTGGATCATCCGTGCAGGCGCCCACCACCGACTCAGAACTCCTCCTTGTTCCGTGTTTGGAGGCGTGGAGTGGAAGTAGTGGGGAAAATGAAGCTTTGATTCGGACCTTGAGATGTGTACGGATGGCTCAATCGGAAGAACACTACTGCTAAAGGCAGCTGTTCCAGTTCGACTTCCAGTCCGGCAAACGGTTTAAATTTGGCACTTATGTTCAACGAGTAACTATTAACATAGTTCTTGTAGTTGTAGCAGTCACATTTAGTGAATTAGGCACGCCGGAAAATGGGTCACACAATCTCCCACAAGTTTCTTGTTTTGTAACTAGTAAAATTACACTGCTTTGTCGACAACGAAGTTCTCAAGTGCTACAAAGCCATTTCCTTGTGTTTTATACGAGTCACTCTGCATTAGCCTATGTGGCACGTTTCAGAAAGGGACTGACTTAGTATCAGCGTACGGTCTACACAAGATACGTGTATGTAAATCTACAATGATAGTGACAGTGACAGAAAAGAAGTAATGATGCGCTAATATATTTTTATTTATAATTTTTCAGCTTTCATCATCATATAATATGTGGTGGTTCATTTACGGTGTACCATCATCTTAACTCTGCACAGTATCTACAACTTTTGAAAATATGTTGACGCGCTACTTGGAGAACGTTTCTTTGGTATTATTTTCTGGATGTACTACCAACACATCAGTACCCCTTGGTGTTCTGCATCAAAGTGCTTAAACGAAAGATAACCTGAGTTCTGCTCAGTTAGGACGATGTTGTTGCAGAGTCACCAGTTCTGATGATCCTTTCTCCACTAGACGATCTTCATGAGCATGGTTACAATCAGCTATAAAAAGATTACCGAGAAAGTTAATATCAGTATTGGTGACCAACAAGTCTAAGAAGGTAAGGGACAGTGCAGTATTGGAAGCAAAATAACACATTACGGACGAAGCAGGAGAGACTAGTACAGGCGAAGAAGCCATTCCTTGCCAAAATATGTCTCCTACTGAGAATGGACGTGTCGGGCTCAGCATTGTATGGCAGTGAATCATGGACAGTGGGAAAACCGGAAAAATAAGAAAATCGAAGCGTCTGAGATGCGATGCTATTCAAGTGAGAAGACAAGAAACGAGGAGCTTCTCCGCAGAACTGGCAAGGAGAGGAACATGTGGGAAACACTGACAAGAAGAAGGGAGAGTATGACAGGACTTATACCAACAAATAATTGAGGGTCTTGGGCACAAGTGGTAAACGGAGATGAAGATGTTGCCATACGGAAGAAAACCTTGACAGGCTGCATCAGATCAGCATCCTCGTTCTGGCTGCAGACGGGATAACCAGGTCCGACGGACGGCCCTGTAATCTGTCAGCCAAACGCCATACGGTGTGGAGGGGTGCGGGTTAGCTCACCGCACTCCCGGCCGTTGTCGGTTTGGCAGAGCTGGTGTCGCTGCAAGCGTGTCAAATGGGTCCTCAGTAGGCGTCATGAGATTGAGTTCGTTCCGTTCCAGTCTTCGTACCGAGGAAAAACCGTGGCAGTATCCAGAATCGAATCTGGGTTCTCTTCATGGCAAAGTTAGCCATACTGTGCTCTCAGCTAGGTAGGAGATCAGTCAGAAGACCGATGACCCGAAAAATTTAATTCTTGAATTTGTCTATGGAGACATCCTTCCTCTACATGTAAACATGAAGACGTTAGTGGCTTTTGTTGAGCATCTCCCGTTGCCAGCCAAAGCAGAAATACTTTCGCCTCAGGACCCACGGGAAATACAGGCCCTGCAACGGGTTTGTGACGTCACACTAGCTGCCTGGGGGGCCAACGAGATATACGGGTCGTGTGGAGGGCGTCACAGCACGCGACATAAGAGAACTTACGAGTTGCAGCGACCGTCTCCAGCAGTGAACGAGTTACTACTTCACACTAATTTAATACTTCGTAGCTGCGCCTTTAAATACAGTCAAATTCTCGATACTACATTATCAATTAAAGAGGTTAGTGGGTACTTTTTCATTCGTACACACTGACTTACTGTCTGGCTGCGGACATAGCCGAGCTCTCACGATGTATGTCGGGCAAGGCGAGACTGTGACGTCACAAGGTCGTTGTGCGACCCGTACTTCTCGTGGGCCAGTAGTTCCCTTGCGTGACATACATCACAAACGCTCGGTTACGTCCGAGGACGGGCAGGAAATCAGTAACTCAGAGGGAACATACCCACTAAAGTTCCTAATGTGCTCATAAATTATCAAGAGAGTGAGTATATTTAATCACGCAGCTACGAAGTACATACTGAACTGGTCTAAAATAGTAACTCGCTCCCCGCCGGAGACGAATGCTGCAACTCGTACCTGTAGTGTCACCTGCTGTGACGCAAGCCACAGCCGGCCGGTGTGGCCGTGCGGTTCTAGGCGCTTCAGTCCGGAACCGCGTGACCGCTACGGTCGCAGGTTCGAATCCTGCCTCGGGCATGGATGTGTGTGATGTTCTTAGGTTAGTTAGGTTTAAGTAGTTCTAAGTTCTAGGGGACTGATGACCTCAGATGTTAAGTCCCATAGTGCTCAGAGCCATCTGAACAATTTTTGACGCAAGCCACAGGACCCGTATATCTTGTTGGCACCGAGGCAACTAGTGTGACGTACGCACTGCAGAGGGAGCAGAAGAGAGCCGACCAGGCTGTGGAGGCATTCCTCAGCCCCGTATCGAGTTTCGGTTGTGGCGGTGCGGCTGCGGCCGTGGCCGTGGCGTCTGTGTGGCGGCGTCGGCGTCGGCGTCGGCGGCGACGTCTGGACGGGGGGCGAGACGCGTCGGCGCGCCGTTGCGCACTGCGGAGGGCGGCGCTGGCCGGCCCAGCTGGCTCTCGCTTCTGTTGCTCATCTGGCACGGGGCGCGCCGCCCTCGGCACAAAAAGTCCACGGCCATCTAGCTACACCAGCGTCCGAAAGCGAAGAACACTCCGGAAAACACCAAACTGGAAATGGAAGAGATGAGCAGTTATTGTAAACTACAAACAAAGTACAATAAAATCTTCACCATACACATTGCACAGTAACCATGAGACTAACATAGATTAGACAGTGGAAACTCCAGGTTGGAATATCTACAATATAAGTAAAGGGATAGATTGCTATTCACTGTATAGGTGATGACGCACTGAGTTGTAAGCAGGCTCAACAAAAAGACTGTTACACTTTTAGCTTTCAGCCAAAGCCTTCTTCACAAAAGCAAACACACACACACACACACACACACACACACACACACACATTCATTCACTCAAGCAAGCGTGCCTCATGTCGCCACCTCCAGCAATTCTGGTTGCAGCTGCTGGAGATGGTGGTCATGTCTAAGTAAGATGTGCTTGTGTGTGTGTGTGTGTGTGTGTGTGTGTGTGTGTGTTTCCTTTTCTGAAGAAGCCTTTAGCCTAAAGCTAAACTTGTAACAGTCTTTTGTTATGCCCCGGCAACGGCCTTGCCGCAGTGGATACACCGGTTCCCGTGAGATCACCGAAGTTAAGCTCTGTCGCGCGTGGTCGGCACTTGGATGGGTGACCGTCCAGCCGCCATGCGCTGTTGCCATTTTTCGGGGTGCACTCAGCTTTGTGGTGCCAATTGAGGAGCTACTTGACCGAATAGTAGCGGCTCTGGTCAAAGAAAACCATCGTAGCGACCGGGAGAGCGGTGTGCTGACCACATCCCCCTCCTATTCGCATCCTCAACTGAGGATGATACGGATGTCGGATGGTCCCGATGGGCCACTTGTGGCCTGAAGACGGACTGGATGGATGAATGTTTTGTTGTGCCCGTCTGCTACTGAATGTGTCATCTGTACTGTGAGTTGCACTCTATCCTTTTGCTTATTTTATTGATGTAACATAGATTAAGATAATTGTAGAAATATATGGACAGTTATTGTTCCCTTGCTTAATATGCAAATAGAACAATGTAGAAAATCACTAATTTTGGCACAAAGTACTCTTTACTACGGCTGTACTGCAGCTTGTGTAGTATTTATGTGTTAAGTGGGCCCGTCTGATATGTGGATAAAGGGCAATATTTTCCACAACAGTGGGGTCAGTCTCAACCTGGGTTCTACGTAATGTATCCCCTTTCCACATTCAATCTTCCCTCAACCAATTTCACTGAGGCCTTCACAAACCATAGTTATCCTCCCAACCTTATACAAAAACAAATCTCCTGTGCCTTATCTTTCCAGTCGCCCATAACCTCCCAATGTCTTACCGTCAGGCCACAGAGGAGCATTCTCCTCGTAAATTAGTACCACCTAGGACTGGAGCAACTGAATTATGTTCTCTTCCGGGGTTTCGACTACCTCTCGTTGTGCCCTGAAATGAGAAATGTCCTACCCACTATCCTTCCCACCCCTCCCATAGTGGTATTCTGCCATCCACCGAACCTACACAATATACTTTCCTTATATTGTAGATATTCCAACCTGGAGCTTCCACTGTCTAATCTATGTTATCTTAGTCCCATGATTCCTATGCAATATGTATGGTGAAGCTTTTATTGTATGGTAAGACAGTAGAGTAACCGCGACGTTTCGGAAAGGCTGTTCTCTCTAATTGCACCTTCTCACGAAGTGCGGTTTTGGTTATTTTTTTTCCTTTATTGTTATTTCATACCTCTCCCCCCATATCGGGCTTTACCTTGTATAGGTGTAGGCGGCCGGCATTTAAATCCATAAAAGGTCGCTCGACAATAGTTAAATAGCGACACCACCGGTTGTTTACGTAGCTGGTAAACCCGCGCCCGCTGTCAGCCGGTGCCTTATACGATGCATGCTGCTGCTTCTCCCGTCTCATTGCTTCAAAGGCGGTTGCCGGGTCGTTCTGAGGGCAACACCGCTATCTCGATCAACAGACGGCTTCGTTACAGGATCATTTAGTAATCGCGAAAGCGTTACGGAGATGATAGATAAACTCCAGTGGAAGACTCTGCATTTTGGATAAGGTGGATAGCATTGTGCTGCTGTTTGCTGATGATGCTGTGGTGTACGGCAAGGTGTCATCGTTGAGTGACTGTAGGAGGATACAAGATGACTTGGACAGGATTTGTGATTGGTGTAAAGAATGGCAGCTAACTCTAAATATAGATAAATGTAAATTAATGCAGATGAATAGGAAAAATAATCCCGTAATGTTTGAATACTCCATTAGTAGTGTAGCGCTTGACACAGTCACGTCGACCAAATATTTGGGCGTAACACTGCAGAGCGATGTGAAATGGGACAAGCATGTAATGGCAGTTGTGGGGAAGGCGGATAGTCGTCTTCGGTTCATTGGTAGAACTTTGGGAAGATGTGGTTCATCTTTGAAGGAGACCGCTTATAAAACACTAATACGACCTATTCTTGAGTACTGCTCGACCGTTTGCGATCCCTATCAGGTCGAATTGAGGGAGGACATAGAAGCAATTCAGAGGCGGGCTGCTAGGTTTGTTACTGGTAAGTTTGATCACCACGTGAGTGTTACGGAATTGCTTCAGGAACTCAGTTGGGAGTCTCTAGAGAAAAGGAGGCGTTCTTTTCGTGAATCGCTACTGAGGAAATTTAGAGAACCAGCATCTGAGGCTGACTGCAGTACAATCTTACTGCCTCCAACTTATATTTCGCGGAAAGACCACAAAGATAAGATAAGAGAGATTAGGGCTCATACAGAGGCATATAGGCAGTCATTTTTCCCCCGTTCTGTTTGGGAGTGGAACAGGGAGAGAAGATGCTAGTTGTGGTACGAGGTACCCTCCGCCATGCACCGTATGGTGGATTGCGGAGTATGGATGTAGATGTAGATGTAGATGTAGAAGTAGAAGATTCGTGGCGGCTCGTATCTCGAATGCCTCTTCAATAATGCTGTCCCCAAAACCATAAACTGGACAGGCGACTAACGTTTTTGCCGATATCAAAGTATCCTTTTGCATTAAACAATGTTCGGCCAGCACAGATTCATTTTCCTACCAGCTCAGGTGTCTAAGTGCAGCGAAAAGTGGTCAGCGCTGCGTTCGTCCGACGTAAGATTCTTCATCTTCACAAGGAATGTAATAGACCCAAGGTATACGAAGTCCGAGGTGATCTTTCGCGCTACACAACAAAAAGATCACTTCGTACTTTCGGATCTTCATGTTAAATGTAAATAAATCAATCAAGTTTTAAAGAATTTTCAGTTAGTCAGGATAAGAGGACATTCTCTTAGCGTACAGACTTAGAGCCTCAATTAAACAGAGAACCGGTTTTGTTCGTTTCAACACGGGGATCATATGAGGCATACATACAGAACGCGATCTGACGTTGCAACACAATATATGGGCGGTTTTGTACAAGATTTCTGGCCCCAACTACATACTAGAAACTAAGAAGGTGATGTCTTGTAATTGTTCCTGGAAATACGCAAAGTACCTCTAAGATGGCTGACCGCTGACATTCCAGTACTTTTACATGAATCAGTGGAATCATTTGAGAAGCAACACTGTATCTCATTAGGTTTGCCATAAAATTTTTGTTCGAATGCTCCGAAGATAAACAACTCTGTTTCTTACAAACACAGTTTTACTGCAGAAAAGTGTTTTTTTCCGATATTTTTTTCACGTCAGATTTAAAAGCTTACTGCCTCATTATATGAACTGCTATTTTTTTGTGAGATGTGTTTCTTTAAAAGTACAATAATTTTCTAACAAAAAAGCACTGGAACGAAGAGATATTTTGGTCTAAAATTTGATATGTTTACACATATTATCAAAGATAAAACCTTGAATTAAGTTAATCGTGATACAGATCTGACTGATATGAATGGGTACACTGGTGATAGAAACTAAAGTTTCTAAATAACATACCGTTGAAAACTCAAACCTCCGAAATTTTTATGTGAAAACTCTTAAAGGTTTTTAAATAAAACAAACGTTATTAGCATTCTACATCGTTATCATTCATGTCTACATATTTACTTCTCAACGTAGTCACCCTGGTGACAAACGTATTTCTCCGAACGAAAGACCAGTTCGTCCGACTGGACTATAGAGGTCGAGAAAGGGGGACAGAGCGAGGTGTAGCTGAAATTCATGCCCCCAGTGTCTGCTGTGTATGGCGAACAATGTATGTCACATGCGCGTGTACACGATTTCAAGAAGTCTGTGTGTCATTGAAAGACGCAGTCGGTTAGGACAGGATGATCGCGTGATAACCTCTACTGTCATTGCTGCGGTGGATACTGCAGGCAGAAATGACCGATGGCGGAAGCTGGAAGACATTCGGCTCACAGTGGGCATCAGTCATAGTACCGCACACGCCATCACGACAGAACATCCGAAGATCTGGAAAATGTGTGCGCAGTGGGTTTCCCATAATCTGACGCAGGAGTAGAAGCTGAACAGAATGTCGACATCACTGCAGCACCTGGAACGGTATCACGAAGAAGAACATCGTTTCTGTCCTCCAGCTCCGGAAAAGTTGTGATGACCTTTCTGGAAAAGTGCGCCACAACTAATGCACTGTGCGGCGTGGACGCTTTGCAAAAATTGAAGAGCCCCAACGAGTCCCAGTCCCCAGAAATGTTGACGGATAGCGTCATTGTGTTGAGCATGACATCCGTCCACATATTGCCTAGGTTGCTCCGACTACGCTGCAGAAGTTTCGGCGGGACACCCTTACTCATGCTCCATACTGTCCCGCTCTTTCCCCTTGCGATTTCCATAGTTTTGGAGCCTTGAAGAAAGACATTCGTGGCCGTCGATTTGCTTCGGACGAAAAGATGTACGCCTGGATACAATCATGGTTCCGTACACAACCGCAAACATTTTTCCGCGAAGCCACTGACCATCTTGCCTCACATTTATTTTTTTTTTTCGAACGTTTACAAAGTCAGGCATATGCATTATAATTAGCAATTGCTAAACATGTATGCGAATTGGCTATACATCCTGATCTCTTTCTCCCCCTCTTACTGTCCATCTGCTCTTTCCCTCCCCCCCCCCCTCCCTCTCTTTGTCCATTTCCTCTTCCTCCTCCTCTCTCTGTGCCTCATCTCTGTATCCACCACCTCCTCCTCCATCTCTTACCACCTCCTCCTCCTCTCTATATCCATTCTCCCCCCCCCCCCTCTCCACCCATTTATAGTTACTGCGAACGAATCCTTGATTGATAATTGACACACACACACACACACTGTTAAGCCAAAGCATTATGGCCGCCACTTTGGATGCCACCTGGTGGCGTTGCGGGCACGTGACGCGATAACAAAAGTGGCGAAGCGGAGCAGACGCGAATGGGGGAATCACCCTAGCGAAGATATGGGCTGCATGGGGGGATCCATTGAAATAAGCGACTTTGACAATGACCAGATCTGAACGAATGTCTCGAAAACGGCAAAGTTGATAGAATGAATGATCACGAGCTACTGTCGTGATCATCCACGGAAAGAGGTAGGAGGACATTGAAACTAATAATAGGCGCTAAATGGTTGGACTTTCACAACTCTTCACAGAACGTGGGGTTCGAAGGCTTGTCTACTCTTTAAAATAGGATAGACTGTGATCTGTGGCATCTCTGCCACAAGAGCACAATGCTGGTGCACGCGCAAGTGTTTCGGAGAACACCGTTCATTATATGTTCTTGAACGTGGAACTCCACAGCAGACCACCCTTTTATGTTCACTTGTTGACTCAACATCATCATCAATTACGATTGCAGTGGGCACGAGACCATCGGGGTTCGACGGTCGATCAATGGAAACGTGTCGGCTCTTCAGGTGAATCACACTTTTGGTACACTACGTCGATGGTCGTCTCCAGAAACGCCGTCATAGAGGTGAACGGCGGCTCTCGAGACGTGCAGCGCGCCATGGACGCAGGCTGGTGGGACACATTCTCCTGCGCTTGCATAGGACCTGTGGTAGTAAACGAAGACACAGTGACAGCTGCGAACCACCTGCGTCTCTTCATGTTTCATGTCTTCCCCGACGGCGATGTCATCTTTCAGCAGTATAATTATCCGTATCTCGGAGCCAGAACAGTATTGCAGTGGTTTGAGGAGCCTAGTGGTTATCTCATGTTAATGTCTCGGCGACCAACTCCGCCTGATGTAAACACTATGAAATCTATCTGGGTCGCTATCGGTCGCCATCACCGCGTATGCAGATCAGCGACCCGTTATTTACGCGAATTACATGACCTGTGCGTAGACATCTAATGCCATATACTCCATAAACTTATTAACAAACTGTCGGATCCGTGATTCGCAGAATCAGTTATGTATTTAGTTCCAAAGACGGACAAACAAGCTATTAAGCAGGCGGTCACAATGTTTTGACTCGTCAGTGTGCGCGCGTGTAAGTGTGTGTTTAAATGTCTTGCTATCGTAGTTAAAACTGACTATGGAAAAGAAAATGAAATTGCACATTTTCACAACAGGGCACAACAAAATATTTTTATTTACGCAGTCGGTTTTAATAGAAAACCTGCACATTGTTGGTTAAAAAATACACGACCTATTTCTGTCTGAATATTGAGTACTATGTAAAAATTTTAAGCCCGCGGTCAAGAAAATTTCGAGATTTTTTCTAACAACGTTTCGCCTTTATATATAAAATTGCCTTTGTCCATACAATTGTTTATTCGGTTATCCTGTAAAAACTTGTGGCGAAGAACTTAAGAGATTTTTGCTCACAAGCTCTATCCGTGCGTTCGAGTGTTTATTAAAGCATCGTGTAAAAGTTTGACGTAAATTGGACAAGAACTGTTCAAGATTTTTGGTAAAAATTTTAAAGAACAACTTGTCTTTGTATAGTATTATAGATCTCCATAAATATTTAAAAAGCGCAATAATTATTTTGTCTTTATGATAATACTTTTGAAGATCTACGACTTACAGTAAATGAGAAACTACTATATGGGCAGCATCAAATTGTTAACACTGTTATTTTCGCTGGAGACACCATTCTAAGCAGTGCTGAAAGTCACCGAGAACCATATCACGAGCAGGGCGAAATTTATATTATTAGAGGAATAAGTATAAGCAGCAGCGAAAATAAACTTTTGCAATCTCGTAAAGGCAAACTGGAAGCTGAAATTTTTCGGTATACCTCTATGACCTTGTCACACATGCTATTCACGCCCATTTGCCTGACTTGACGGCGTATCATGTTGCTCGTAGAAAATCTTTTGAAGGACACTCGACAAATTTTGCAGAAAGAAACCGCTAATTAGCTGTTTGCAGTCTTTTTTCTGCCTAATTGTCTGCTGTTGTGAAAACATATGCTTCATTACGAAGTTGCTACACTGCCTCTGACGACGGCCTTGTGGCTATGTACGTCCTCGGCATCGTTATCAGCGAGGTTTTGGTAGAGCGGACGAGGTGGAAGGTGGTGGTCCCCTTGAGGAGCGAGCAGGCGGCGCGTGAATCAACCAAGGTGGACGGGTCGCCCCGCTGGAGCGCTGCCGTCTCAGAACCTGCTTCGTGTTCCCGCGGTCAGCGGCACACGCTCTTACGTTGGTCTACTATGAGCAGTTATTCAGACTTGATCACGTACCCCTCTGTGTTTCTCCCATACACCCTCGTACTACATATTACTTTATCAAGGTAAGAGCCGGCCAGTGTGGCCAAGCGGTTCTAGGCGCTTCAGTCTGGAACCGCGCGACCGCTACGGTCGCAGGTTCGAATCCTGCCTCGGGTATGGATGGCTCAAATGGTTCAAATGGCTCTGAGCACTATGGGACTTAAGGGCATGGATGTGTGTGATGTCCTTAGGTTAGTTAGGTTTAAGTAGTTCTAAGTTCTAGGGGACTGATGACCTCAGATCTTTCCGTGCGAGCTCAGATTTTTCTTATTTTTATTTCGGTGATCGTTTCTCCCTGTGTAGGATGGCCCCAACTAAATATTTTCGCATTAAGAGGATGAAATTGGAGATTGAAATTTTGTGAAAAGATCTCGCCGCAACGAAAAACGTATTGGTTTTAATGATTGCCACCGCAGCTCGAATATCATATCCGTGATATTCTTCACTGTACCCAAACTCCTCAGGGTTTCAGAAGCAGGCCAGCGTGGCCATATCAGAGCTTCTATCGTTTTCCAGAAGTGTGAAAAACAGCCATATTGGAGAATGATGGAGAAGAAATTTACCTTATCGCAGGAAACATTTCGGTATGCCGTTGAGGAGATTTAGGGAATCCGGTCCATACATCAGGATGTAGATCTAGACAATATTCTGCAAACCAGCGTATGATGCATGCCGAAGGGTATCTCGTACTACTTGTAGTCTTTTACCCTCCCTGTTCCCCTCACAAATAGGTCGAGAGAAAAACGAATTTCTGCAATGGGCGTTCAATAAGTAACGCGACACATCTTTTTCTGAAAGCAGGATGGTTTTATTTAGAATTCCAATACATCATATTATTCCCCAGTCTTTTGGCTTCAAAACCCTATTTTTCAACACAATCTCCATTCAATGCGATGGCCTTACGACTCCTTACTGGAAGGGCCTGTATGTCCGTATGGTACCACTCTACTGGTCGACGTGTGAGCCAGCGTTTTGCTACACCATCATCGGCGAACTGCTTCCGCAGTTGTGAGATCCGCGCTATAGGGTGGATGAGGAAGAACAGGCCAATTAAGTTGCGATGGGGTGGATGAGGAAGAACAGGCCAATTAAGTTGCGACGTTGACAGACGTCTCTTGATCCCTGCCAGGTCTTAGTAAACATTCTGCGATGCACCGGTTTTATGCCAAAAGAAACTCAGTAACAGCTCTCTGCTTGGAATACGTCTCCGTTACATAAGCCATTATGAAGGCTACGTATAGTGCCGCCACCTGTCGGAACTTCCTGAAACTATAGGGGCTGAAGCGAAAATATTCCACGATGTCCCACAACAAATTTCTCGTTCTTTCAAGCGAAATTAGCCGAAAAAAATGTGTTGCATTACATATTGAAGGCCCCTCTTATATGCCTGCGTACGAGACGTAATTTCTTTTGTCTTCGCACTCGAAATATGCGTTGGTGCAGCAGAATCGTTATGGAGTCAGCCAATATTGCCATTTCTCCGAAATACCATTCTGACAGAGAAGACGCAATTTGGGATGGTAACGAAGATGTTTCAAGAGTGGTTAACCTACCATCGCTACAATTTCTTCCCTTTCTCTTCTTCCAGAGCTTCAGTTCTTATTGTGAAAACAGAAAGCTTCTGTAGAGACTGAGTGGTACGGTCACGCCTATAGCTAAGATCGGGCCGTCAGATTAGTTGATAAGACTTTCGTCTGCGAAAGGTCTGAGTCCTTTTTGTAGTACCCGTGTGGCACAGAGGTTTTTAGTCTATAGGGATATTATGAGAAAGTGAGTCAAGCACTGCGTAATGGAGAGGGAGGCTTTCTATAAGAAGATTTAGGTCTGTTATCTATTTCATCAACCGGATAGCAACCTGAAACGTCCCCTTTGAAAAATTACTGACACACAATATTTTTTAGCGCAACGCAATCTGACTTTCAGAAATCCCTACAAAAGAATGGCCCTGACTGACATTAACCTATACCTTTCACAAATCACTTACCTCACCAAACATCTTCGTTACTCGAACTACTGCAATACAGCGAGCGCCACTACTGCCAGCTAAATAAAAGATTCAAACTACGGAAGGCACTAACTACTGATAGGCATAGTTAGCAAATGAAAGATTTTAATAGAGAACAAACAATGTATTTACCTTAATAGTCATAATATATATATCAGTTCATGACATCCAGACTTACAAATTTCAAAACTCCGCCATTTCTCTCCCCACATCCACCACTGCTGGCGGCTCACCTCCAACTGCGCAACGCTACGCGCTGTTCACATCCAGCTGCCCAACACTACAATGGCAGACAACAATGGAAACTAGCCACAGACTGCACACAGCACAGCCAGTGATTTTCATACAGAGCGCTACGTAACGTTGCTAATAAGAAAACATAAACAGCCTACTTACAAACCAACTGCATGGCCAATAAATGCTCAGCACTCAGGTACAGTCTCTGGAGCGCGTATTACTTCATAAGATTTTGTCTGCTTCTTGACACAATCACTTCTTTACTACATAACCTTAATCGGTTTCGGTCAAAATGACATTACTTCAGACGTGATATTTTTCATCAGCTTGTTGTAAATGTCGTATGTCTCTTATGGTAGTCGTCAACTGCATTTTCTCGGAGGTTTTCACACTTAATTGCAGACAAGTACGTTCATCATTTGTTTCGTGGGAAGCCCAATATGAACGGAAATCTTGTTCTTGTTACTAGCAAAATGTGTTTAAAACTCGAATTTTGTATGACCATTCCGTGTAGATAGGTAAATGAGTAGTCTCTTGTGACATACAGTATGTGTTAACACGGGCAGCAAAACACGAAAAGCCACCAACGTTCCAGCAACGAGTGAATGACGCTGCTGTATGGCGGTAGCTATGAGACAGCGCCGCGCGGGACGGAACTTAATACGAGGCGAGATGGAAGAGGTAGACGTGACCAACAAACGTTTATCGACCCTCCCGTGTCGGTTATTGTTATCTACTGCATTAGATACTCATAGAGTACAACCGACATAGCCAAAGTAGATGCAGTGTCACTTTTGGGACACTTTCACAAAACGCGCTGGTGTTTCAGTTGCCAAATCTCTGACGCTGTAACATCTATTGTAGTTTACTATATTTCTGGACTAAGGAAAAAAAGAGGCAACTCCAGGGTCCTCCAGCATTCATCATATCACTAAACACAGTTCGACGTGTCTTCGTTGTCAGACTTATCCCGCATCATGAGTCACCCACACCGCGCTCTCTGAGCGCTGCCCTGACACTGAGATACTGCTGGAATGCCAGTTAATATTTGCATTTTGCTGTCCTTATTAATACACGTAGTTGATCAGATTGTCTCACTAGACGAATGGGTACATAAAATTCCATTGTACGAAAGACTGACCGAAGCTGGAAGTCTCTAAGTCTTATAATTGTTATTGACAACTGTCGTGCCAGTTAAGCTGAGCATCTGTGAATCTCGTTGATAAATTATCCTTGTACCTTGCCATTGTATGGAAGTACAACGGCGTCACAGCAAAGCACAACTTAATGATATACCCAATTATATTTATTTCTTTAATGGGTCGCCTAATCAGGAAAGTCGCGAGAAAATTATAAGATCGTGAAATAGAAGTCGGGCCTGCTTTTAACAGAAGTTTATTTTCTCTCAAGTTCAATCAAAATTTATCAAAAAAACAATATTAATCGAATTACGAATTAGGCTGACAAAAAACTGGCACTGTCACCTTGGGAGATACCAAATGAAAGGAAGACTGCATGGAGAAAGAGGCACCGAGATATCCTTATCTGTGCTGGTGTTGGGCGCGAGGTTATCGAAACAAAATACAAACCCTACTTAAATCAGCAACACAACCTGTGTAGCAGGAACATAAGAGAAGCGAGCTGCCTACATTACGGATCTCACTACCGCAGATAGTAAACTTACATCTCCTCAAGATCAACAAAGCGTACCAAGCAGGCTCAAATGGACATCTGCTCTCGTCTTCTCCAACACTTCATCCCCAAAATCTCTCCCGACTCCTTCGCTGTTCGTCCCTGAACGCCCAAAAAGTGCCTTCCTCCTACTCAATTTCCATCATCATCATCAACATCATCATTATAATTTCCTGGTGCCTTCGACCCACTTCAACGCGGGGTCGTCCTTATTACTATTGATGTGACATTGTTAGTGTCAGAGGATGGCCGGATGCCCGCCCTGTCACCACCCCATACCCCCTGGGACAGAATTAGTGTACCCCATCTGTCTGCTTCTAGTGTAATCCATGGAATAGTGCGAATGTGTTCAGATGTCTGCGAGTCGTGTAACTGAGGCGGGACGTGGAGATCAGCCCGGTATTTACCTAAAGGGATGTGGAAAACCGCCTAAAAATCACATCCAGGCTGGCTGGCACACTGGCCCTCGTCCGTAGTCCGCCGGGCGGATTCGGTCCAGGACCGATGGGCCTACCCAAGTCCAGGAAGCAGTGCTCTCGGCTAGCCTGGCGGGTCTACTGCCCAGCTTCCAACACTGCAGAATTTCTACGTGTCAAAGATGGTTCCAAGCTTTTATCAATGTCGTGGATGGGAATTAAAACAAAATGGACTGCAAATTTCTAACTGATTGCATACAAGATCCACATTTTACCGTCTGGAAGTTGGCACTGGTCTAAAGCGGTGTTACTTTGATTAGTCAGCCTGAGTACGCCGTATGCTCAGTGGTGTGGCAGTATCATGGAACAGCCGGCCGCGGTGGCCGTGCGGTTCTAGGCGCAGCAGTCCGGAACCGCTGGACTGCTACGGTCGCAGGTTCGAATCCTGCCTCAGGCGTGGATGTGTGTGATGTCTTTAGGTTAGTTAGGTTTAAGTAGTTCTAAGTTCTAGGGGACTGATGACCTAAAATGTTAAGTCCCATAGTGCTCAGAGCCATTTGAAACATTTTTGAGTCTCATGGGATAAACCAAAATTTTGGAGTGAATTGTAACCGATGCTCCCACACTAGCCGAGAGCCACTGCAGTATCTGGACTTTTGAAGTTTACGCAGAAAAGCAAAAATGTGGGCATATTATCTCCAGAGGTTGGCAAAGCAAATGTGGCACTCACCGTCCAGCAAGTGGACCAGTGCCAGCCACGTTCACGCAAAGGCAGTGGAGCGGGCCATAGCCTGGCTTCCACGAAAGTTGCTCAGCGTACTAGGGAGGCGTCCCTGACCAAATGAGATTCACAGGCTGCCCTCTGCAGACAAAGGAGACCCAAGATATCTCCAGCGCTTACTTGCATTGCAATGAGAGTGCGAATACTTTCCCAGTGACTACAAAATAGTGGTAAAAGAAAAGAATTACTATCGCATAGCGATATGTTGCAGTAATGGCACACAGTACGCTTAAATAAATTGGCATCTGACAAAAAGCGGACTGAACTAGTTCTGCTAGCAATACACCAATGAGGGCCTGGCACTGCCAACTTCAACTGTGCTGCCACTTCCGCTGTGCAAAGTGCTGTGCCTATCAGTTCCCAAGCAAGACGCTTTTTTGATGCGAAAATTTCGTCCATTTCGAGGAAAAACATAGCTCTGAACTTAACAAATATTAAGAACAGGTTTTGTTACGTTTTAGCGATATTATAGAGGTCTGAAACGTAAGTCAGTTTCAAACTTTCCACAGGATCTTTTGAATTAAATGGAGACTTTAAAATTCATACTTATTACAAAATTCAGACTTGCTGACAAAATTTTTAAAAGACACATGGTTTTCTTAGCGCTGTCCATTAGAAACGCAATAGGAACGATTCAAAAGACTGATTGCAGGGAGGAAGTTTGATATTCAATAATAAAAAGAAATGGTATTTCTACATCTACGACTCCATACATGCCCTGTAATCCAGTATATGGTGCACGGCGGAGCGTACCTTATGTTATTACTAGTTATCTCCTTTCCTGTTCCACTCGCAAGTTGAGCAAAGGAAAAAAGATAGTCTATAAGCCTCCATAAGTGAACTAATTTCTCTTTTCCTCGCGTTGCTTACGTGAAATGTGCGCTGGCAGCACTGGAATCGTTGTACAGTCAGTCACAAATGCCGGTTCTCTAAACTTTCTGATGTGCTGCACAGTGTTGTTGTCTGTCGATGACAGGTATTGTTGATGAATGGTTGCCAGAATGTTGAGCATTTGTTGCAAGGAACATCGTTCTTGCTAAAAATCAATTGTTATGCTAATTAATGTTTTTGCATCATATGAAGTTTCTGGTTTCAATAAAATCCTGGGTTATTTCTAGCATGTATGTCAGTTTTCAACTCTCTACCTACATTATACGGTGAAGTTTTCAATTTTCAAATGTTAACAGACTTTTTCGTCACCGTGTAATTTTGAGACGTCTTGACAAGTTTTAAACTGTTTCCCGCATGGGAAATTTGATCTGCTCAATAAAGAAAAAAAAATAGGAATATAACTGCGGTCCTGATTAACATTGAAAAAAAAATGTCATGCTGAGAGACACATTATTTCAGTTTCAAATTTTTTTTATTTTTTGTAGAAATAAAAACTTTGAAGCGCATTTTATTGCCCCGATGATCGGAGGGCTGTAGTGGCTCCCTGCAGACTGTACTTACGATAATTTACTCACTACTTCTGACCTTAAAGTCGGGATCACTGGAGGTACACATTGCAAAAACGAATTGAAGATACACTATGTGATCAAAAGTATCCGGACACCCCCAGAAACATACTTTATCATATTAGGTGCATTGTGCTGCCACCTAATGCCAGGTTCTCAACGTCACCGACCTCAGTAGTCATCAGGCATCGTGAGAGAACAGAATGGGGCGCTCCGCGGAACTCTTAGACTTCGAACGTGGTCAGGTGACTGGATGTCACTTGTGTCATATGTTTGTAAGCGAGATTTCCACACTTCTTAACATACCTAGGTCCGCTGTTTCCGATGTGATAGTGATGTGGAAACGTGAAGGGACACGTACAGCACAAAAGCGTACAGGCCGACCTCGTCTGTTGACTGACAGAGGCCGCCGGCAGTTGAAGAGAGTCGAAACGTGTAATAGGCAGACATCTATCCAGATCATCACACAGAAATTCTAAACTGCATCAGGAGCCACTGCCACAGTTAGGCGGGAGGTGAGAAAACTTGGATTTCATGATCGAGTGGCTGCTCGTAAGCCACACATCACGTCCGAAAACCCAAACGACGCCGCGCTTCGTGTAACACTGGGCGATAGAACAGTGGAAGAATGTTGTGTGGAGTGACGAATCACGGTACACAATGTGGCGATCTGATGGCAGGGTGTGCGTATGGCGAATGACAGATGAACGTCATCTGCCATCGTGTGTAGTGCCAACAGTAAAATTTGAATTTGGTGGTGTTATGGTGGTTGTGTTTTTCATGGAGGGGTCTTTCACCCCTTGTTATTTTGCGTGGCACTATCACAGCACAGGCCTACATTGAGGTTTTAAGCACCTTCTTGCTTCCCACTGTTGAAGAGCAATTTGGGGATGCCGATTGCATGTTTCAACACGATCGAGCACCTGTTCATAACGCACGGCCTGTGGCGGAGTAGTTACACGACAGTAACATCCCTGTGATGGGTAGGCCTGCAGAGTCCTGAACTGAATCCTACAGAACATCTTTCGGATGTTTTGGAGCGCCGACTTCGTGCCAGGCCTCACCGACCGACATCGATACCTCTCCTCAGTGCAGCACTCCGTGAAGAATGGACTGCCATTCCCCAAGAAACCTTCCAGCACCTGATCGAACGTATGCTGTCATCAAGGCTAAGGGTTGGCCAACACCATAAGCATTACCTACGGAGGGCGCCACGGACTTGTAAGTTATTCTCAGCCAGGTGTCCGGATACTTTTGATCACTTAGTGTAACTGGCGAAACACCAGAGAAAATGCTCCTGGTCTCTGTCAGTAGAAATAGCCGGCACGTGACTGAGCCGTCACGTGTCTGAGCCGGCAGCCCACTGCAGTGTTGTGTGAGCCGCGTCGCGGCGGTCCGTTTCGGCGCTGCTTGGCTCGGCGCGGTGCGGCGCGGCGCACGTCCGTGTCCCCACGCTGGTAGCGAGGTGCCGCCGCCGCCGCCGCAGCAGCATTGGGAACAAGGTGAACCGCTGCCAGTTCGCCCGCCGCCAATTTCTCTGCAAGCGCCCCAGCCGCTGCCTGTAAGGAGTGAATGACAAATTATCGGTAGTGGGATCTGTATTTTGCAGTACAACATTCAGGCGCTTGGCAGGCTTCGGAGACGTATTGCCTCTGAGACTCTGAGGTCAGAGGTGGGATTCACGATAGCAGCTATTCAATAGTAAATAGCTGACAGCCAACCCACTGTTGTGATTGTTCCATATGTGGGTTGTTTGACATTGTTTTGTATGTTTTGCATAGTCTCAATTTTGTCTTAGGTAAAATAAACGGTTTGAAACAATCATGTCACATCGAAAATGTAAACCATCTACCTTAAGTCAGAGGCAAAATTTTATGCCACTTAGAGTTGCGACGCAACATTTTGATTTAGTCTCCAATTGAATTGTACGGGTGTAGTATGCGAGGGAAGCTCTGAAAGTAGCACACAATAATTTTGTTACCAAAAACTTTAATAGGTAACAAAACAAAGAAAGATCACAAATGAACTTATATCTTTAACCTACTTCCTAAATAGTCACCAACGTTCTCAATAATTTCTCCCAACGTGATACCAGTTTCAGAATGGAGTATTCGTAAAAGTCCGCTTGATTGGAGTACAGCCACCTGCGAACTGCTGATTTCACTTCTGCATCCCTCGCAAAGAGTGGCCGGGAAGGAATTTCTTCATGGGACCAAACAGATGGTAGTCCGACAGTGCAGCGTCCGGACTGTATGGTAGATGCTGGAACACCTTTCACCCAAATTTGATGATTTCCTCACGAACAGGGCAGCGACATGGGAGCGAGCATTGTCATATAGAAGTTTGACACCATCAGCATTAATGTGGTGATGTTTGTCACGAAGGGCACGACACGACTTAACCAAAGCTTTGATGTACCCTCCAGCATTCAAAGTGGTACCGTGTTCAGCAAAGTCCACCAATAATACACCATGCATATCCCAGAACACGGTCATAAGCACTTACCTACCACACTGAGTCACTTTGAATTTCTTTTCTCCTGGGGAACCAGCATGTTTACACTCCATAGAGGCCTGCTTGGTTTCGGGCGTGTAGTGGTACGCCCACGACTCATCACCAGTGACGATTCCTTTCAGAAAGTCATTCCCTTCTGCGGCATAACGTGTTAAGTGATCCAAACTTGTCATCTTTCACTGGCTCTTGTGGCTGTCTGCCAGTTTCTTAGGCGCCCAGAGGGAACTAACTTTACGAAATTTCAATATGTCATGTACAATATCGTAGACACATCATAGGAAATATTGAACGCTGTGATAAGGTTCACAGCTGCACTTGCTGCCTCAATGGCTCCGACGTGCTACAGGGTTGCAACTGTTACCGGCCGCCCGGAGTGTGGGAAATCAGCAAGGTTCACATGGCGCTCTTGCACGAATGTACACCACCTGCGTCGCTGCTACCGTCCATACAGTCGTCCTTATACACGCTACGTATGTCCCTGTGAAGTTCACTCGGTTTAGGCTCTTTGGCCCGCAAATATCGAACTACACTTCGCTGCTCTTCACAAGTTGACGATGAAAACATTCGCCATTTTTGTTTCGTAGTTCAGGTTTCTCTTGCTAGAGCTGTACCTGAAACCAAAATACCTTCTAGACCGCGAACATAAAACTGTATCGTCGTGAAATTTCAACATTCCAGCTGCAATATCAGGGGAGAAAAAAAACTGTTGTACGTTACTTTCCGGTCCTCCATCGCTCTTTCAGTAAACATCAAGAAAAAAAGCACATTGTAAAGTATTAACGCTGGCGGACTTAATGTCTACACCAGACCTGAAGTCATATTATTACAAGAAGTGACAAATGACGGTACAGAAAAGATGCTGGGCTATTTCATTCGTATGCAAATGTTGCTACTGTTTTTTTATGTTATATATTTCCCAAAATACTACGTGTACAAATATAACCGATGCACGAAAAGAACCGTAAACTCACTGAATTTGCATTATGCCCTCCAACTGGCATTACGAGTGCTATACGTTGACAAAGTGGCGAAAAGGTAAGAAAAGAGTTATTATGTGTTGAAATATGCGAGATTTTTATCTCTTACAACAGTACAGCGTCCGTTCAGAAGGAATTATGGAAAAGAACTGCCTTGTAAACACAGCGTTGTGCTCTGGTATCGACAATTTAGGAACATATATGTAAACAAAAAAGTAACGGTTTTATTCTCGAACCAGAAACATACAAATTTACAGTAGCCATACACATCAATAAATATGTACAGATATATACACAAATTGTATTTTATAATATAACTTGAAAATACAGCTCTTCGGTTGCACAGGTAAAAAATTTTCAACTTTACTTAGGTTTCAACTGCTCTAAGGCAGCCTTCATCAGAAGTAAAAAATTTTTACATTACCTGTAACAGAGTTTTGGAATAATATAAAAATTATTAAGTTAAACATATGTAATAAAATTACAACATAGCTAACTGCTACGGTACAGTAGACAAAGAAAGCATACTTACATAGGGTAAACAGTTATGAAATGGTTTAGAGCAACAGTGCTTACGTTTGTTAAAAAAAGAACTCTCTGACGAACAGATTACTGATTTCATTAACCTAATGCAGATCGTAACAAAGTACAATTATTTCGAATTCAATGGACAGCTGTACCAACAACCTGATGGTCTTGCTATGGGCAATCCCCATTTTTCAAAAATTTTTCCACTGCCATCTTAGGAATTGTTTCATATTCTAGGTACGTCGATGACATTTTAATTGTCTATAACGGAACGAACGAGGGCATTAACCACCTGTTCGAGATCTTTAACAAACTACATGAAAAAACCACCTTCACATGTGAACTTGAAAACAGCTCCCGTCAGTTAAATTATTTAGACTTAACTTTGACAATAGTGAATGACAAAATCTCTTTCAATACTTTTCGTAAGGATTCTTTTTCTGACCAAATTGTGCCAGCCTGTTCCACACACCCACGATCTCACAAAAAAGCATTTTTCCACTCTGCTGTTCATAGAGCAATCTCTACCCCTTTGTCCTCTGAATATTTAAAAACCGAATTGAATCTAATTAAAACCACTGCAGTTAATAATGGTTACGAACCAAATATAGTAGATAATGTCTTCAGACAGAAAACCAATAACAGAATTACCACGCTTGGGACCACTATTGACGAGCCTAGCGATTTTTGAAATACTTCTCTTTACCGTATGTAGGGCCAATAACCTACAGATTGCAACGTCTCCTTAAAAATAAATATGGCTGCTACATAGTTTTCTCTACCAACAACTCTCTCAAAAGTAATCTTATCCATAATTTAAAACGAAGACGGTCGCCTCTGCAAAACTCTGGCGTTTATAAAATCACCTGTGACACTTGCTCAGCTTATTATATAGGACAGACTGGACGAGCCTTTTCGATTAGATATAAAGAGCATCTATTAGGGAAAACACGTACGAACGTGCATAATTCGTCATTCGCTGACCACCTTCTTATCACAGGACACAAATCTAAAGATGTTCATGATATTAGTACCTTACATACGGAAAAGAAAGGCTTCAGGCTTGATATTCTTGAATAGTTGGAAATTTTCAAACATTTTCCCGGTAACGACCATTTAATCCTCAATGAGCAATTACAATTACGTGATAAAAATTACTTTGATGGTGTAAAGCCCTTGCTTAAAATCACTTAACGCGGAATATTGCTATTATGCTTCCCGTACTGTAGCCTTAAATATTGTTTTCTTTCTCCCTGTTTTACAGTATAATATTTTGTTCAACTTTCGATCTGTTACATACTATCTGACATAACGTAATCAGCACATTACGTGCACTCCTGTTTCAATGCTTCTGACAGCTGTTTTCACTGTAAATTACAAGCATTCAATACTAGATGGCGCGACACAAGGTGCCGACTTGGTAACATCGACGGCGCGCGCGCCTGTCAGTCTGATGCTGCTTACAGTGCCGGCCGCACACGCGACCCTTAGCGGCGCGTCTTATCAAGTTGTGCATTCCTAGGAAAATTTTATAATGTACAAATATATTTTTATCTTTAACGTGAGCACTGTTGCTCTAAACCATTTCATAACTATTTACCCTATGTAAGTACGCTTTCTTTGTCTACTGTACCGTAGCAGTTAGCTATGATGTAATTTTATTACATATGTTTAATTTAATAATTTTTATATTATTCCAAAACTCTGTTATAGGTAATGTAAAAATTTTTTACTTGTGATGAAGGCTGCTTTAGAGCAGTTGAAACCTAGGTAAAGTTGAAAATTTTTTACCTGTGCAACCGAAAAGCTGTATTTTCAAGTAATATTATAAATTTCGTCTTCGATTGCTGCATTATCGGCCATGTTCAAAATTTTGAGACAAATTGTATTAATATTACATGTGCCCAGTACTTTGCAACCTCCAAGGCGCTTGGAGTGGCTTGCAGGAATTCAATCTTCGTGCAGGATGTAGGGCACAAAAGGCGCTGGAGCATGTGGTTTGTGGTTTGTTCTTGTCGACAATCACAGGACGAATCTTCTGTTATGAAGCCCCATCTCTTCAGGTTGTCTCTGGATCGTCCAACTCCTGATCGTAATCTGTTTGAAGATTTCCACACCAGCCAGCTCTCGTTGTGTCCAGGTGGCAGTTCTTCAGCTTCTGCCGTCTGCAGGTGTGGCGTCGACTTCTTCCATAACTCCAGCCTTGCCTTCTCTGGTGGAATGGTGAGCTTCTCGGATGTTCTCAGGAAGCTCTTTCGCGATCTCAGCCGTTACTGTGGTGGATCATGTCCGTGCAGTGGATGTGCAGTGTCCTGTTCCACTTTCAGTCTCTCCTTGTTGGCAGCCACTGTTCTGCGTATCCATGGTGGCGCTATTGCAGCCAGGCAGTATAGCTTATCAGTTGGGGTAGGTCTTAAGCAACCTGTGATCAACCTGCAGGTTTCGTTGAGAGCAATGTCTACTTGTCTGGCATGAGATGACCTGCACCAGACTGGAGAAGCATATTCAGCAGAAGAAAAGCACAGTGCCATTGCAGAACAGCGAATAGTTTGTGGATGTGATCCCCACTGTGTGCCAGCTAGTTTGCGAATTAGGTTGTATCGAGCGGAGATTTTCATTTTGGTGTTCTTGCAGTGAGTTTTGAATGTCAGAGTTCTATCGAGAGTAACTCCCAAGTATTTAGGTGGGTGATGATGCTGGAGTTGGATGCCTGACCATGCAATATGTAGCTCACGATTACCTTCCCTGTTCCTTAAATGAAAGGCACACATTTGTGTCTTCGAAGGGTTTGGTCTGAGTTGGTTCCGATTGTAGTAGCTTGACGGTGTTCTAGGTGCTGTTGTCAGGTTTCTTTCCACTCTTTCAAAGCATGAGCTCTGCGTAGCAAGGGCTAGGTCATCTTCATATAAGAATCTCCTTGTGCCTGGGGTCAATGGCTGGTTGTTGGTATAGATGTTGACGAGAAATGGCGCCAAGACGCTTCCCTGAGGTAGACCATTTTTCTGCGCTCTCCAGCGACTGCGTTGTCCTTCAAATTCAACAAAAAACCTGCGGTTTTGGAGGAGGGTGCTGAGTAGTCTAACGAGGTGGGCGTTGTTGATCATATTGTATAGTTTTGCATGGAGTAACCGATGATGGACAGTATCATACGCTGCTGTGAGATCCACGAAGACCACGCCCGTTACTTGACGGGTTTCAAAACCATCCTCTATAAACTGAGTGAGATTCAAAAGTTGCCCTGTGCAGCTTCTGTTTGGTAGAAATCCTGCTTGTTCGGGTATGAGAAGAGGGCCTATTATTGGTAGGAACTCACACTTGTAACATTCTAACTAGTCGACGAGGAATTGCCTACCCGATGGGCAACACGTGGCATGTTATCGTCTTTGCGCCACGAAGCACAGAAAACAGACAAGCGGTGGGTCGTTTCTTCGGTATAAAAATTCGCTGGGCGAACCGTCGTAGGAGGCGACCGAGCGAGGTGGTGCAGTGTTAACACAGTGGACCCACATTCTGGAGGACGACGGTTCAATCCCGTATCCGGCCATCCTGATTTGGGTTTTCCGTGATTTCTTTAAATCGCTCTAGGCAAATGCCGCAATAGTTTCTATGAAAGGGCAAGATCTATTTCCTTCCGCGTCTTTGAAATAATCCGAGCTTATGCTCCATCTCTACATCTACATCTACATGGATACTCTGCAAATCACATTTAAGTGCCTCGCAGAGGGTTCATCGAACCACCTTCACAATTATCTATTATTCCAATGTCGTATAGCGCGCGGAAAGAACGAACACCTATATCTATCACTACTAGCTCTGATTTCCCTTATTTTATGGTGGTAATCGTTTCTCCCTATGTAGGTCGGTTCAACAAAATATTTTCGCATTAGGAGGAGAAAGTTGGTGATTGGAATTTCGTGAGAAGATTCTGTCGCAACGAAAAACGCCTTTCTTTTAATGATGTCCAGCTCAAATCCTGTATCATATCTGTGACACTCTCCCCCATATTTCGCGATAATACAAAACGTGCTGCCCTTCTTTGAACTTTTTCGATGTACTCCGTTAGTTTTATCTGCTAAGTATCCCACACCGCGCAGTAGTACTCTAAAAAAGGACTGACAAGCCTAGTGTAGGCAGTCTACTTAGTAGGTCTGTTACATTTTCTAAGTGTCCTGCCAATAAAACGAGGTCTTTGGTTATCCTTCCCCACAACATTTTCTGTGTGTTCCTTCCAGTTTAATTTGTTCGTAATTGTAATTCCTTGGTATTTAGATGAATTTACTGATTTGACTGATTTGTCGTGTAACCGAAGTTTAAAGAATTTCTTTTAGCACTCATGTGGATTACCTAACACTTTCGTTATTAGGGTCAGCTGCCAATTTTCGCACCATTCAGATATCATTTCTAAATCGTTTTTCAATTTGTTTTGATCTTCTGAGGACTTTATTAGTCGATAAATGACAGCGTCATCTGCAAACAACCTAAGACAGCTGCTCAGATTGTCTCCCAAATCGTTTATATAGGTAAGGAATAGCAAAAGTCCTATAACACTACATTGGGGAACGCCAGATATCCTATTTTACTCCATGACTTTCCGTGAGGTACTACGAACTGTGACTTCTCTGACAGGAAATCACAAATTGAGTCACATAACTGAGACGATATTCCATAAGCACGCAATTTCACTACAAGCCACTTGCGTGGTACAGTGTCAAAAGCCTTCCGAAAATCCAGAAATACTGAATCGATCTTAAATCCCTTGTCAATAATACTCAACCCTTCATGCGAATAATGAGCTAGTTGTGTTTCACAAGAACGATGTTTTCTAAATCCATGTTGACTGTGTGTCAATAGACCGCTTTCTTCGAGGTATTCATAATGTTAGAACAATGTATGTTCCAATCCTGCTGCGTATCGACGTTAATGATGTGGGCCTGTAATTTAGTGGAT
Organism: Schistocerca piceifrons; assembly: GCF_021461385.2. Taxonomy (NCBI): domain Eukaryota; kingdom Metazoa; phylum Arthropoda; class Insecta; order Orthoptera; family Acrididae; genus Schistocerca; species Schistocerca piceifrons. The sequence goes on along the minus strand of NC_060139.1, from coordinate 739,204,730 downwards.
TACTCTTACTACCTTTCTTGAATATTGGTGTGACCAGTGCAGCTTTCCAGTCTTTGGGTATGGATCTCTAATGTTGACGGGACGTTAAACCCTAATCTCCCTTCTTTCCGTAGGAGGCGACTTTTTACTGTGCACTGTCGGACGAGTCCAGGTCCCCACAGCAAACAAATGTCGCAAGTGCAGACTCTACTGGACAAATTGCACCTAGTAGACATTTATTTATGTATTTGCTATATTTTTTAGTCTGTTATCTATATAAAAGAACAGATCTAATGTTGTACATGAATGAACTTGGTAGACACGTGGCTGTAACTTCAACCGAGCGACCACACAGAGTTCAGCTGCTGCTGCCCAGTAGAATCGACCGTCTCTACGCATCGCTGTGATGTTCCTACCATATAGTCGACCGCTAAATGTTACCAGGAAGCTTCACAAACCACTGAGCATGCTTGTGCCGCGTACACCTTCCTAGCGTAGTTATATACCGTCGCCAGAGAGTCTGGAAAGTAAACGTCTTCAAGACGCTGGTCTCCGCGCTGTAATTTTACGTTCGTGGGAACAGAGTTGGCAGAAAAAGAAGTCACGTTCGGCATGATTCTGATGTAGTCAGACTTTTTTACGAAACTGGCCTTACGGCAAACTGTCAACTACAGCACAGAAAGTGCCTTTTGGTGAAGATGAAGGTCGGGATTCTACGTGCAACGGCTGCGAGACGCACTAAAGGCCTCACCAACAACAAACGGAGTTACGTTGCAAAAAAATGCCACTTAAAAGTGAAACGTTAGGTTCTTACGGCGAAGAAGACGTATCGATTTACCGTTTAGATCGGGACAGAACCAGGCAACACAAGAAAATTACCGAGCTACGCCATTAGAACAGGGAACGTACGGATACACTGCACGGCATTAAATATGAAACACAGTTATATTTGACAGAACTTTTCCAGGAGAAAACCTCTGAAACAACGCGCCTACTAGCCACCTGCACGACGCGCCACGAGTCCTTAAGGAAACGGACAGACGGCAGCTCAACAAACGTTTCTCTGACAGCGACCTTCACGACGCACTGAGGCGAGTCCAAGATGAAGACCACCCGAAACTGACAGCCTGCCACTGGAATTCTACCTAGAATTCTGGGACGTTCTGAACGATACGTTCCTAATCCAAAAACGTCAATGTAAATACGGAATCTAAAACCTTCGGCCCATCTTACGTCTAAACTGCGACTTTGAAACCGAAGGCTGGTGTTTATCCGGACCTTGAAATACGGTCTTGAACAAAATTATTAGTTCGAAACAAACTTGTGCCCTAGAAGGTAGCCAGTTTCGGCGCAGTTTTGACATCCCGCAATTGTATTGGCTATGCAGTAACCATCCACATTTACACAGCAATAATATCGATAGACTTCAGGGTTAGCCATGAATATCTCACGACAGCTGGGGACGCTCAAAGATTTGATAATAAAGCTAGAGCTGCAGGCTTTGATCTAGTGACAAATGCTAATTCTCGAGCGATTGTCAACGGAGCGGTAAAACAAGGATGTCCACTATCTATGGGACTATTCGCCATTTCACTCGACCCATTGCGGCATAAAATCTCCTCATCCTACACGGGTCTGGACTGAGTGTGGGAAACTCACGCATAGCTTGTAAAGATTACGCAAATCATATAGGAAGAGCTTCAGTTGCAGCGATAAACCGTACGAAAACTGTGCTCAAACCCGTAGGGACAAACATAAGACGATTCCAGCGGTCTTGGTGGGTAGTAACAGAGCAACAAAAAAATCCTCTGAGTTCAAGTTCAAGCCAAAATTCAACAAATGTCAGCTTTCAAAAGACGAACAAAACTATATTCTACCAGGGCACTAACTTAAGCAAACGCAACAAGTAACCTGACGTTCATAGCGAAGGTACATCCGTTCTCCAGGCTTCTGTGACGTGAAGATGTATTTAGGGTTGCACTCTAAAAACAGAAGAAAGAGGCCTCTGCCTAATCGATATTATGTCGAAGAACGTTGCTCGGCTGATACACAGGACATCCCAAATCATAGAAAACAACCCGACCAGTCCGACAATGCAATACAGAGCAAGAACCCGAAACCGCGTCCATGACCACACAGAGATTCCATTTACACTCTGCCACATGCGACAATACTACATGCAGAAGAGCTACATAATAGGAAGCGCCGTAAGCCACAGAGAGAAGATTGCAAAGAAAATAAATGAAGCAGTCTGAGGCAATCCTCTGAAGAAAACCTCTGACTAAAAATTTCAACAAAACCGGTGAAACATCGTATATAAAAGAAAGCCTCAGTGCGTTTTTTAATCACCGGAAATCGGCAGGACGTGGTACAAGATTTTTAACAGGACGATACGGTCCAATGAAAAACTAGCAGGCGTACGGCTGACCAGGCAGATGCCTCAGCAAGTGCAATGGACCAGACACCTAGGAGTACGGGATTTTTGTTGGACGAATCAGACGTTTGGAAAACTGGTAAACTAGCAACCTGCCTAACCAACAGAACCGCTCCCAGCCACTTTGCTTCAACAGCAATCACAGCACCAGACCTTAAGCCATTCCATGCCTGAAAGAGACCTACCACCCCAATGTACGAATATAGTCGTCCCCACAGTGCTTTCCACCTACCAACAGCGACATATTGAGAAATTACAATTTCTAACTTATCGGTGGGACGAACGTGAGGAAACAAGGAAAAGACTAAAATATGAAGAAATTTTTATAAAGTTTTTAACCACCGCATTAGACACAGCCTTTAAAAAGACTGTGGTGAATTTCGGCGTCTATTCATATCAACAAAAACCGTTCTACAACAATAACAAACGGACGGGCTCCTGACAACATCACGACGAAGACGCAACAACAGAGCGTGCCAAGACCTGGGAAGGACGAAAGCTGCAGCAGCCGCACGATCTGCATCCCTCTACACGGAATCGGCCTCCTAGTAACACCTAGCCACAGTGAAATATATCAAGTTTCAAACTATTTCCACTTTACAATGTTGAATTAACTACGTAATTTCATAAGATAACACTAAAAGTTCATTAAAACAGTGAGGATTTGCCGGTCAACTTCTCAGTGTAGACGTCCAGTCGTCAGCCATCTCTCTCCACATTTTCATATTTACGCCATTTAGTTAGTTCTACACTCCCCGTCTCATATCCCTGGCAGTTTTTTGTTTCTTCCCACTTACATCATCAGCTATTACTCTATTCAAGGCCGGCCGTGGTGGCCGAGTGGTTCTAGGCGCTACAGTCTGGAACCGCGCGACCGCTACGGTCGCAGGTTCGAATCCTGCTTCGGGCATGGATGTGTGTGATGTCCTTAGGTTATTTCGGTTTAAGTAGTTCTAAGTTCTTGGGGACTGATGACCTCAGAAGTTAAGTACCATAGTGCTCAGAGCATCCATCTCTATTCAAGCTTCCTCATAAAAGCCACAATTGGAAACTAACAGTAAAAGTTTCTCACAGAACAGGAAAAAATGCTTTAAGAGGTTGAAAGAAAACAGCCAGCCAGCTGAAAACCAAAGGTTTATTTCGGCCTCGACCTAGGTTTCGATATTTATAAAAATATCTTCTTCAGAAGGAGTGGGCCTTGTTACATCAAAAGTGGTAAATTAAATTAGCCGAAGCCGAGCGGCTCTTGTCATATGTGCAGCTAATGTAATTTACCACCATGTGATGTAACAAGGCCCACTCCTTCTGAAGAAGATATTTTTCTAAACATCGAAATCTAGGTCGAGGGCTAAATAATCCTTTGGTTTGCAGCTGTTTGGCTGCTTCTTTTTTTTCACCCTCTTCAAATTTACGCAGTTCCTGAGCCGCAGCCATCTTCAAGATTTTGAAGGAAAAAAAATGCTTGTATCGTTCTCGTTTATTATGTTTTAGGGTGATTAAAATAAAGAGAAACGTGGGAACCAGTCCGGTATTTCACTAAGTAATGTGATTATCCGAGACTCAAATGCGCCGAATACAGCATATTATGATTGTTATCGAAAAGAGGTGGCAAACGATCTTATGCTGTCTTCCACATTTTGTAAGGCAAGTACTGCAAAAGGGTGAGCACAGACAGAAAGCAGGCTACCTGCTCAGGCTGGTGGGCCGCAGCGCGAGGCGGCTTGAATCAGCGTGACAAACGTCCCACTGTTACCTAATGAGGCATCACACAATGATAATGGCGGTCACTCGGCGGTGCCGACTGGCGTGGTGCCGCAGTTGTTTGCGAGCCGGAATGAACGAGACATTCTTCGCCTGCTTTCGGCGCGCCGCTTGGCAATGCGGTGTGCTGACAGAATCGAGGCGCGCGTCCTGCAATCTTTCTCAAACGATTTTATAACAACTATTCGTTAAAAACATTTGATTTTTACAGTACTTATACCTTTATACGCCAACGGCCTTGCCGCAGTTGTAACACCGGTTCCCGTCAGATCACCGAAGATAAACGCTGTCAGGCTGGATGGGTAACCATCCGGTCTGCCGAGCGCTGTTGGCAAACGGGGGTCACTCAGCCCTTGTGAGGCAAACTGAGGAGCTAGTTGATTGAAAAGTAGCGCTTCCGGTCTCGTAAACTGACATTCGGCTAGGAGAGGGGTGTGCTGACCACATGACCCTCAACATCTGCATCCAGTGACGCCTGTGGGCTGAGGATGACACGGCGGCCGGACGGTACCATTGGGCCTTCCACGGCCTGTTCGGTCGGAGTTTAGGTTAGTTTTTATAGCTTTATATGTCAGCTTCATGTTGCAATGCCAGTCATCTGTAGGACACTGCGAAATTCGAAAATTTGCAATTAAAAATATGAGTCGCTATAGTTTTGCGTTGGGTGCATGTTACACCGTATGTTGCTGCATGTGAAATTTAGCTGCAATATTGAATTTTGGTTTGGACTTAGGAGGAGGTCTCTATCTGTCTACAAGCTCGACAAAATGGATTTTATGTCGCATGTTCACTTCCAATCGCAAAAGCGCAAGAATGACATATTCATAAAATATCTCTTACACCGTTCCAGACATCGAAACAAGATTTTGGCAACAGGTATTATACAAATTTTTACCATAAGGAACTTTCTTATCTACGTCGATGTAGCTGGAGCTATAGTTTCTATTTAATTTTTTTCAGTCCTGTACTGTAATTTTTAAAAAGTCAGGTAGCTAGTGACGAGTATTAAAATAAATGTGAAATTTGTTGTAGCTAGTGGAAAGTATTAAAATAAATGTGAAATTCGTTCTCGTATGTTGCTGCAAACAATGAGGTTTTCTGTAAGGTACTGACGTCTCTAGTCGCTTATTGCTTTGTTTGATAAGACGCTCTACTTCAACATTACATCGCAATAGCTATTGCAGAGGTGAGTCCGAGCAGTATATAGTGTATTTTGCCAAAGGAGCAAAAGTAAACCTGTCAATAAGAGAAATGTAGCCGTTACTTACATCTGATGATGCTTCTTCAAATGAAAAACTGTTAACAATTCAGACAAAAATAAATGCTAATTCTGTTGCAGTTTGGACGGAATCCTGTAACCCATCGTATTTTTAATAGCGAACGGCTGGAATAGAATCTTACCAACGGCTTTTCTCTGAGAAATATGAATATAATTCACAGCAAATAGTGTACCATGTTTTTGTTCCTTCCCCATTTATAGTGAAGTGGCGAATTTCTTCACCATAATTATCTTCTAATGGATGGTTCATTAGATAATGACTATCAAATTTTCCTAACCATGTACTCCGAAGATGAACGGGCATCAACTTAATTTTTTCTAAAAGAACTATGCTACGAAATAGAACTGACCCAATAAAACTCTTTTGTTAACAATGAAACTGTTAACACACTGACGATTTGCTAACTATTCGTCAAAGTCAGTATCACTAATGAATTGAAAGATATTTGTATTACAAAGATTCACTCTCTCACTATGTACAGGGAGAGGAACGGAAAGATGGTACACTATTTGTGTACTTTTTCAGATGTCAAAGACAACAGAAGTGTAGAAATAAAATCGTTCGCTTAGTTTCAGTCCCAGCTGTTCATTGTTAGAGATACACTGGACTTTATGATTCCCCTGGCATTACGGCGTAACTGGCGATTTATTTTCATCCAATTGTTAAAATTACTTTTCAGAAGTGTCATCATGCGTAACATTTATCTAGGTGCCACGACAAATTACGATTAAAAAAAACAATATGGTAAAAAATATTTGTACCTTCACTGTGTAGCTTCATAATAAACTATCTTTCCATTTTCGCCTATAATGATTAATTTTTTCAATTTTCTCTCTCTCTCCCCGAATATTTAAGCTGATGACGGATTGCGGTGGTCTTCACCAGGATCAATTTACCAATTTCTTGTAAGCTGGTTAAAATATCCATAAAGAGTAAGAAACTACTTTCAAAAGGAATGACTGCAATGTTCGTTTCGTAGATGAAATTATTTATCGTTATTTTCTCAGTGTAGTGATTATACCAAAGGAGCATTACCATCACCATAGAGTATCGTGCCGCAATTCTGGACTAAATGAGGGATGTATGTAGAATAAATGCCAACGTCTTGCAAAGAAGGAAGTTCTTCGCGCCCTCACGCAAGAGTCGGATCGCAACTGCTAAAATTCATGACCTTCACAAAAAAATTCTTCCACATCCACGGGATTCGTCGGGTTTGGCTCCTACCAGTTATTTTGTCTTCCAAAAGCAGAAGGATGATAGAGATGGAGGAGACACGGATGGTATTTTTGCATGGTTGAATGAATTTTGTTTAACTGTGGGTACTAAAAGTTGGCAAACTGTTGTCCTAAATGTTCTGATTTATTGGACGGCTGCGATAAAAAATGCAACAGAATCTGTTAACTCCTGCGCGTTTTTACGTTTTTCCCTATTTCAGGTGCATATTTGTGCGATGTCCCAGCGTAGAGTGACAGTAAATACTTTCCGTACCTATTTAGGGGACTTTCTAGTCCTTAATTCTTCTTGCTGTCTGCGATTTTTCTTTAATAAACAGATCAGCACTGGAATTGCACGTCTCACTTTTATCTGTATTTCATACTGCACGATACAGTAGTTGATTTTCTCGTTCAGTTGCTTAAGAGCGCTTCTGGGACAGCAGTGTGTGAGACCAGTGAGCAAAAAGTGGTTAGCATTGATCGACTTCGAGACGGAGACGGCAGGAATCAGATTCTGGACTGCAAGTTTCGTCATTGTATATTGCCCTGTTTGTGCTGAAATGTGTTACGTTAATACTGGCACTCATTGCCGACTGATATCCGCCCGTTCTCCTGCTAGTGGTGATAGTATTTCGCAACACATCTGATCCCACGACGTCAGTCAGAATGTAGCCTCAACACTCTCATTACACTCGCTCACTACTGTTATAAGTACAAAATATAACTTATTGCTTTTGGTTGAAATGTACCTAAAATTAATTTCCAAACATCCCAATGAACAGCATACCTTTGAGGAACAATCCTAAACTTGAATAGTGAGCAACTTGCAATGCTAGAAGTAACTACTAACTTGAAAAGAGCATCAGGAAAAACTGCTGAAATTTTAGAAGTAAGTAGTCATAAATTAACAGAAATACTTACAGAAATATTACAGAACATTTGGCATTCTGTGGGAATCCCAAAGAATGGAAGTCTGCAGTAATTAACTCACTTCATAAAGAGACGGAATAAATGAGACGTAAATCACAGCCGGGAATGTACCTACTTTACGTTAATTATGAAATTTCTCTCCAGATCCATACATAAAAGACTGAAGAACAAAAAGACTACCTGACTGGAAAATAGTAAGCAGAGTTTCAAAAAGAATATCATGTGCAGAGCAAGTCCGAAATCTTAAAACTGTATTTCAGGTAAGTAAAACCAAGCAAAGAGTACAAGTAATTGTTTTTATAAATTTCAGACATGTATACATATACCGGCAAAAATTGTTAACATGCTACATGAAATTTATCAAACATAATTTAACACACATATAAAGTTAAATCTTTACAACTAGCTGAACCGTTTGAAATACGTAAAAGGATCTACCTTGTTCTTCAGTTTAGTTTTGGAAAAAACGATCAGAAATGGCAAAATGAAACTAATGTTAGAAAATTATCTTTATTACCATTTATTTGATAACAACTTTGCAGTCCACTCCCACGGCAGAAAGAAAGATGTCTGCATAAAAATAGGAGATAGTAGCAAAAGACTGGATTTCGTATTTAACATGAGAAAAGCGGTATATGGAAGGGACCAAATCTCATGTCTCCGGATTCGAGAGCATATTCCAAGTGAAGAGATTTAAGTAGCAAGGCGAAATCATTGAACTGTTGTGTGTAAAACGCCAAACAAACAAAGAAAAAGACACAAGACAGGAATAGGAGATTAGTTGTGGCAGAGGCAACAGAAAATTTAGATAGCAAAAGGCAAATATACGACACTATAATATACTTGCAAAAACTAAAAGAATTTTGTTGTTGTTATGGTCTTCAGTCAGAATAAGCTACTCTATGACGTACAAGCTTCTTCATCGGTGCGTAATTATTGCAACCTACATACATATGAACGCCATAACTGTAGTCACCCCGCCGGCCGGTGTGGCCTTGGGGTTCTAGCGCTTCAATTTGGAACCGCGTGACCGCTACGGTCGCAGGTTCGAATCCTGCCTCGGGCATGGATGTGTGTGATGTCCTTAGGTTAGTTAGGTTGAATTAGTTCTAAGTGCTAGGCGACTGATGACCTCAGCAGTTAAGTCGCATAGTGCTCAGAGCCGTTTTGTAGTCATCCCTTGGTCTCTCTCGACAGTTTTGGCCCCCGTCACCCTTCCCCCCCCACCACTTTTCAATAATTTCTATTCTCATCTTGTCTGGACTGTTTATCGTCGACATTCCACTTCCTCACAACGATACACTTCAGACAAATACCTCAGAAAGTAATTCAAAACTTTAATCTTTTTCAGATATGCGTTTCTGGCTGTCAAATGTAAATGATGTGTGACTAGGGCCTCCCGTGTCCGTCCCCCGTAGCTGAGTGGTGCCGGCACGGTAGCTCAGCGTGTTCGGGCAGAGAGCTGGTTGGCCTCTATAATAATAAAAAAAAACTGAGTGGAAGGATCAACAAACGAACTTGAACGGATGTCATGTGATGTCCGCAACGACCAAACGCAACGATCAACAACGAAAAAAATGCAAAAAAAAAAAAAGTGGTCAGCGCGACAGAATGTCAATCCTAAGGGCCCGTGTTCGATTCCCGGCTGAGTCGGAGATTTTCTCCGCTCAGGGACTGGGTGTTGTGTTGTCCTAATCATCATCATTATTTCATCCCCATCGGCGCGCAAGTCGCCGAAGTGGCGCCAAATCGAAAGATTTGCACCGGTCGAGCGGTCTTCCCCGACGGGAGGCCCTATAATAATGTCGTGTGACGGGAGGCCGTAGTCACACGCCATTATTATAGGGCCTCCCGTCACACGACATTATTATAGGGTAGACCGCTCGCCTGGTGCAAGTCTTTCGATTTGACGCCACTTCGGTGACTTGCGCGCCGATGGGGATGAAATGATGATGATTAGGACAACACAACACCCAGTCCCTGAGCGGAGAAAATCTCCGACCCAGCCGGGAATCGAACCCGGACCCTTAGGATTGACAATCTGTAGCGCTGACCACTCAGATTTCTGGCTGTTACTAGTATGCATTTGATATCTTCTCTACTTCCCCATCGTCAGTTATTTTGCTGTCCAAATAGAAAAATGCATCTACTGCTTTAAGTGCCTCGTATTCTAATCTAATTCCTTTAGCATCACATGATTTAATTAGATTACATTCCATTACCCTTGTTTTACTGCCATTGTTGTTCGTCTTATATGCTCCTTTCAAGACACTAACCAGTCCGTTTAACTGCTCTTCCAAGTGCATTGCTGTCTCTGACAGAATTTCAACGTCATTGGCAAAGCTCAAAGCTTTTATTTCTTCTCCCTGAACGTTAATTCCCTTTCCTTAGTTTCCTGAAGAGTTTCAGAGTTTTTTAACGGTACAAACTTAATAACTCTCCTCGTGTTCTTTTTTAATATAAATGTTGTTGTATTCTGTTCTGTACGTCATATGGTGTGCCTTAATTGTGTGTATATGTGCAGTTCATTAAACTGTATGATTTGTAGGCACTTATACGTATAGCTACATTTCAGATGACGCCACACACACTAAAGTGACAACACAGCTTATCACGGGCAAATTACACAGTCTTGTTTTATGGAAATATTATTTGAAGGTTTTGTGCCCGTAATATGAAGCACATAATAAGCAGTGTGAAGCACCGTACTAGCCAGAACGTTAACAAAATAGCTGAGGCTCTTTTTGCATTGCAGTTTCATTCAAATTAATACTGCTTTAATGCCATTGGTTCGCGTAGAGAAATATTATTGTGTGCTATATCGATCACCGATCATTTCGAAGTAAGTTGATTGTTGTCAATTTACTTAACTGAGACAAAAGATAGCCGTTATGCGGCAGCCACAAGAATTTAATGAAATCTGCTATTAATCTATTCAAATAAATTGACACTGAAGTTAAATAATATAACTAAAATGCAAACTTTGTAAGCTATTTCCGCGGCTCTATTTCTTTTCTTCTTCTTCTTCTTCTTCTTTCGAATGGGCCAGCTAAAGACCACGATATTCAACTTTTCAGCCTGGAGAGGGACTTGATGTTTGCCCAGTAATCCCGCATTCTCTGGCTGTTTCTCTTTTTCTTTTCTTTGTCCAAAGGGCACCGGTCTTTTTACGGGGTGATCTGTCCTGAAACTTTTTTTTTAGTATCCTTCTGAGAAGTGCTCGGTTTCTAATGTCACTTTCAGTAATGTTCAGTTCCGGGATGTCTTTCTTGACTTCTATCATCCATGGTGTCACCGTCTTCCTGCTCTTCCAGTACTTGAGATATCAGTTGGTCAGTCTTGTTTGGTACATCCTTGTGATGTGTCCCTAGAAAGCGAGACGTCTCTTCCTGGCTACATCTGTGATGTTCTCAGTATGATTGTATAGCTCCTGGTTTGATTGTCTTCTGTATTCACCATCTGTTTTGATCGGTCCCAGAATTTTTCTCAGGATCTTCCTGAGAAATCTTCCTTTAATATTGGCAATATTCAAATAAAACGATGTGGCCGTGCAGCTGGCCGACAACGATCAATCCCAGGCTCGCGTCGTATTGCGCGTTCTGATACTCTGAAAAAGTAAGTCATTATTTTCCTACCTCGTAGGGATGCTAAAGATACATAAATAAAGGTTTTAAGAGCAAACAAACACATATATTTAACCAAAATGTAACATAAGTACACTTTCAACGACCCTCACGTCTATCCTCATCCGTGATCAAGACCAGAGTAAGTAATTTCATAAAATCACTCGACTGTTTTACAGTTATTAATATTTTTAACATAGAACAAAGAATAATATACATAATAAATCGATATTGGTTTTAAATACAGTTACGTTGAACGACTTTTAAGAATCAAAAAAGTTTTAATTCATTGCACTGTTCGCAATTTCGTATGAATCAATGTTGTTCTTCCTAGGGAAACCAGTACATCATCCTTCCTCAACTATTACTTCACTTTTATGCCCTTAGATTTTAATAAATGAAACCCAATTTCTATATGAGATGAAGGACGCCTTTCGATCTCTATATTTTATATCTGATACCTTCAGAATTTCAGAGGGTTGTGTTCGTTAAGTGCCCTTTGTTCTGCGAATATATTTGTTTTGAACATTTATATGATAAATTTCATCGATCAACATGTTTGAATGGCTGTGAGGTTGTGTAATAGAGAGAAAAAAAGAGCGATTGTAAAACGATCGGGACTAAAAATTTTGTTCTTCTCTAACACAAGTGGTTTTAGTAATCTGTTAATGTACCATATTGTTATTCGTTATTGATTTATCTACCTTGTTAACCCTGCTGTTCCCGGCAGCCACTATAAGGAAAAATACACGTATACCTACTCACACTCTTATTCTCCTTGCTCCCCAAACCACAGTCGGTTCTTCACCTCGGCCAGTAGCCTCCTCCACAGCGTTCTGCCCTTTGCATCTTCTTCACTTGCTCCAAGTATCTGAAGATCCTCCATCTTATTTTCGGTTTACAATTCGGGTTCCTCCTCCGACACTTCTCTCAATCTTGATCCCTCTTCTCTTCTCCAGACCTGCCAGATCCATCTCTGCCTCCTTGTCTTGGCTTCTGCAACAATATCAGTTCATTATACATCTCCCTGAGCTCCCCGTTTTTTCTTCTTTGCCATTCTCCTCCCTAATAAATTGGTCCAAATGTTTTCCACAGGATTTAATTTTCGGAAACATTTATTTTTCTCTCTGTATACTTATATGTTCTCCATATCTCCGCCCCAAATAGTATGCTGATCTGATTACAGTCTTATAGATTCTTATTTTGGTACCTTTTAGCAAATTCGGGTGACAGTAATTTGTTGAGTGAATATGATGCTCGGGATGTCGCTTTTATCCTCGCTTTCGTTTCTTGTTTCCCTTCGTTTCTATTATCTACTCCAACCCCAGATACTTAAACTCTTCTGCTTGTTCTTACACGTGGTCATCAGTCTTATGGTATCCCTCCTTTTTGTCTTGTTATTTCTTTTCACCCTCATCAATTTTGTTTTGTCGTCATTTACCTCTAATCCAGCTTCCTTTGCTATTCGAAATAAATGTCTTGCCAGTGTTTCTCTCCGGCCGTAAATAGAGAACGTAAAGCACGATGAGTCCAAGAATTTTACGAGACATGCTCACTAAAGTACGACCGCGGGCTGAAAAGTAATGCCTCCGAATTTTTTTTGCGAAAACTCTTTAAGCTTTGTAAATACAACAAACCTCATTAACATTCTACATCTTTTTTTTCATGTGTTCATATTTTTTCTGCACTCTGCCGCTAGAGGGTTCGTAATTGTAGCGTGTAACATGGCCGTGCGTAACGTAATACGTAACCGACTCGTACGTTGGTGTGTGAGGAATCGAGATTCGAATTCGAAGAGTTGGTCCACACATGAACACCCTCTCCGCTATCATGACAGTGCTAGACTGCACACGAGCGCTGCGACGTCTGCATTCGGCTCAATGTCGTTCATCATCCCCCATACAGTCTTCAGTTTGCACCATCTCATTTTCCTTTTTCCAAAACATAAAGAACACCTTCGAGGATTTGATGGAAACAAATCGTTGCAAGCAGATGTCAACGGTCAAGCCGGCCGGGATGGCCGAGCGGTTCTAGGCGCTACAGTCTGGAACCGCGCGAACGCTACGGTCGCAGGTTCGAATCCTGCCTCGGGCATCGGTGTGTGTGATGTCCTTAGGTTAGTTAGGTTTAAGTAGTTCTGATGACCTTAGAAGTAAGCCCCATAGTGCTCAGAGCCATTTGAAGCATTCAACGGTCAAACATTCTGCAGTGACGATATCAACGAACTTACCTGTCTTGGGGGAGGTGTGTTCGTCGCAAGGGTACCTATATTGAGAAATAAATATGTAGACACGGAGAATAGAGGTATAATGCTAATAACGTTTGATTTAGTCAAAGACCTTCATGAGCTTTCGTATTAAAATTTCAGAGGCATTTCTTTTCAGCACGTCGTCGTATGTGACAAGTGTGACTGTCGTCTGGATGTTTGTCGTGTGTACCGTCGAGAATAGATTCGAATATTTGCCAATTGAGTATTAAAACTTAGATCCTAAAGGTAATTCTGATATTGAATAGGAAACACAACCTAATGTTCGGTAAAATTACATTTATTTCGTCACGAAATGACTTTCTGCGGCATAGCTCATCCTCAGGCAACAACAAAATGTCGCAAAGAGAGATAAAAATGACGTTCCATTTATACAGATATTATTTATACCGAAGACTAAAAACTAATGGCATACGAAAGCGTTTTTCTTCAATCGGAAATAGTTAAATAGGACCACTGACTGAGAATTCTGCACAAACTAAATTATGTACATCAATAACAATAATAATTTCGTGTGGCTCCGTGGGCTGGTGCAAGTCTTTTATTGGACAATATGTAAATGGAAGGGGGATCGATTTACATATTGTGTCTTATTGGACGCCACTTCGGCGACTTGCGTGTCCATGCCCCAGTTATCCAACCAGGGAAAGGACACCTACAATGTAATATGGAAACAGAACAAAGTGTTGTTTATGGTGACTCCTTATCGTTGAAATGTGTGGATGGGCTAAAACGAAGAGTGAAAAATCCGTGGTCCGATCGAGATCCGATACCGGTTAGCACTCACTCGCTTTACCGTTACACCAGCAGGCTCGAAATCTAGATAGATAGTTCATCTACAGGTTTTGATGAGTGAGTTTGCGAGTATCGGAATACAGGTATGTGACATAAATGGCCATATCTTTCGACTGCAGTTACTTAAAAGCTTAAATTTCTCAAAACGCTAAGGCACCTTTGTATGTGACATAGGTTTCAACTTTGTACCTCTACCCGCTGCTGAAAGAAAGTGGTCTTACGAGACGGACAGACAGACCGATAGATAGACGGCAAGTAGTCAAAAAATATTTGTTAGGTGATATAATTACAAATTAACAATTTTCCTATTTTTTCCGTCACTTATACTATGTAAACTTGCTTCTAGTCAAATTTCTTGATTCTAAGTCAAGGAGAAGTACCCGATAGGTTATGATGAGTGGGTTTACAAGTATCGAAATGCCGTGTAAATGGCCGTATCTTTTGATTTCATTAACTTAGGAGTTTCGTTTTTTACACCGCCAAAGGAGAATAGACCTTAGTATCTGATATGAATTTCAACTTGATGCCTCTACCTGTTCCTGAGAAAAAAGCGTCTTAATAGTCGGACAGACCAATTGATTCTATAAGTGTTCCATTTTTACAGACTGAAGCACGGACCACTCAAAAGGAAACATTTCAGGTGGAGACACATTTAACAACTGATGAAAAATTAAGCTGAACTTAGAATTTTAATCTATTAAAGCAAATAAAAATTTATTTTCCATATGCAAAATAGGAAACTGAGTCTGGTTATGTAAAACTGAGCTGACAATCTTTGTCATATATTTGTTGATGTACAGTAGCTCCAGTAGGATCATTTACTAATTTTTTTAATAGAATGTAAAAAGCTAACACGCTGCATCGCACCAGTGGCTTTCTGTCAAAAGATGATCGGCAAATGTCGAACTTTTGTTTCTTAATCTCCAGTTTCTCTCATGTTCAGACGACAACTACTACAGCTCAGCTTGGCTGATCAATACATACATTCCTTTCCACAGTGTTTGCATCCGATTTTGTACACGCCACCCTGTACCAAGGATTGCCTTTATTATTTAATAAAAATCGTGATATTCTTATCGTGTTGCACATGGCCAAGTCACATCCACATGGCTCTGAGCACTACGGGACTTAACATCTGAGGTCATAAGTCCCCTATACTTATAACTACGTAAACCTAACTAACCTAAGGACATCACACACATCCACTCCCGAGACAGGATTAGAGCCTGCGACCGTAGCAGCAGCGCGGTTCCGGACTGAAGCGCCTAGAACCGCTCGGTCACAGCTGCCGGCCCAAGTCACATTAATGAGATCACCACCTACATTCGATTCAACGTGCGATAACCATTCACAGCCGGAATGTGGTCGCACTGGCGGTGGAGTGTATATAAATCGTGTCGGGTGGGTGGTAGGGGGGGGGGGGGGGGGTGGGCAGGTGAGTGGAGGAGAGCGGATAACAGTGAAGACGTTGTCGTAACATGGTAACGGAGCGATTTATCTGACGTTCAAAAGGGCTCGATCATGGGCTTTTGGGCCAAGGGTGGACGCATTTCCCTAACGGCTGAATGTGTAAACTGTTCGAGTGCCGCCTTGATTAAAGCACACCGTGCAAAGCAAAATGGTGCTATCCATAACCGGCGCCAAGGCAGCTCTAGTGCACAAAGGGCCGTAGAGGACAAAGGTGAACGACGGCTGTGCAGATGTGTACGATCAAATAGAAGCGTAACGCTTGCTAAGATCAAGACTTTTCTATATTTCTAAGTTGTGCCAAATCTGAATGGTCAGCTGCCTCCACTGTGGAAGTATTTTTACACCAAGTAATGGAGACGTGTAACTGATGAGCACTGACCACCCAGATGAATTAAGGAGCTACGAACAGTGTCTCCTCAATGACCGTTCAGCGAACTTTGCTGCGTATGGGCCTCTGCAGCAGGCGCCTGGTTCATGCATCCACGCTGACTGTTCTTCATTGGCTGGAATTTGCAAGCCAGTACCGCATCTGGACATCCACTGAATGGCAACGTGGGGCCTTTTCCGATAAATTACGTTTTATGCTCCACCGATGGCGTGATACGTCTGAAGGCAGACATCCTGCAACCATTATCGGAATAGTCCAGGCCGGAGGACGTAGCGTTAGGGTCTGGAGGATGATTTTGCGGCATTCCCTGGATGATCTCGTCATTCTGTAAGGCACGATGGACCATGACAAGTACGTATATATCCTTGGGGACCATGTCAATTGCTTATATAGTTTTTCTGCGGCACGATGGTATCTACTGGAAGGACAATGCAAAGTGTCACACAGCTCGCAATTTACGTGCGTTGTTCGAAGAGCGCCAGGAGGAGTTTATCGTACTCCCAGGGCCACCAAACACGCTAGATTAAAACCCAAGCGAGAATCTGCGGACCACCTCGATCGGGCTTACGCGCCGTGGATCCTCACCCAAGAAATCTAGCGGAGCTGGCCACAACACTGGAGTCGGCATCGCTCCACATTCCTGCCAGTACCTTCCAGAACCTCACTGAATCTCTTCCTGCACGTCTCTCATAGGTCTGTGCCTCAACAGGTGGCTATTCAGCCTTTTGGCAGGTGGTCAACAGCACAGCGTAAAAAGCAGGCCTGTAGGTGGGAGACCTTAATTTTTTATTTTTTTATTTTTTTTGCGACGTCATCTGAAATTTAGCGAATGTATGTGCGAGAATGTGTCGGTTTTTTTGAATGCTGACTTGTTCCTGTTGGCTAGCGTACAGAAATGGTGTAATATTACGCTCATTTTTATCAACCAGGGAAAAGTTGTAGCGATTACTAGAAGCGATATGTTTAACAGTGTGTTGTTCTATTTGAAAGGTGGGTTGAGATAATACCAACGCATATCAAGATTTTTATTCAGTAGTAAAGTCAATCTGCAGTCGTTGGCACAGAGTGGTGTATGACATTCAAGAACAGTGAAAATGTAGGATTTGGTCAGTCAGCCAGAGTTCTCGCAATTATCTGAACACGAGAGAAGCTGGAGATTAAGATAGGAAGTTTCAACATTTGGAAAATCTTTTAATAGAAAACCACTCATATGGTGTAGATTGTGACGTTTCGCATTCTTTTAAGAAAAGCAGACAGATTACCCTACTGGAAATTAACAAACACATGAGACAGAACGTCAGCTTAATATTAAATAACGAAAATTTATTTCCTTTTACTCTAAGTTAAATTAAATTTTAGTTTAAAATAATAGATTAAAATTGTAAATTGAACTTTATTTTTCATCATATGTTAAATATTCTTTATGATAAATAATGTGATTATTTCCTACGTAAATACATGTCAACAGTTTGAATCTTTTGTATCTTCTGTATAAACAATATACGTGTAAGTCGCGCGTCATTTTGTCTGTGTTTGCATCATTTAGTCGTCAGCTATAGATGGCCTAAAAAGCTGAAAGCCGGTTCCTGATGAAATAAACATATATTTGCAGAACAGTAGGAAGTGTTTCCTATTTAATTTGATATCATTTTCTGCCAAACACCGACGAAAAATTCCGTTAATGCTGAACGTAACTGTAAAAAGCACCCCAGGATTCCATGTGCATGCATAAAAAATCTACTCTTGTGAAATAGAATAGTGATTCTGAGAATACAAATTTTATAGTTCTTTGCATAAATTTAAGTTCACACTAAGTGTCTATCTTCATACATGTAGGAGATTTAAATCTTACAAAATCGCATGAAAGTTTCTGATGTACGCTTGTATATCGTGCAACATTATATAGTAGCAATTCTTAAACAGCGCCGGTCGCTGTGACCGAGTGGTTCTAGGCGCTTCAGTCCGGAACCGCGCTGCTGCTACGGTCGGAGGTTCGAATCCTGCCTCGGGCATGGATATGTGTGATGTCCTTAGGTTAGTTAGGTTTAAGTAGTTGTAAGTCTAGGGGACTGATGACCTCAGACGTTAAGTCCCATAGTGCTTAGAGCCATTTGAAATTGTCTTAAATAGCTTTCAGCACGTCATAAACACCAGCCTCAAACCTTAGTAGGTAGGTAGGCAGACTGGGTTTAATGTCCCGTCGACATCGAGGTCGTTAGAGGAGGAGCACAAGCTCGGATTGCGTCAAGGATGGGATAGGAAATCGGCCGTGTCTTAACCCTTACTGCAAGATCTGGACCGCTATGGTAACATTTCTTCCTTATTGATGAGACAGTGTTTTTAATATCACATACAAAAACTGTCATGTCCTAACATGAGCCGAAATGAACTTAAAATTACATAACGCAGACACAAAAATACAAAACTGGTTCTAGGTAAACCATGAATTTGTTATACAGAAGCCTGATTCATTCATTCCCCATGTAAACGCAAATTCAGAATTTAGCAAAGTTTAACATCCCGTGCCCTATGTTGTGATGCCGCGATTATGAATCCGACAATATATACATTTACTGTAATCGCGTCATCAATTTCGTGATCTAATCTGGAGTGTTGTCTACGAGAGTTACTTTTGTAACCATCACCCAACATTCTTATTAAGTGATTCTTTTCTTTGATACGTAACGAGGTAAGGGATAACACAACTTCAGAAGATAGCCGTGAACTATAAAAAACCAGAATACTTAACATTAAGAGTACGGTACTTCCGCTCAATTAGTTTCACCTGCTGCTTACAAGATAATGCTCCGCGTGGGGGATACCGACGTGAGAGGGGTGCACGAGCCGGCGACTGCTACAACGGGTTGTTCTTCCAAGAGGCCACGACAGACACAGCGCCAAACAGCGTCGCGCATGGTAATTTGAGAACCGGTTCCTGGAGCAGACTCGCTTACGACACTGCTTGAAGGACAGGTCTAGGTTCAGGAACAACACAGAAGCAGAATTTCTTGCAACAAGTCGTCGTCGCAGGCAGGAATGCATCACTAATCGGTCGCAGTCAACGACCACGTAGCTGATCCCACATACACACTACTCTCCTCGAGCTCTCCGCGCTACATTTTTATCATACTGTGCCAACCGCTGCTCTATATGTACTATCTGGAGCAAGAACACAAGACCGATTCTTTATAATGCGTGGAAGCTGCGTCAGCACTAGACCCACGCAAAATTTAAAGCGTTTGCTCTACGGTCGTTGTCATGTCCGCGAGTGACACGTTGGAATGGTTAAATAAAGGGGATGCAATAAATGAGTGATTTTCTGATATATAATAGTTTTTTGAAACATCCTCTCTCTGGGAGAATCTTCTACTCGCTTCTTGCCTTCAGAGAGTGGTCTGCCAAATTATTTGGTATTGTATGTACTTCTTAAGAAGAATGAAGATCTAGTCTTCTATTAATATTGCATCTAAGTCCATGCAGTCGTCAGCGGCAGAGAAGAACATGTGTATTTTGTGAGTGGTTTGTTTAAAGGATACTTTATTTTATCCGGTGATACCCTTGCTGCACACTGAAATATACAGTACTGGCCATTAAAATTGCTACACCACGAAGATGACGTGCTACTGACGCGAAATTTAACCGACAGGAAGAAGATGCTGTGATATGCAAATGATTAGCTTTTCAGAGCATTCACACAAGGTTGACGCCATTGACGACCCCTACAACGTGCTGATATGAGGAAAGTTTCCAACCGATTTCTCATACACAAACAGCAGTTGACCGGCGTTGCCTGGTGAAACTTTGTTGTGATGCCTCGTGTAAGGAGGAGAAATGCGTACTATCACGTTTCCAACTTTGATAAAGGTCGGATTGTAGCCTATCGCGATTGCGGTTGATCGTATAGCGACATTGCTGCTCGCATTGGTCGAGATCCAGTTACTATTAGCAGAATACGGAATCGGTGGGTTCAGGAGGGTAATATGGAACGCCGTGCTGGATCCAAACGGCCTCGTATGACTAGCAGTCGAGACGACAGGCATCTTATCCGCATGCCTATAACGGATCGTGCAGCCACGTCTCGATCCCTGAGTCAACAGATGGGGACGTTTGCAAGACAACAACCATCGGCAAGAACAGTTCGACGACGTTTGCGGTAGCATGGACTATCAGCTCGGAGACCACGGCTGCGGTTACCCTTGACGCTGCATCACAGACAGGAACGCCTGTGATGGTGTACTCACCGCGAACCTGGGTGCACGAATGGCAAAATGTCGTTTTTTCGGATGAATCCAGGTTCTGTTTACAGCATCATGATGGTCGCATCCGTGTTTAGCGACATCACCGTGAACTCACATCGGAAGCGTGTATTCGTCATCGCCATACTGGCGTGATGGTATGGGGTGCCATTGGTTACACGTATCGGTCAGCTCTTGTTCGCATTGACGATACTTTGAACAGTGGACGTTACATTTCAGATGTGTTACAATCCGTGGGTCTACCCTTCATTCGATCCCTGCGAAACCCTACATTTCAGCAGGACAATGCACGACCGCATGTTGCAGGTCCTGTACGGGCCTCTCTGGATACAGAAAATGTTCGACTGCTGCCCTGGCCAGCACATTCTCCAGATCTGTCACCAATTGAAAACGTCTGGTCAATGGTGGCCGAGCAACTGGCTCGTCACAATACGCCTGTCACTACTCTTGATGAACTGTGGTATCGTGTTGAAGGTACGTGGCCAGCTATACCTGCACACGCCATCCAAGCTCTGTTTGACTCAATACCCAGGCGTATCAAGGCCGTTACTACGGCCAGAGGTGAAAATGTAACACATGTCAGTTCTAGTATAATATATTTGTCCAATGAATATCCGTTTATCATCTGCATTTCTTCTTGGTGTAGCAATTTTAATGGCCAGTGGTGTACATGGTCGATTCACATTAATGTGACCATCACCCATGCTCGACGTCAAAGTGCTATAACTAACAGACGGCACTCGCAGCACTAGCAGTGGAAGAAATATAAAGCATGTCGCTGGGGGGGGGGGGGGGGGGGAGGGGAGGGGAGGAGGGGGGGGACACAAGAAACAGTGCAGTGGTTGCCGTAATGCAGTCACGTGGCGATTTATTTGACGTCCAGATAGATATAATCATTGGCTTTCAAAACAAGGGTGGAAGCATTTCAGAAACGGCTAAGTCTGTAAACTGTTCGCGTAGCACACTGGTGAAAGTATCCCGTTCATGGCTAAAGGGAGCTATTCAAAACCGGCGCCGTGGCAACTCCAAAATCTTTGCCCTGGCAAACTGGGTGAACGACGGCAGCAGAGAAATGTACCAGGTGATAGACGCGCAACTGTTAAGCAACTAGTCGTTCAAATGAGCCATTGGGTCACTACGTGTCTCCTCAACGTCCTTTCAGGGAACTTTGCTGCGTATGAGCCACTGCACCAGGAGTCTGGCTCATGTACCCGTGTTGACTGCGGTTCATCGGCGACAAAGACTGGACTTTGCACGCCAAAACCGCAAATGGACGTCCACCGAGTGGCGACAGGTGGCCTTTCCAGATGAATCACCTTTCCAGATGAATCACCTTTCACATTCCATCGAACAGGTGGCCGTTGGTGGAACGCCTGAAAGCAATGGATCCAGGCAGGAGGAGGGAACGTTATGGTCTGGGGAGTGTTTCCGTGGCATTATCTGGGCGACCTCACTATTCTGGAAGGCGCGATGGACCAACACAAGTATGCATCTATCCTCTGGGGAACATGCCCACCTCTGCATCCAGTTCATTTTTTTTCAGCACGACGGCATCTACCAGCAGGGCAATGCAGCTTGTCACCCAGCTAGCAATGTACGAGCATGATTCTAACAGCACCAGGATGAGTTTACCGTGCTCAATTGACCACAAAATTCCCCGGACTTAAACCCAATCTAGAACGTCGCGCCATGGATCGTCAAACGAGAAATCTTTCGCAGCTGGCCACGGCGCTGGAGTCGGCATGACTGCGCATCCCCATCGGTGCCTTCCAGCACCAAACTGCACGTCTCGCAGCGGTCCGTGCTGCAAAAGGTGGCTGTTCAGGTCTTTGGCAGGTTACATTAATCTGACTGGCCAGTGTAAATAATGTTTTACTTTAACCAGCAAAAATCACAAAGAAATAATAATAGAAAACCAACTTCGTGAATGTAAAGATAGTTCATCGCATTAGACACCTCATGGCACGACGTGAAATAAACGTAAAAACTCAATCCAGGTAAATAATTTACGTCAGAACATAGAGCATATTTGAAATGAGTAAAGTAAATGTAGCAGTTTGGCACAGCCCAAGTAGTGTACCCAAAACAATGTTGCAGCACAGTAATTTTCACGCGGTTACTGACTATATCTGTGAACGCAATAGGAGTCGAATGCTACTCCTCTTCGCTCAAAAAAAAAAAAAAAAAAAAATAGTTCAAATGGCTCTGAGCACTATGGGACTTAACATGAGGTCATCAGTCCCCTAGAACTTAGAACTACTTAAACCTAACTAACCTGAGGACATCACACACATCCATGCCCAAGGCAGGATTCGAACCTACGACCGTGGGGGTCGCGCGGTTCCAGACTGAAGCGCCAAAAACCGCTCGGCCACTCCGGCCGACTCCTCTTTGTTCTCAGTACAAGTAGGGCCTCCGTGCAGAACTACGTCTCCGAGATAATCCCATGCATACTCCGGGATTCAGGTCAGGAGATGAGGCTTGGCTATATATGAGCTTAGTTGCTGTTAACAGCATTGTTTAACAAACAAGCCATGCATGCCCTAGTATTTTCGTCTTTTAGAGTGAATTCATCATCTGCCCATTACATCGACATAAATACATGCAAAAGCATCAAGTCATTTAGTCAAAGTTACGCGCGAACAGTGTAAAGGTCTGCGTAATCTGATCCAGGTATACCAGCTCATACGCAAGCACCACCTCATTGGGAGACATAACTTTTTAAAATACTTTATTTACCTCGCTATTAATTCATATACAAATTATGTCTACAATTGTATGAGACACGTTAACTTACTAAAAAGAAAAAAATAATTCACAATTACTTCTAGGTCTAGACTGAAAACGATTTATACACAATGGGATTTTGCACAAATTTACTCGTTAGCAAGTTATCTGATAGTATCAAAACTAAGGTCAGACTGTCAATTCCGCTAGACACTGCACAATTTGCGCGTACTACACTGTGTAATTCTCTCTCTCTCTCTCTCTCTCTCTCTCGCTCTCGCTCTCGCTCTCGCTCTCCCTTCGACTGAGAAGGGCAATGGAAATAATGTTGCCTGTCTGCTTCCCTATTTTTCTCCACCTGATAAATGTAGATGCAACGCCCCCCCCCCCTCCACAATCCACATAGATAACGAGGTTTTTAACTTAGGAAAATGAAGAAGTCTGCTATTATAAAAATGAAACGAATTTGGTATTATCCATCGGATTTTCTAGGAAGCATGATACTCTCAAAGTGTATAGTAGACTTTTGTTAGTAATTTGTTTTAGATTTTCTTCAACCCTCCCTCTATGTTATGTAAAACATACTAAACTGTTGTGTAGGTATTATTTGAGAGGCGCGCTTTAACTGACTTTTCTAATAGGTTTTTGATTACCTCTAGTTTCCTTGAACAGTTTATCGTACCCACATAACTTTATTCCTTGACAGAAAATTATTTTCCGAGTCTATCACTGATTTATTCCTACTAATTGTAAGCTAAGTGTGCTTCTCGTTCTGTTATGATTGATAGAGCTATTCGTATAATAACATTTTCATAGAGCCATAATGGCTTGGGGCAGTACGTCCCAAACTTTTTGAATCGATCCCTGCCAGAGCCCGATTACTATTTGTGGTTATTATTCTGATCGCATTTATTTGTAGTTTGAAATTGTCTTTATATATTGTCCTGATGATTTCTCTTCGTTAATGTCTTAGCGTTCACACCGGTTCAGTAGACAGAACCCTTAAATACGTTTGCTACAAAATATGTATTATTATTGTGTACTCCTAAGTCGACAGTGTTAATTTCCCTCTCTCTTCTAAAATTTGGTGTTTGTTTTCTTTGTGTTCATCGTTATTTTATTATCTATGGGCCAACTGCAAACATCATTGATGATATTACTTGTTTAACCTTACAATACTTCTGAGGCATTTTCTGTGTAAGCAGTATGGCTGTCATCAGCAGGTACTCTTTTGCCCACGGATTCTTTGACCAGTGCAACACGTCGGTCTTCCCCCACGACGCACTGACTGACATGTGAGCAGATCTTGTCTAAAGCCACTTAAAAAACATATTGAGAAGTTATTTGCTTGTCTGTGTGTAAATTTTTGGAGAGGAAAAAGGTAATTTCTTTGTGTGCACGTTTGTGTGTGTGTGTGTGTGTGTGTGTGTGTGTGTACGTAGCGTGGGGTTATCCTGCTTCTACATGGGCCTTTTGTGTGATACGAGGGTGCGTTGAAAACTAACGCCCCCGCATTTTTTGTTTGAAAACTCTAAAAGACTTTTAAATAAAACAAACTTTATTAACTTTCTAAATCGTTATTCTTCATATTTACATATTTATTTCTAAACATAATCACTCCGACGACGAGTACACTTATCCAAACCAGAGACCAGTTTGTTGATACTGTCACTGTACATCTACATCTACATGGATACTCTGCAAATCACACTTAAGTGCCTGGCAGGCGGTTCATCGAACCACCTTCACTGTAATTCTCTTATTTCAATCTCGAACAGCGATCGGGGAAAACAAACACCTGCATTTTCCGTGCGAGCTCTGATTTACCTCATTTTGTTATGATGTAAGTCGGCGTCAACGAAATATTTTACATTCGGAGGAGGACGTTGGTGATCGGAATTTCCTGAGAAGATCCCGCTGCAACGAGAAACGCCTCCGTTTTAATTATGTCTACCCCAAATCATGTATCACGTCAATGACACACTCTCTCTCTCCTACTTCGCGATAATACAAAACGTGCTGCTCTTCTTTGAACTTCCGTCCTATTTGGTAAGGATCCCAGATCGCTCAGCAGTACTCCACAAGAGGACGGACAAACGTATTGAAGGCAGGCTCTTCAGTAGATCTGTTACATTTTCTGCCAATAAAATGCAGTCTTCGGTTTGCTTCCCCACAACATTTTCCATGTCTTCTTTCCAATTTAAGTTGTTCGTAATTGTAATACCTAGGTATTTAATTGGATTTACGGCCTTTAGATTTAACTGATTTATCGTGTAATCGAAGTTTAACGGATTCCTTTTAGCACTCATGTGGATGAACTCAATTTTTTTATTATTTAAGGTCAACATGCCGACTTTCGCAAAATACAGATACATTTTCTAAACCGTTTTGCAAATCTTTTTGATCTGCTAATGACTTTATTAGACTATAAACAACAGTGTGATCTGGAAACAAACTAAGACGGCTGCTCAGATTGTCTCCTAAATCATTTATATAGATAAGGAACAATAGAGGAGCTAGAGGAGCTATAACACTACCTTGGGGAACGCCAGAAATCACTTCTGTTTTACTCGATGACTTTCTGTCAATTGCTAAGAACCGTGAGCTTTGTAGAGTGTTTGACTATATTGGCGGACCCAAAAACTCGCCGCTGCTTGCACCGCTTCGTCACTGTCAAAGTGAAATCTTCGGAGGCGTTTTTTAAATTTCCGAAGAGTATGAAAATCGGATGCGCCCAAGTCGGGATTGTGTGGAGGACGATCGGTGATGGTTAACCCAAGGCGTCGTGTTTGGCCTGGCACTGTCATTCTGAAGGTGAAGGTGCTCCATGTGTGGAAGAACTCTTCGAATCCGAAACTAGATTACAGAACGCTGTTTCTCACGCACCACACAGTTACGTTACACACTGTAATGTTATGCGTTAGAATTCGGAGCCTCCTAGCGGGAAAGAGCTGCAAACATGTACACATGAAGAATAAAGATGTAAAATGTTAGTAAAGTTTGTTTTCTTTAAAAAGCTTCAAGAGTTTTGAACGTAGAGAATTCGGAGGCATTTCTATTCAGCAAGTCCTAGCAGTTTTGTTTCTGAAGTGCGTTCTTCGTTATCGGTAATGTTATGGTACTATATTCTCTTTAGAATAACAGTTGTCAGATGGAAAAATCAAATATTTGATTCTGATAATGTTTTCCTGTTCATTTCCACACACGACACTACTGTGCGCGGTATTTGTGTTGAATGTCACATCCTAGTATTGATGTAAGACAATTGTAAACTATACTGTAATGCCCAGACTGAACTTTAATACGAAAAGTGTAACGAATGTGATGCAGAGCGGATCATTGCAGACTGACTAGAGGTGACATCAACGTCTAATGGCAGGTTTCTGATGGCGTCAGCAATGCCAAAAATGTTCATGTAAAGAGCTGACGCTGTCTGTGGATGAAATATCACTAGTGTTTATTATTATGCTATCGAGCATTGCGCAAGGAACTTGAAATCTACCCTGCAACTCACCTACACAGATAGGTAAACAGCCACGAAAAACAGAATAGCTTCACGGCTAGCCGCACACCTGGACGTTAACCGAGTCGTGTATTCGTACTGAGCCGCATCGCAATCCTCTACATGGCTCGCCGCTTGCCAGGACGACTGCTGCTGGCCACTGAGTTGTTGCGAGCCACAGGCAAGAGTCTTGCGTAACAAACGATTTGCTTCACGGTCGGTTCTCACATTAGACTTCAAGTTAAGACTGGCGTAAGATTCAGAGTAAGAAGAGCGTGTTGCTTCTGTGATTTACCTTCCGATGACTGGTTTGGCGCAGCTGTTCATGCTAATCTGTCACGTGAAAGTTTCTTCATCTCTTCACACCTACTGTAACCTACATCAGTCTGAACCTGCTTCCTGTAGCCAAGCCTTGGCCTCGCTCTCTGCCAGTTTTACTCCATCACACTTCGCTCAATTGCCAAGTTGACAATTACTTGAGATCTCAGAAGTGCCATATCAACGAATCACTTCTTTTAGTGCAGTTGTGCTATTAATTTATTTTCTCCCCAATCGATTCAGTACCTCTACAGCAGTTCCAGCTGTACGCATCTAATATTCAGCAGTGCCTTTTCCAAAAGCTTCTGTTCTCTGCTTGACTGAACTGTTCACTGCCCACGTATCACACCAAAACAGAACTAAACTCCAGATAAATACCTATCTTTAGAAAATATTCCGACCACTTAAATTTTGTATTAGATAAAATACACTGACGAGCCAAAACGCGATATAATTATTTGTTTAATACCGTTATGTTTGGACCCAATTACAGCAACGATTCAAGATGACAGATTCGAGAAGTTCTTGGTAGGTTTCCAGAGCTGTGTGGCATGAAACGTCTAAGTACAGATCACACAGTTTCCATAAATTAAAAACTGGTGGTTTTTAGGCATGGAGCTGGCTCCCGATAGCATCCCAGATATGTTCCATTGAGTTCAGGTCAGGCGGATTTGGTGGAAAAGACATCAACGTGAGCTCACTATCATGCTCCTCAAAAAACATATGAACGATTGTGGCCTTGTAACATGAACATTTACACAACTGCAAGATGTCATAGCCGTTGGGGAAGACATCAAGCATGGAGGTGAGACCAAACTGCTGAGGTCATTGGTCCCTAGGCTTACACACTACTTAATCAAATTTAAATTAACTTACACTAAGGAAAACACACACACCCATGCCCGAGGGAGGACTCGAACCTCCGACGGGAGGAGCCCCGCGAAGCGTGGCAAAGCGTCCTAGACCGCCCGGTTACCTAGCACGGCAAAATGTGTACCGGACTGGGATGAGCATGAAGGGATGCAGGTGGTCCGCCATAACGTTCAGTAATCCACAGCTGTCATGGTGCCTTCGATTACTACCATAGGTTCCGCGGATCCCAGGTGGAGCCGTCCCTGTGGCCGAGCGGTTCTAGGCGCTTCAGTCCGGAACCGCCCTGCTACTGCGGTCACAGGTTCGAATCCTTCCTAGGAAAAGGATGTGTGTGATGTGCTTAGGTTAGTTACGTTTAAGTAGTTCTAAGTCTAGGGGACTGATGACTTCAGATAAGTCCCATAGTGCTTAGAGCCATTTGAACCATTTGAATAATTTTTTATCCCAGGTGAACGTCTTCCATAGCATGATACTGCCACCACCGACCTGTGTACTCGGGACCTTTGCCTTTCGTGGCCAAGTGTTCTACCATCTGAGCTACCCAAGCACGACTCACGACCCGTCCTCACAGCTTCACTTCTGCCAGTAACTCGTCTCCTACCTTCCAAAATTTACAGAAGCATATTTCGGGCAGCCTTTAGCGTAGACGACAATTCGGTGTAGCAACAATCGTGATTCATCCGGCCATGCGATAAGTTTCCTTAGATCCAAGGTCCAATGCCAATTATCCTGTGTCCCCTGCACCAGTAATTGACTCTGTCGTTGACCCAACATGGCATTATTTACGGAGTCTGCCTCCGGTAGGTGAGTGGTCAGCGCGACAGAATGTCAATCCTAAGGGCCCGGGTTCGATTCCCGGCCTGGTCGGAGCTTTCCTCCGCTCAGGGACTGGGTGTTGTGTTGTCCTAATTATCGTCATTTCATCCCCATCGACGCACAAGTCGCCGAAGTGTCATCAAATCGAAAGACTTGCACCCCGCGAACGGTTTCCCCGTCGGGATGCCTAGTCACACGACATTACGCACGTATCGTCTGCTGTGGAGGACCATGTTCAGCTATGTGCACTGAACGGTGTGGTCTGAAATACTTGTGTCTGCATGCGCACTGTACTCTGTCGTTTATCCTGCTTTACGGAGCGTGCCAGCTCTGTGATGATGGATGCAAGTGCAACATTTTGTCACTTGCCCGTGGTTTCTCCACCCTTCAACTACTTCCCATAGATGCTCACGACAGCAACACGCGACTGGCGACCAGCTTCGCCGTATTCGATATGCTCATTGCCAAGCGTAGCACAATTCTACACTTCGACATGACATGCTAGTTTCCCAAAAATGCGCAGTGATGATTATATATGTGGTAGAATGAGATTTTTACTCTGCAGCGCAGTGTGCGCTGATATGAAACTTCCTGGCAGATTAAAACTGTGTGCCGAACCGAGACTCGAGCTCGGGACCTTTGCCTTTCGCGCGGGCAAGTGCTCTACCAAGGCGAAAGGCAAAGGTCCCAAGTTCGTGTCTCGGTCCGGCACACAGTTTTAATCTGGCAGGAAGTTTCATATCAGCGCACATTCTGCTGCGGAATGAAAATCTCATTCTGGAAACATCCCCCAGGCTGTGGCTAAGCCAGGTCTCCGCAGTATCCTTTCTTTCAGGAGTGCTAGTTCTGCAAGGTTCGCAGGAGAGCTTCTGTAAAGCTGGGAAGGTAGGAGACGAGGTACTGGCAGAAGTAAAGCTGTGAGGACGGGTCGTGAGTCGTTCTTGGATAGCTCAGATGGTAAAGCACTTGCCCGCGAAAGGCAAAGGTCCCGAGTTCGAGTCTCGGTCCGGCACACAGTTTTAATCTTCCAGGAAGTTTCATATCAGCGCACACTCCACTGCAGAGTGTAAATTTCATTCTGATCATTGGCATCCATAGAAATCCCATAGAAATGAAGTCAGGGCCAAATGCACCCTTGAAAAGACTCACAAGAGGAAGGAGTACAGTGTCAATAACGTTTTCTGATATGTATAACGTGTTCAAAGATTTGGAGATCAGTACGTCCATGCCACATTATGCCTCCCCACACCATAACACCTGGACCACTAAAACGATCGTGTTCTACATTGCTGGACGTACCGTCATATGGCGAGAGGTGGAAACGCTTAATCCATTCAGGAACATTGTCGAACATCATTGTTTGGTTGGTGCAGATATTACAGTGTGGAATGGCATACTGTTGCATTGATCTCAAAATCTTTGAACGCTCTAGACTCACCAGTCAGCCCTATTGTGGTACTGTACTCCTTCCTCACGTACGTCTTTTCAAGGGTGCTTTTGGGCCTGGCTTCATTCTTACCGATGAGACTGCGCCGCCGCATCGAACATCGCAGATTTAAGAACTCTTGGAACTAGAGGACATTCGGCGAATAGACTGGCCTGCCCGTTCCTCTGACTTTAAGTTCCATCGAGCACGTGCGGGACGCGCCGGGGAGACGTATTGAAGCATGTCCACGTGTACCAATGACAATCCAGCAGTTGTCGACAGCATTGGCGGAGGAATGGAACATCCTACCACAGGAACTCCTGACCAACCTTGTGGCCAGACTAGGAGGACACTCCAGAGCACGCACTGCCCTCTCTGATGATCACACACCCTATTAAGAACCATGTTCCGCCTTCTGCAGTGTCCAGGGATCCTTCATAAATCGCGGTGACGTAAGTGTAATTACCATCATTTTTGTTCATCTGATTGCGTATTTCTTCAAAAAGTCTTTCAGTTACCCTCTGAAGTATACTGTAGCAGTTGTTTCTGCGTATAATCCAAGTTTCATCGTTCTGTGTTACTTGGTAGTGGCAAATCATACGAAAGGTACTTACGTTCTTAAATTTTCTACACCTGTGTATTTAATCCCTGGAGACGTTTGTTGTGTCTTCACTTTAATAAACTGCTGTAGCATTCGTAACTGTTACATTGTGAGCCTGTGAACCGTGTAGTAACTGGTAAGATTTGACTGTCTTGTAGCAGATACATACTTAGCGTACGTAAGTCTTGGCGATCGAGTCTTTTTTAGCATCATGATTTATTGAACGCAACGAGTTTGAGCGAGTAATACATCTGAACACTAGTGGCAGACCTCTTTGAGATAACCACATACATATATATCTTGAGCCAGAAAATAGATAGTCTTGGGCTAAAGTTAACGACAGTTGCAGATGTCTGAGTTTCCTCACAAATTTTCGTCACACATTTCATTGCAAGTCACTAAGAAATTAAGGCTTTCTGTGACGCCAGTAAATTGGTCGTGAGAAGCCCATTGTATACTTACATTCACTTGCGAATGTTTTGCATTCTCTAATTATCTTCGTCTAGCTTTCACATACCGAGATTTGTATAACATTTTCTCAGCAATTTCACTGAGCTGGTAAACAAAATTCATTCCACAGACAACGATTTTACAGGAATGTGACTCTAGGTGCGGTGTCCTCTATCATTAACTAACCAGCCTGGTTAGGCAGTGGTTAGAATGCTGGGCTCGCATTCGCGACGACGGGGATTCAGATTCTCGTCCGGCTATCCAGATTTAGGTTTCACGTTGTTTCACTGAATCACTTGAGAGAGACGTTTGGATGATTACTTTGAAAAGGAAGCGGTGGAACTACATCCGAATCCTTTCCCGTTCTAAGCTTGTATTGCGTCTCCAATGACTTCGTTGCCAACAACCTTTAAACACTTTTTTGCCATTTCTTGTATCACAAACGATACCCAAGAGGACGCAGAAATGACTGGTTCGTGACCCCTTCAGTGTATTTTCGTCTTTTAATTATTCTGGAAGATGTTTGCGCTCCATTCTATATGGACTCTAGCCAGGCAACGAGTATACATAAAGCAAAATTTTAAGCACCCTAAGAAGACGGCTGGGTAGGTTGTCAAAATATTATGCAGAAAACGGAAACAACTACTCAGCCGAACTTCCGGAAGTCATTAGTAACCAACAGCGCCGAGAATACCTGAGAGATCCCAGTCTATAGGCTTTTTACTTCGCAATTATCTTCTTTCAAGATAGCGATGTGTGGGGTGCAGTATGAAAAGACATGATGGAGTGACAGATACAGAATCTGGACATTTAGCTCGCAGATTTGTGGCAATTCGCAGCATGCAAAATATTACTCACCATAATAAAATGTTACTTCAGACTACGTATTTTGCTTCGTATGAGACTGTCTCGAAAGGAAATATGGGATCTGATTAACCTCACCGACTCTCCAGCACGTGGCTTTAAGAGATACATTTATGTAAACTGAGGAAACTTACACATCCCCGGGATTTTTTGGTCATAGTTTGCAGATCGTACATTAACAAACGAACGTGCATATCCTCACCTTCAGAAACAGAATAACGAAGCTAAGACACAGAGCCGAGAAAAATATGGCAACTGTTAGTTGCCGTTAAATACTGTTAACTTTCCCGAAAATACTGACCAGATTTCGGTGAATAACTCATAGCTTAACTCGTCTCTTTCATGTTGATGATTGAAATCCCTAAACACAGGACGACGGTTCAATCCCGCGTCCGGCCATCCTGATTTAGGTTTTCCGTGATTTCCGTAGATCACACCAGGCAAATGCAGGGATGGTTCCTTTGAAAGGGCACGGCCGACTTCCTTTCCCATCCTTTCCTAATCCAAGCTTGTGCTCCGGCTCTAATGACCTCGTTGTCGACGGGACGTTAAACACCAATATCCTCCTCCCTCCTAAACACAGGATAGGATACGAAAAGGAAGGGCGAATCCAGAATAGCAGCGACATTTGTTATCGAAATGGTTACATTCATTTAAACACCGCTTAATAGCATGAATAAGTAAATACAATACTCACAAATAACTATGAGCGACAGGGTTTACAGCAACAATCTGCTTCAATAAATGATTTTACCTCAACAATCCATAAAACGCAACGCCAGAACAAATATAAAACAGTAAAAATAAAAATAATCTTTCCTTATAAAACAGAAGCTGCTCAGAGGGCTACACCAAAAATATCTTTAATACAATTTAAGGAAAGGTCACGTAAGGCCTTCACAGGATTTTCGGAAATTAATTAATCTATTTAATCAAACAGGCCCTAACAAACAAGAGGGGAAACAGACTGCTAAAATCAGCATTAAATCTACAGAAAAATTTATCAAGTACCAAAATACCGAAATAGATTAAAATTATTTACACGCGAGGCAAGTACAATACAAAATTAGGCTCAAACAAGTAATTATAGTTAACGACTTGAGATTATTCGTGTAACATAGTAATCAAGACAGTATCTTGTGCTTAAGCATCTTAAGCAAAACTTAGCTACCTGGAATTCATACCATGGGCAATACAAGCATATTCCAAAGGAGATGTACAACTTAAAGTGAAACTTTAAATCAGATTCTGTAGATCAGAACATTAAATAACGTAGCCATTAGTTAAAATTTATTAGCAGGCAGTGCGATTCAACGTAGTAAAGAAATCGCGGACGCGCCTCAAAGGCAGCCAATAAACACCAAGGCAGGCGTTAACAGCAACAAGCCGCCGCGGCCACCAGCTGCTGAAAAAAGCGGTCACGTAGGTCACAAGAGTAAATAGGGATGTTAACAAACACCACCTACGTGAAACATAGGCCAAACAAACAAGTTAAACAAATATTAATGGACACTGTCTCGACAAATGGCCAGCTTTTCAAAAATTTGTATGTAACCAAATTTACAAAATATCAAGAATGCGTAGTAGTGGTGATGGTAATGTCTCTTAAACCATTTAGGTGTGCAAAATTTGATACAGGAAAACTTGATAAATGTCCAGACAATAAGATCTGACAATAATCGCCCAAACCGCACGGCAACAAACCTTGCGTGAACCAAACAGTTCTGCAATGAAAATGACAAGCTTACCTCTACGAGGCTGCACTTAATAATTAGATCCTACAAACAATGCTTCCTTCCATGGCATTTAGAAACAGAAATGTACAACACAATTTTAACATGCGTATTAAATACAGGAAATTTCTGTTGAAGCAAAATCTAAAACAAAAGATTAAATGCAAAATCCTGCAAAACACTAGATCACAATTCAACCTGCAAAATTTTTGCCAAAGCTTATTTCCAAAACATTTTCCCAGAATACTACAGCACAGGAAAGCCGACGGCCATGTCAATGGGAAAATCTAACATTAAGGTCAACCACTGCCTTTGGTCTTTGACATTGAGTGAACCCAAACAAATATCCCACAATGAAGCTCTCAGTAGTACACAGAAATCCCCAATACAGGCACAATTACATATACAGCCAGATATTCAACTGATCAGAAATATAAGTGATCGGAAGCAACAGAGCCTTGGCTCAGACAATTACGCTCATATAAATGTTTCAGTAAGCCAACAAGCGCAGGCAGTAGAGGTGGGCGTATCTTAGTGTGAAACATACTGACCTTAAACGCACAATGCGGCATATATTTGATAATCCTGGAAATATCCAGTGCGGCCGTCCCGTACAGCATGGAATATCAAGAGGAGGAGGAAATTAGTGTTTAACGTCCCGTCCACAACGAGGTCATTAGAGACGGAGCACAAGCTCAGTTTAGGGAAGGATAGTGAAGGAAATCGGCCGTTCCCTTTCAAAGGAACCATCCCGGCATTTGCCTGAAACGATTCAGGGAAAATCACGGAAAACCTAAATCATGATGGCCGGAGACGGGTTTGAACCGTCGTCCTCCCTAAGGAGTATCAAGGTCGGACAAATTGGCCGGCGCGGACAGAAGGATGCAATATTCAGCCCAATTTCGTACTTCCGACTTCATCAGTTACACCAACTCTTGACATAAACAGAGCTCGTGGCCGACTGACCCACTACCAGTATGTCCGGAGCTCGGCCTATGACGCCCTCTAGTCTGCTGTCACTCGCTGCCTCGCTGCCTGGCTCTTACTGCCGCACCAACGTTGCTCAAGACCTACCTTAGGACTCGCTCTGCCAGAGATAATCAGCGACAAGTTACAATCGATTTGCGCTGCCAATAATTGCGCCAATGAATAATTCCCGAAATCAAGGTATGCAAAATCGATTACGACCCTCACAACTCAATGATACCAGCTGAAAAAGTGGCGATCATACCATTAGATATCACATCTGTTTAATTAAGGTTTGGTAGCTAAATTTTCTCATACTTCACTCAGAATAACTGTAGTAGCCCTGTATCTTACTAAAAACAATGATAGTCGGATCAATTAGTACGATGACCAGATTGTCCCTCTACGCCACACTATCGGCTAATAGATTCAACGATATTTCTTCGCCATGATTCTGTGAAAACAGTTTCTCTGCAGCGGTCTGTGTTATCACATCGATCACACAGCACCTGCATGGAATATCGACCCCACCCCACTTACCCGAGGTAAAACCCCTCTCTCACGTGAGAGCACCCTATGAAACTCTGGCCCTAGCTTATGAGTCATTGTTGAAGTAGACATGTTGTGGAACAGCAAAAATGTGAATATTTCTCTATACCATTGCCTTCTAGCACACAGTTTTAGTGATTTTCAGGGTATAATTATTGTTCATGTAATAATGCGCCTGTCACTAAGCTGTCCAGTTAGAAGCAACTTTCCACCCTGTGGTCTAGGAAAACACAATTCGTCTATTGAGCAAATTGCTTGTTATGGGCTTGGGCATCCCACCTTAGTATATTTCTCAAGTGGGTGGGACCAACACCAAACAGGACCAACAGAGGGTATCTGTTATCTGTTACATTTATAAAGCAGTGTGTAGGTGGATTGATTTCAACCAAATTCGGCACAGAAGGAGCAGGCCTTATGAGTATCAGCACTGTGGGAGTTGTATGGAGGGATAGTGGGTGGGTGGAAAAGGAAGAAGAGGGGGTGGAGATGGAAAGAGAGAAGGGAAGAGGATATGGTCAGAGGGAGGGGGAGGAAGTTATGGTCAGAGAGAGGGAGAGGAAGAAATGGTCAAAGAGAGGGGGAGGACGAGATGGAGAGACAGAGAGAATGGAGGGGAGGGAAGAAAAAGTAGATACAGAGAGGGGGAGGAGGAGGTGTATTCAATATATGTGTCGAATACATATACAGGTGAAGCCACGGGAAAAATGCTAGCTGAACTATAATAATAAGGGCAGCATGAATGCTCATTTGTTCTTTAACACTTGGATGAGATTCACGGTGACAATGAAAAACCTGAATTGGCATATGCTTGGAAAAGAAATAAAGGAGGAAGATCAGGGTGCAATGTCCCATGGATCTTGAGGTAATTATAGAAGGAGCACAAGACCGTTTCAAGAATGGGAAAGCAAATCGACTGTCCTGTTTCAAAGGAACCTCCTGGCATTGGCCTGGAGCGATTTAGGGAAATCACGCTAAAGACAAATCAGGATGGTCGGACACGGATTTCGCCAGTTGTCTTCCCTAAAACGAGTTCAGTGTGCTGATCAATGCGACACCTCGGTTGGTGGAGTACTGTCGAAGACAGATGCCAATTATCTTGCAAAAGCCTGATTGCAAGGCCTTAGGTAACCTAATGAAGTGATGAATCTGTGTATCGCTTCGGTAGGGACCATGAAGACCAGCTTAGGCTAATTAAAATGCTCGTACAGGCACTCGAGCTACCACTCCTCCCTCGCTTCGTAAACAGAAGCTACGACAAGAAGCCCTAATAAACTGTTCAGCTGAAACTACTCTCTGGCACGTGCTTCACAGTGATTTGCAGAATATAGAAGGCGCAGTCAAATGAAAGCGAGACTGAGGGAGAAAAGTAAGTCAATTGGTTAATATTTTTAAAAGTAATCGCCATAACCGTTAAAACACTTATACCACAGTGAGACAAGACAGTCATTGCCTTCATGAAACTATGTTTGCGGCTGCATACGGAACCATGATTGTAGCAAAGACTCTCATTGGTGGGGTCCATAGTGTGCAGCTGGTCGACGGCGGACAGTTCCCACCCAACACGTTTTGGAGCCTTTGCACTGACTGGTCGGGTCGCGTTTTATGTATCAAGTACAATAATTTTTCATATACCTGATGATTCCCACACTGAAACTGGTGGCGGATTGAATAAATTATTATTACAACTGAAGCAGATGTCATTCTATTAATTACACAACTCCTTAACGAGCACTGGAACCACTCACATCCATTAAATAGGCGGGAGTGTGCGTACGGAGCGCGAAAAGTGGAATGGCCGTATAAGACTAATCGTAGGAAGGGCCAATGCCAGGTCGTTAGTGACGGAGCACAAACTCGGTTTAGGGAAGGATGTGGAAGAAAATCGACTGTGCCCTTTCACAGGAACCATACCGGCATTTGCCTGAAGTGATTTAGGGAAATCACAGACTATCTAAATCAGGATGGCCGGACGTGTGTGTGAACCGTCGTCCTCCCGAATGCGAGTCCGGTGTGCTATCCTAATAGTGTAATACAGAGGAAATTCTTGTTGAGTTAGCATTCGTCAGATTACACAGTGTACTGCCGTTGTCTACAGACATTTCATTTTCGAAAATCTAAATACTAACCTACAAGAATACAACTGAAATATGACAGTCAAATTATCAACGTAGCAGAAATGATTTTAAAATTAGTTAAGTTTTGTCAGTCTACCTTCGTCGTAGTGTAAGTGTATGAGTTTCATAATTTGCCATGTCCTGATATTTGATTAGACTTTCCAGGAGACAAATTTATTGGCATTTAACAGGCCAGTACTTAACTAACATCTGAGTGACAGGCACTTCATTGACATTGTGACGCTACACTGAAAGATCATAAATCAGATATGCTAGCGTAGCCACTAGGTTACTAAGACTGTCCGATACCGCAACACACTATTGCAGGTAATCCCTGGGCCTTTTGTCTCTGTCGTCACGAACGCAGGCTGGTCCTCTAACGCAGATCGGCCGAAATTCAACTACATTGCTCTGCTGAGCCTCATTTTTGAGAGTTTTTATAGCTTCAGCAGTATAAGAGTAGTGGTAAAATAAAAACCGGAAAAAAAGCCCATCGCAAAAAAATTACCCAAATGGGATGGAAATCGGTAGCTATGATGAACATGTGCAGACAAACAAATGATTACAATTTCAGAAAAATAGGACTATTTATTCTAGAGAAAGAGCATCACAAATTGAGCAAGTTAGTAACAGGCTGGTCCATCTCCGGCTCTTATGCAAGCAGTTATTCGGCTTGGCATTGACTGACAGAGTTCTTGGATGCTGTCCTGAGAGATATCGTGTCAAATTCTGTCCAATTGGGTAGTTAGAACGTCAAAACCCCGAGCTGCTTGGAGGACACTGCCCATAATACTTCAAACGTTCTCAGTTGGGGAAATATTTGGCGACCTTGGTGGTCAGATTAGGGTTTGGCAAGCACGAAGAGAAGTAGTAAAATCTCTCGCCCTGTGACTGTGTGCATTATTTTGCTGAAATGTAAGCCCAGGATGGGCAACAAAACGGGCAGTAGAATATCGTCGACGTGCCGCTGTACTTTAAGGGTGCTGCAGATGACAAACTAGAGGTACTACTGTGAAATGAAATAACACCCCAGACCACCTCTCCTTGTTGTCGGGCCGTATGGCGGGTGACAGTCATATCCCATCGCTGTCTTGGGCGTCTGTAGACACTTCTTCGCCGTTGATCGGGGCTACATTCAAAGCGGGACTCATCAATGAAGATTATTCGAGTCCATTCAATGAGATTATAGGCCGAATGTTCCCGATATCGCTGCAAACAGGTTCGTTGGTAAACAGAGGTCAATGGTAGTCGGCCCAAGGTGAGTCGTTAGCCCGGCCCCCTTTCTCGAGCCTCCTATTAATGGTCCTGATAGTCTCTGTAGAAACAGTCGTACGTCGTATCGATGATAATGATCAATTCGGGACTCTGAATGCCTCTCTTACGATTGCTCGGTTCTCATGTTCTGTCACCTCTCTAGCGACCGCTTCCTTCAAATAAAATGGTTCAAATGGCTCTGGGCACTATGGGACTTAACATCGGAGGTCATCAGTCCCTAGAACTTAGAACTACTTAAACCTAACTAACCTAAGGACATCACACACATCCATGCCGGAGGCAGGATTTGAACCTGCGACCGCAGAGGTCGCGCGGCACCAGACTGAAGGGCCTAGAACCTTCTTAACATTGTGTTTCAACATGGTTCACCCATTGCTGCCAATATCATCGAATAGTGGCATCGCTCCTATTCAAATGTCGAGCGATTCGCCAATTACTGCGACCGGCTTCCTGGAGCCCAACTACACCTCCGCTCTCAAATATTGAAATCTGCATATATTATTCATGCGCCTATCTGTGAGGCTTAATTACTGTCCGAGTACATGAAATGAAATTCGAAAAGATTATGACCTGGTATCGACATGTCACATGTTCACTATTCTTGTCAGCTGCCCGGTGAAATTACGCCATTACGCTGCAGAGTCACACTTTCATCCATCGGCCGCCAAAGTTTACAAGTGTGCATTTTCCATCGATACCTGTATGAATATAAATGTGTGACCAATTTGCATAACTGCTTCGAGATGCATCTTTTTTTTACGATGCGTTCCTGTTTCGATAGCCAAATTATTAATAAGCAGTCAGTCTGAGGAGGTTGAAAAATCAGCCAACCAGCTGCAAACAAAGGTTTATTAGTCCTTGACCTAGGTTTCGATATTTCCAAAAATATCTTCTTCAGGAGGAGTGGAGCTTGTTACATCATGTATTTTGAGAAATATCGAAACCTAGGTCAAGGGCTAATAATCCTTTGTTTGCAAATGATTGGCTGATTTTTCAACCTCTTCAGATTTACACAGTGGCTGTTTCGCAGTCATGTTTAAGACTAAGTCTTCCATTTTTTTCAGAGTGTTGTGAATTCTTTCAAACTGGCCTTTTTCTCGATATAATCATACATATTTCTCAACGACTTACTTATTCTGGAGAAATATCTCGACCTAGTAGGAGTGTCGTCTTGATGCAACGCAACAACTAGTCTGGTACTCATCATCTTCTGGCGAAATATCAGAATCCTTTATAGCTAGAGAAATTTATTTAAGGCAAGTTCGACGAAATAGTCTACATTTGCACGTAGATGCTCTATTTTCGGTTATTCTCTCTGTATTTAATCGTTCGTCATTTAGAGGAGATTGCTTTGTACAAAGTTCGCAAAAATTAAATTTGTGGGCTATTCTTCGCTGTACACTTCTTACCGAAGAGGAAAGTCAAGTAAGGCATGCATGAGAACTTCTGAATCAATTGGGAAAATATATTAACAATACCGACACATTGTCATTTTAAATCGTGGCTTATCTTATGAGTAACTGGATAGCTGTGCACTGGCCACAAGAACAATAGGATTCCGCTCCCGTGCACAGTTTCACTGTCTCATCGCCCGAATAGTAGCATTTGGAAACGACTACCACATTTATAGTTTCAAATAACGAGCTTCTGCAGTCCCACCTACAGGGCGGGCGAGAAGTCCCTGTATCGCCTAGCATCAACTGCTAATTGATGTGGTTCTTTTTTGCACAGATACTTACTTACGTATTAACTGTCCAAAGCATCGATGCGCTCCCCATCATGCTGTACACCCATTTCCATACTCATCCTTGTTGTTCTTGACCTATTTTTGTTCGTGTTCGGATTTATAGTGCGAAATGCATCCTCAACAGCATTGTGCAATTGGTCGTTTGTAGCATGACCACGAGCAGATACATTCGACTTTATGATTCCTCATAAAAAGTTGTCAGGTGTGGTGAGGTCACGACTTTTTGACAGCCGCTTCAAGTGAGTTGGTGTTGCTTGTGAATCACGACCTATCCACCGTCCTGGAAAGTGTTCATTTACGATTACGCGCACTGCGAGAGTGTTGTGAGGGGGTGCTCCGTCTTGCTGCAGCCGTATGCGTTCAGTGGAGCCTCTTTCTTCTGAGGTATTAACTAAGTCTGTAACATCTGTAAATAATCTGCGTCATTTTCAGTCCTTTCAAAAAAACTACGGTCCAAGCAGCTGTTGTGATGTAATCACTGCCCATGTCTTTATGTGAGGCGGGTTCCTTTCTAACTCGACTGTGTAAATGACGATTCTTTTTGGCCCAAACGACAAAAATTCTAGTACGAGATTTGCGATAAATGGCAAATTCATCTGAAATCATAATCTTGGCAAGGTTTACTGCATTTGGAAATTGAGTTAACAAAGCACGGCATGCTAAAACGCGCTCGTTGCGGCCGGTATCCGATAACTCGTCGGTCGGAAACCTCTAACCTTAAGGTCTTTTTTCATGCTATCTCTCATTGTTGTCCTCTGTGTACCGAGTTCGAAGCACTTTTATGTCTCATCTTCATAGGA
Organism: Schistocerca piceifrons; assembly: GCF_021461385.2. Classification (NCBI taxonomy): domain Eukaryota; kingdom Metazoa; phylum Arthropoda; class Insecta; order Orthoptera; family Acrididae; genus Schistocerca; species Schistocerca piceifrons. The sequence continues at coordinate 739,163,573 of NC_060139.1, read as the reverse complement.
GATTGTTCAATTGAAGCAACGACTCCAGCATATGTCTCTTCTCGTGTGTTCTCCCTTCCACTCCGCGGCGTGTCTGTAACACTGCCAGAAGCAAAAGCACGTCTTTCCCGATCCAGAAGGGTTACCTTTCGCGGTGGATCCTTATTAAATCTTCTCTAGAATGCTCTCATAATCTGTCTCATTGTCTGCCCTGTATTTTGTCGTTCGTGCACCGACACCCTTGTCACTAAGCGCTCTTCAAAAGTGTAACTATCTCCGCTCACTTCTACCGTGGATAAACATGAATTCCAACAATTGATTCCAGCAAATGATAAAAAATGACATAGCTACCAACCTGCGTAATAACATTTGATACTAAACAGGGGTTACAAGGGTACGCTGCCTTCTCGCCCACCCCTTTACATAATCAACCGGAAATGTATCGAGCTACACATCTCCTCCTCATTGTCTTATTGTCATTTGTGATAGGTTGTTTCATAAATTAGAAGTTGGGATTGAATCCTCCCTCGTTTCTGGGATTTTTGTGCCGTTCGCTGGGGGCATGGCGCGCTGGCAGGGGATGCCCCGCAGACAACCGGTCCCGCCACACGTGTTCTTCGGTTGAACGCACTCTCAAGGCCGCTCCGCGGATCTGCTTAATGCGAATAGCGGAACGAGAGGCGAGTCAACGTTCCACTGGTCAACCGCCAACAGGTCACGATATTATACACTGGCTATGGAGGTCGCGCAGCCGTAGCTTTCATTTTATCTTCCCGTAACACGAAGAACTTAATCACCTGTAATTATCTAGTTTGTCGAAAGTCAGCTGCCTGCAGCCAGCTACTACCGAAAGCTCTTCCTGCAAAAGTAACGGTCGTGAAGTCATTGAATGCAACAGCTAAGATACCGGGAGATAGAAGGTAAAATTTTGGCGGAAGGACGTCCACAATATGAACATGGTAGAACAGGAATTCTTATCCAAGTAAGGATGTGTGTGCAAACCTGCATACTGGAAGAGACACTGATGGAGCGTATGAAATTACAAACAGAGTACACTGCTTTTGAAGGGAGGAATTTTTAATAACTATTCTCCGGAAAATAATCTGGTATCGATAAATCAAAACAAAATTTACAGAAACAGCGATAACAAGGGAAGCGTCGAGACACACTGAAGAGATTTCTTATCTGTTCTGGAACATTGGCGCACGATAAGGCGACCAGGACCTTCATCTCTCCAACTCCTTCAGGCTAATAGTGGTATTAATTTTTTTCCTGCTACCTGGTCTCTGGAGTCGGCTACCTCCTAAGTCGGGTTCCGCTGCAAAAGAGCACATTAGCGATCTCGATTACGAAATCGGGTTCGCAACACGATTATCATTATTTACGATGAAACGGCAATTTCAAACAACAAATGAGCAACCTGCTTTATTAACTCCAAATGAAGGAATGAATTACTTTTTGATTGAAGTCGTGTGGGAAGCAACAAACGGTAATTCTATAATTTAATACGCTAATCGCTGAATAATGTATAAGGACTTTTATTTTGAGTTGTATGACAAGAATAATAATTCACTCTTATGATGACACGTTTCTCCGAGAGAAAAGATCTATTTAACATGCAAATTGATTAAAAATGTTTAATTTTCATGAAGTTTTTATCCTGATTAATGCCAATAATAATATGAGCGTAACGTCGTCCTATAATACAGACAACCAGTATTTTTCGACAAAATTTGTTGTATTTAACTCATGGAGTAGAAGTTCCCACAGTAGAGACACTCAACAACCTCTCTCTCTCTGATTCTCTCTTCTCCATCATCTTCTTCCTTTCATTTTTCTTAGGGTCTTTGATGTCGCCTGTCTTTTTTTTTGGTGTGTGTACAGTTTGATACTTTTGCCTTAAGTTTCATTGCACTTGACGTCTCTGTCCTGACATTGTTCATGTTTGTGCACCCTCCTCCTTTCTGTAGGCCTACTTTACGTGCAACAGCGTTCTGCAGTTCCTTCTTATAAGGAGAATCTGTTAATACGACGGTTTTTCCTTTTCGTCTTGTAGTCCGCCGAGTATTTTGACAGATTAGTGGGATTGGAATGACAGCCTCGAGCGATATCTGGAAAGCTGAGTTGTTCGGCGAACATAGCTGGTTGGGAGAGTTAAGCTGTGAAACTGCTACTTTGTTGACTCCCATTGCTCGAGCACCAAGGTATTTTCTGACTTGTGAATAGACAGTGTAGGATGCCTCGTAATAAATCCTTTAACCCAGTCATGTCCAGCTAGATAAGTTTGTTTGTCAAATATGTGTGGTAAACCATTTCTTTCGGCTAGTTGATAGGCTAGTGATCTGAGATCTTTCATTGCTAGACCAAAAAGTTTGCTTTCCGTTGACTTGAGATATGTTACCATCTCATGTTCTTGTTCTGCAGTGAACACCTTTTTAAATTACCCATCTGATTTGTCAATTATGTAATCATGATTATTCGTAGGTTTAGGCACATATCTTTCAAATGTTGATTTCGGTACGTTGAACTGCTTAGATGCTTTTAAAAATCCCATTTGGGAAGATGAAACGGCTGAAACTGCCATTTCAATCGCTTTTACGTCCCATTGGTGTGTATCAGTCTTTTTCATGTACGTTAGCACCATATGAAACAGCAAGGGGGAAAGAAAAAAGAATACAGTTTGCTCTCTACTTGTATCAAAATATGACAGGGCAGAACGGAACACTATCCCATTCTGCCCCGTCCCGTTCCGTCCCAAGTGCACTTTTGAGGTTAACAACTATTATGGAGTGTAATAACTGACGTATTTAAACGCATTAAATAACTAAAGTATAACAAATGCCACGCACTTTAAGAGAATGTGTCATTTTAGGGTATGCAATTAACAATTAACAGCTTACCTGGCGTTGAAATTCACCAAACCTTAGAACAATGCAAGCGGTAACGTGACGGACAACAATTCACTTAGACCTCGCCCTTCAAACTAAATAAAAATGGCTGCCCTAACTTCCCTTCCATTCGGAGAAATAGTTACATGCCCATACAACAGGTTGCAGCACTGTGTAGTCTAGAAAAGAGCAATTTCGCATTGTGCCCCGCTATCCCGTTCTGCCCCGAGTTCCCCTACAAGCCCCCTCCATGAAAAACACGACCACACCAGAACAATTCTACCTCCGAATTTTACTGTTGGCATTACAGGCACTGGTAGATGTTCACCGGGCATTCGCCATACCCAAACCCTGCCATCGGATCACCACATTGTGTACCCTAATTCGTCACTTCACATAACGTTTTTTCACTGTTCAATCGACCAATGTTTACTCTCCTTACACCAAGCGAGGCGTCGTTTGGCATTTACCAGCGCGATGTGTGGCTTATGAGCAGCGGCTCGACCATGAAATCCAAGTTTTCTCACCTCCCACCTAACCATCAAAGTACTTGCAGTGGATCCTGATACAGTTTGGAATTCCTGTGTGATGGTCTGGATAGATGTCTGCCTGTTACGCATTACGACTCTCTTCACTGTCGGCGGTCTCTGTCAGTCAACAGATAAGGTTGGCCTGAACGCTTTTGTGCTGTACGTGTACCTTCACGTTTGCAAATCACTATCATATCGGAAACAGCGGACCTAGGGATGTTCAGGAGCGTGGAAATCTCACGTACAGACGTATGACGCAAGCGACACCCAATTACCTGACCACGTTCGAAGTCCGTGTGTTCCACAGAGCGCCCCATTCTGCTCTCTCACGATGTCTAATGACTACTGAGGTCGCTGATATGGAGTACCTGGCAATAGCTGGCAGCACAATGCACCTAATATGAGAAACGCATGTTCCTTGGGGTGTCCGGATACTTTTGATCAAATAGTGTTCGATTTTTGTAATGGATATTTTTGCAGGAGATCTGTGTGCTCTTTTCAGGCTTTGCCTTACTTCCAGTTAGTTTCAGTGGGATGATGAATTTTATAAACAACTTGTTTAGTCCCGCTAAAGCTAATTTCTGTATGGAGAAATTAGAACAGTCAGTTTTAGGACAAGCAAATAAGATACCATCTCGCTGGTATCGGTTTGTGGATGACACGTTTGTGGTCTGACCACGTGGTAAAAAAGCTTTGGATGAATTCTTTGGTTTTCTGAAAAATATAAATCCAAAAATCCAGTTCATCACGGAAACAGAAAATGACAATAAAATACCTTTCTCGGATGGTTTAGTTATGAGACAGACCGATGGAAGTTTGGAACATAAGATTTTTCGGAAAGTAACGCACATGGGTAGATATTAACATAAGAAATCTAATCACCATCCACAACAAAAGAGAGGTGTCGTTAAAAGTCTTGCCGATAGAGCCAAAAGGATTTGCACTCCGGAATTCCTACACACCAAATCAAAACATGTAAAGCAGGCTTTCGAGGAAACTGGCTACTCGGGGAAAGAAGTAAACAGAATTCTACGACAAAATAACGGCAGGCCGAAGGACATGCATAAAAAAACAACGATGGAAGAATACAGTTCCTCATGCTTTTATTTAAGAAAATTTCGGATCAGCTCAGAAAGGTTTTACAGAGGCAGGACATTAAACAGGGTTTCAGATCAACAGAGAAAACAGGTCAAGCATTCCGATCTGCAAAGGATAAACTCCCTCCTCTGTCAGCATGTGGCTTATACAAAATTCTGTGTACGTGGGATAAGGTTTATATTAGAACACCCAAGAGAAGCGTGAATACATGGCTAAAGGAATACTAAAATCTTTGCCGACTAGGGAAAATAGACGAATCGACTGTAGCAGAGCATGCTCTTCAACCAGGAAGTCAAGAAGAGAAGTGTTCTGAACCAAAAATTTTATCTACGACGACGAACTATTATCTGCGGCTGCAGGGAAGCCATTTAAATACGTAAACATAGGGACAATTTCAATAGGAAACAAGAGACCATGAAACTTATCCATATTCGGACAGTACCTCTGCAGAATCGCTAAACAGTTTTTTATCTTTGACAAGGCGACAGTCGATAGTTAAGCTTTATCTTTGACAAGAATCATCCCTATTTATCACGTGTCTAACTCCGGCCATGCCCTTTTTTCTACAGTGTATATGTCGCTTTCAGACGTCCCACTCGTCAGTCGTCTAGACTCACCGTAGGAGCAACGCCTCTGAAGATGTCCAGCGCAGTTCTGGACTTAACGATAGGAACGGGAGAGTTTCGTGGACCACAACCTTATACCTTATGGTTTACCAGTAGCAAAAGCAGGTCATGACATCATTTAAAGTTCAAACATATCACAATTGGCTGCTCATGCTTATCTAAAATTTTTAATGCCTCTTTTATGTTAGATAATAAAAGCGTTAGGTTACTTTCGAACTGCTCATACTGTAGATCCACGTGCTATAACGGATACAGTGAAATTAGCAGTGGTACGCTGTTAATGGCAAGGTTTCCATAGAGCGAATGACTGTGTTTATCATGGTTTTTCGTACTGTTTAGTTCATTTAGTTCATTACCAGTTTGTGCAAAACCACTCGTGAAACGAACGACAGTTAATAGGTGGTTGGAAAACGTTTTAAAGAACAAGAATACTTCGAAGTATCACAGAATTTCGGGCGTCCAGATTAACCTGACAAATTACTTATTCGCAAAAAAAACAAGTTTTGAGTCAGGATTGCGGAATTATTGGTGTGGTAGACTTAAGGGCATTATTTGTCTCAGGAACTAATGATTAATGAGAGTGATAACAATTTAGAAATATTGAAATAAATTTGAGTTTACAAGGGTTAAGTACTGTCACATCTCTAATGATATGTTTCTTGACGTCTGTAGGTACCATGGTATTTGATTCGGCCGGCCAGTGTGGGTGAGCGGTTCTAGGCGCTACAGTCTGGAACCGCGCGACCGCTACGGTCGTAGGTTCGAATCCTGCCTCGGGCATGGATGTATGTGATGTCTTTAGGTTAGTTAGGTTTAAGTAATTCTAGGGGACTGATGACCTCAGAAGTTAAGTCCCATAGTGCTCAGAGCCATTTGAACCATTTTTTTTATTATATCCAGGGTTACTGCTATGCAGAACAGTGTTCTCTGGTGGTCAGTTGTGGTACCATGTTATACCGAAAGGAAGCAGTGTTTCCTAATCTGTGTTCCCCGGAACACTGATGTTGCAGTACGTGAATAAGTGCTCCGCGAAAATCTATTGCTAACACTGCGATTTTTTCAGCACATTTACGATCTTAATATTTTTTTAATTTATGATTTAAAATTTAAGTGATCACTATATGACACAAGTTTCCTTATTTTTAAAAATTTTAATAACATTCAGAATTAATGGTGCGTACCATCAAAGTATCAGGGTTCTCAAAGTGATCCTTCAGAGGAAACGTTTGGAACCCCTGTATCAGAGAACTTGCACGAAATTTGCATTATGTGGGCTGCATGGAAATCAGGCGGAACGCAGTTCAACTCTTTCGGATACTTTTGAGCGTGATACTACATGCCGTCACAAATATATTGTTTTTTTGTATTTTATACCTTATCTGCGTTCTGTGATACGTATCCATCATTCCCTGGCCGAATAGGGTTGTCTCAAATTGTCTAAAGAAAATAAGTATAAAAAAACAGCTAGAACAGTTCGAAAGATTTCTACCATATTGTGCTAACAGAGAGCCGATAATTTGCTTTGCCCGTTGAGTTTACGAACATTTTAGCCAAGAGTTGATGAGATAACTATTATTTACTGTCTCAATTAGCTGAAAAATTACGTCATGGATCTGAAGATGAACACTCTTTCTGACTTCGTGCTATGTGTTAACATGTCACAGCCAGTGGAACTCCCTACGCATGAAACTGATGTGATAACCCACAATGCCCGACGCTCCTTCCTTTGACGTGAGCCAGTGTAATGAAATTTTCCTCCGTTGCTGGTCAGGTCGCCGCTGATGTTAAGCGTGGCACTTCCGTTGCTGCTACAGTGGATAGGGGAGGGATGAGGTGATACGTCCGCGTTAGGCCGTCCTAACTGGGGTGTTTCTTGGGTTCCCTAAATATCTTCAGGCGAAAGCCGAGACACTTCCCTAAACAAGGCAACGGCGATTTTGTTCCTTCACCATATCCAGTCCAAGTTTGATCTCCCTCTCAAACAACATCGATGACGATGAGACGTTAAACACCAACTTACATCGTTTATTTTAGTTCAGATATTCATCTAATTTGCTGGTCGGAGTGGCCGAGCGGTTCTAGACGCTACAGTCTGGAACCCCGCGACCGCTACGGTCGCAGGTTCGAATTCTGCCTCGGGCATGGATGTGTGTGATGTCCTTAGGTTAGTTAGGTTTAAATAGTTCTAAGTTCTAGGGGACTGATGACCTCAGTAGTTAAGTCCCATAGCGCTCAGAGCCATTTCCACCATTCCTCTAATTTCCAGTCTCCAGACAGACTTAACTCGCTTATGACGGTAGTGCATGGCATCTGCGAGCACTGCCCGCGTTTTGGTCATCAATAGAAATTGTTTGCTCGGCTTACTGGGTACGATGCAAGCTGGGCTCGCAAAGGATTAGCAACATTTTTGCAAAATTCATCTACCCTGGTGAATTTGGTTGCAGCAACTCATAATATATACAACGACCTCATTTGTGTAGCCCGGTTTCGAATGCAAGAGAGTAAAAGTCATATTTTATATGCAGTATGGAGCTGCATGTAGTGTCTTGTCTACCAGAGGAATTTCTGTGCTGTTAGACTGCAATAAAATCAGACCTAGCTCTCGATGTCTTTGTGAGTCAGGATTGGCGTTCTATGACGCACTGACTCTGCAGTATGAGTGAAATCAACGCTTTTATCTTTACTTAGGTTTATGCAACTAATAGCCTGTTTTCCTTCTTTGCTATGATTAAATCCTTGCGCAAGTTTTGCGCGCGCCTAGCAGTAACTTTCGTTCTAGAGGATGCAGAAAGAGAATTGTGAGAGGCGAGTTGCATTAAGGCCATCATTGAGCAACTGAGGCACTTTGAGACCTATTTCACAACTCTTCCCTCACCAGCTCAGATTTCGTTCAGATTAAACGCAGTGAGCAAGAAAATACCTCTCCAACTACCATCAAAGTTACTTAACAATGAAAAGCGACGGATTATAGGAGTGATGATCACAATAATTATCATCGTCATCATCATCATCTGTCATTTTACACCCACTGCTGGATAAAATCCGCTTCTAGACATTTCTGTGCGCTATGGTCTGCAGCTATCATCGTATTTACGTTCCACATGACCTCTTAGATAAAACAAAACAAGTATACGGAGGGCCAGTGCGACGATGTCTGGAGCGTCACGCACTGTTAGCATGGCGACCATTGTTGCAGTTTCTCGTGACGTGGCAGCAGAGAGAATCGAACTGTCAGCGATACGCCCAACGACAGCAGCGGACGTAAGACTGACACTGTTTTGACTTTCCACGTGAGTCCCAATTCCGCTTGCAGCATCACAATGGACGTATCCACGTCTCACGCGAATGAGTGTTAGCAGACGGCATTTGTTATCTTCGTACTGGCCCAGCGCCTGTGGTAAAGGGACGGCCTGCCATTTTGCACACAGCACCCTTTTGGTTCACATAGCTAGTAATTAGCTCCTAGTAACACTATGATATTATAAAAACATTGGAAATATATATCTCCCTTGTTTTCAAAATTATTATTTTCAAAATATATAACTTTCTCTCTCTGAGTCAATTGTATCTACTAATGTTTTGTTCATTTTCATATTTACGATAAATTAAAATTTATTCACATTTTTTTGCACTCAGTATCACAGGGGTACTTAAATTGTTTTTTTTTACTTGAATGTAACATTTATAAAAATAAAATTATGGATTTTATATAGAACAGCTGTTTTACGAAACATCTGCAACAATGAAAATATTATTTCTCGCTTAGTTTTGTACCCACGGTTAGGGTTTCTTGCATCAACTGCTGTTGTATCCTTCCTAGTACTACTGCAGTCAATGTGATCTCATAAGCACATTGAAAAACAATATTTCCTTTGTTGTCAAAGCTATCTTTTTTTCAAGACACATGACTATTTCTCTCTGAGTCAGCTGTATCCAATAATGTTTTGTTCTGTTTTATACTTACATCACATTAAAATTTATTCATGTTTTGTTGTACTGCGTACCACTGGAGTCAATACGACCCCAGTCCAATTTCTGTTTTTGTTTCTTGAACGCAATATGTATAAAAATATAATCATCACTGTTAGATTGAACAACTGTAATGTATGTTTTTATGTTAGTTCTTTAAAGTAATGCCAATAAATCCAGTGTAAATTACTTGTTGTCTATATGGTATCGGTGATTTAACATTTTAATGCTCGGATAATAAGTTGCCGTCTCCTTAATCTAAGAATAGATGATCAATGCAGCTAGCCGCTATCTCTGTGTAATGTCTTGTCTGTATAGACGTGTATCTGTTGTCTTTAAGATCCCTTCACCTTCACACATAAGTCTATACAGTAAAGTAAGGCCCTCCCAGTTCTTGGCTGATCCGTGATAAGACAGGCGAAAAATTAGACAAATGGAGGATTATTAGTATTATCTCTATTTTCATTCGCTCTCTCTCTTTCTCTCCTTTATCTATGTATAGTTTTTAATATAAGATTTCATTACGTGATATAGTGATAAAAAGAATCAGCCAAAAAGAATCTTTGGTGGAGTCTTTCGTCTTGGTAATCAGCGGCTGGCTTGCTGTAAGAGATCTTTACATTTATTATTACTGTTAAACACTGCAGTCAGTCGGGAGAATCAATCGTTTGAACAATTTGTTCCTTTTACGAAAGATTGCGAATTCCAGATGTGTACGAAGCCTTTTCTCCTCGTAGTAGGGTTTAGGCTGGTGGCTGTGGCCTATCTTCGACATCTCCATGACATTGTCGTTCAACAAGATAACAGCAGACTCAGTGATTGCAGGCTCTCTTCGACACAGCTGAAACTTCCCCACTAATTATAGGGCCAACGTGATCAACAAATGATTCAGAAAAAACTCATTCGTTCATTCACTCCAGAACAAAAAAGTCACAAACCTTATTTATGGAGGAAATCGTGCATTAAATACATCTCCATTACATGTCCAGATCTCCGATGATTCCACGCCTTAATTATTTTCCTTTTACAATCTCTTTCTCTTCAAAACAAACCGCTAGCGGCACAAATGTTAATTGGCTCGCTTTAGCGAGAAGAAAAGCAGAATATGTATCTCTCAGAAACACGTCAGTCTCTCCACAGATACTCCCGAAGCTGTCCTAGTTACCACTCTAACAACCATGGAGAATACATATATACATCTCTGTTATTTCAAAGAATAAACGCACTAGAAAATACTTTGGCGTCGACGAGCTGTCGCCGCATATAGTACGAGAAAATCAGATCAGATAACTTTTCCAAAGTGAATGAATGTGGATGGTTTGATTGAAAATGATTAATTGGTGTGTGGTAGAGGGTATTTGCTGGGGGGACATTACAGTGAGACAAAAACTCCTGGTAGTAGGGTTTAGGCTGGTGGCTGTGGCCTATCTTCGAGATCTCCGTGGCATTGTCATTCAACAAGATAACAGCAGACAATATGTTGCCCACACTGTCCTGATCTGCCTCGATTCAGAGAATGTTCGACTATTGCCTGTAGGTTACCAGATCATGAACTTTGGCGTAGAGATGAAACTGCGTGGCACGGTGTACCCAGACCTGTCATCCAAGTTCAGTTTTACTCAATGCCCAGGAAAGTTGGAGCCATTGAAATAGCCAGTGGTGGCAGTTCCGCGTATGTACTGAATTTTGCGGTCTTTATAGGGAAGTGCTGGGTAGAGTGGCCACTTTATGGAAGTTTTTTTGTTCTAACATCACTTCATAGACAAGCAGTGAAACATACCTGCATAAACTGTGTATACTTTGTTACAAAAAAACAATTGTACTGGCCTTATAGGTAGGGCAAAGTGGCACGAGATAGAGAAAAGGAAACACAAGACTCAGATGAAATGTAATCTGGTTTTCTAAGGCTTATGTTGGGATGTTTCTTCCTAAACTGTCGCACCCAATCCTTGCCTGTCATCTTTTTCTCTTTGTTGAATGAACGTGGTCGTTTATTCCTGCCAGCAAGCTGAAATGACGGTTGGGGAAAATAAATTACAGATATGCCTTAATATCCTCTTCCCATGCCAGAAACACCGTTAAGAATTCTTTCTTTTGCTCTTGATTGAATGCACATCTCAAGTTCCCAAGGATTTTCCAGCCATCAGTAACATCAAGGTCTTTTTTAATGAATTCTTAAATGCTTTTCCTGAGACAGTGAATAATTTCTCTGCTGTAGCAAATGGCATCTTTCCTTTTCTTGCAGCATCCAGCGTCTGTTGCATAGCTTGGGAATCCCATGATCTCTGTAATGATTTTCTCAGTTAATTTGATGGTATCTTAACATAAACCTATAAAGTAACAACATAGCTTTTAACCATTCTGTGAATACACTGCAGTCTCAGTATGTTTATTGTATGAAATAAGTCTACTCTTGTAATTCTTCAGCCTTTCCCGGCGAGGCGTTGTCATGTTGAATAATCGGGTTTCTGCCGGTTATTCACGTCTTTGTTACACGATATTTTATCTGCTTGACTCACAGCTTTCTTCAGGTGCTGTCTGATATTAATTCCAGTGTGGAACGACTCCGGTATTTCTGCCTTCGTTGTGCTAGGCGCTCCGTCTGCGGTCGGTGCCGCGTCACGCGCTCTGTCCGTGGTATGAACCGACCAACACCAGCGACTGTAGTGTTTTCTTCTAGCCGTGGCTGTTACGAACGCTGTGCGCGTACTTTGTGGTAGAAGACTGTATGGGGAGGAAATGTTCCTCAATATTAGAAAGCTGGATAAGCTTGGACAAAGGAAGGGGAGAATGCTCAGTTCTCTCTGTTTGCTGCTGAGATGCCGAGAACAGGACGTGGTTCCAGTATTTGCTAGAATTAAACATCACGGCAATTCCAGAACGACCAACAGAATTAAACATCGAATGAACTTAGTACTGGTCAGGGAGAGAGCATGTGACATGCACCACCGACACGATGTGACATCCAGAGAACAGCTGTCTCTTACACCTTTTTATAGCAACTCTCTAACCAGACAAGACTGGGATCCAGTTGATGGCATCTTCTGGTCTCAAGCGGTGTGGACGAAGAAGAAATCAGCGTCCTTTAAATCAGTCAAATTTGAACGTCTTAACAACAAGGCGCAGCAGAATTAGAACGCTCGCACGGTCGTCACCCTGAGAGAAGGAATTCAACGACACCACCTTGAAAGTACTGAGCAAGGGTCTTAATTTCGCAGTTACCTCCAGAAATGTTACTGTTGCGGCCTTCGTCACTGCAGTGGACTGGTGACACTGAAACTTCCTGCTAGTGGGGCTGATGAAATCAGACGGAAGGCATGTAGGGCGCTCAAATACCTCTGGTGATAAAAGGCTGACCTGAAACAACTCCAGGAAGATGACAGCATTGTGACATTGCCAGCAGATAAGAGGAGTACTACCGTCGTCCTACAGAAGGCAGTTTATGACAGTAAGGTGCGAAAACTTCTGGATGACCCAGCATACAGACCAGTAGAAAGGACCCTACAGACAAGGTGGATAAGAAGACCAGGGCTCTTCTAAAGGAAACCGGCTTTCCACGAAAGATCGTTAAGTAGCTTAAGGCAAAAGCACCAGTATCACCCACTCCTTATTGCCTGCCTAAGATGTAGGGGTTCTTCTGCTTCCAATAATCAGCAACATTGGCGCAGCCACCTACCTCAGCACTCAACGTGGGGAAGTGTGCCCATCACAATCCCAACTCAGAGGATTTCCTACAACGCCCGAGGTAGCAACATATCACGGACTCTGAAATCATGGTTAGTTTCAACGTGGTCTTCCTGTTCACACACTTAACACTGAATGATTCACTTGAGCTGATTGGATAGAAGTTCGACGGTGCTCTCCTCGATTTATTCAGGCACGTATTGACCTCATGGGGGTCAATTCTGCGAGCAAACGGAAGGGGTGGCAATGGGCAGCCCTCTCTCACTGGTGGTGGCCGAACTCTTTATGGGAGAGATTTGAAGAGGAGGCACTTACATTGGCCCCAGATCAATCGAAATGCTTTTTTAGTTACGTGGATGACACCTTTGTTATATGGCCGCACGGGAGGGAAAAGCTCGATGTTTTGTTGGACCACCTAAACTCACGCAACCCTAACATGAAATTCACCATGGAGTTGGAGAAGGATGGACTACTCCCATTCCTAGATGTACTAGTCAAGAGGAAGGCAGATGATACCTTCAGTTACAGTGTGTACCACAAACCCACTCACACCGACTTGTACCTGCAATTGACACCATCCGGTACAGAAAAATGGTGTACTCAGAACCCTGGTTAACCGGTTACGAACTCTTTCATAACCTGATAATTTGACGAAGGAAACAGATCTCCTACATACTCTTCTCGAGAGGTTCAAAAAGCACTGCGTCCTGTTTCTCTGCCAGAAGATCCTGAAGAGGTACAAGAAGAAACGAAGTAGGTTGCATATTTGCCATATGTCGGACCGATATCTGCCAAAATCAGCAAAAGTCTCCTCAAACATAACATCAAGAGCATGTTCCATCCACCCGTCAAGGTTAACACTCTGCTAGGGAGTGTGAAGGATGACCCAGGTCTACAGAAACCGGGCGTTGACCACATACCATCTGAATGCCGTATGGCATACATCGGCCAGACGATTAGGTGCAAAGGCACACCAGACTGACAAGCAACCACGTCAGCGATTGATGAGCATTGAGTAGAATTAGGTCACTCTATGATGCCAAAATTCTAACACAAACGTTGAGATACTGGGACAGTGTCACCAAAGAATCTATTGAGATTAAGTTCACGGATAATCTCATTAAACGTGACACCGGTTTCCAGCTGAGCTCTTTCTGGAACCCGGCACTCGATTTTCTGAAGACGCAAAGGAGGCAACATCAAGACTCGAGGGGACATGAGTATAAAGATGGAGTTAGAGGAAATAGCCCAGTACATTTAAAAAGGACACATTTGAAAGGTAGCACTACCTCAGACAATATACCCAACACCGGAGGAAGTCCTACCGAGTTTTGGGCGGTAATCTGAACTCCAACGACCTGAAGGTAACACAACAGCCGCTCGACACTGGAATCAGTATCAGACAGCACCTGAGGCAGACTGCGAGTCACGCAGCTGAAATATCGTGCAAGAAAGACGCGAGGAACCGGCAGAAAACCGATTATTCAACAAGGCAGGTCTACTCGTGTCTAAGTAGTAATTATGTTGTTTTGAAGCAAGGTAAATATATAACAAAATACATATTCCCGCAAAGCGAACATTTGGCCCTGTCAGGCAACTGGCTGTTACGCCAGATAGGACAACATTACGCTGAATGTTGTTCGAACATGAAATGACCATAGCTGGGCGTAAGACCGTTAACACCAAGTGGGGTGATGCAGTTATGGGTACACTGGACACAGAGTCGGGAGGACGACGGTTCAAGCCCGCGTCCGACCATTCAGATTTTTATTTTCCGTGATTTCACTAAATCACTCCAGTCAGATGCTGGGATGGTCCCTTTGAAAGGCACGGCCGGTTTCCTTCCCCATCCTTCTCACAATTCGACACTGTGTTCCGTCTCCAATGACCTGGGTGTCGGCGGGACGTTATGGCCCATCCTCCTTTTTTAAGACCGTTAATCTGTTAATAGTTAAGTAACCAAGTTAACTTTTCGGGTAACGGATAAACTTTTAAGTTAATTTTAGAAAAACTTTAACGAAATCTTTAATTTCCCTTAACATTCTTTGAGTTCGTTAATCGTTAATTTTTTTGCACTCCGTCTTCAGGCCACAAGTGGCCATTGGGATCATCCGACCGCCCTGTCATCCTCAGCTGAGGATGCGGATAGGAGGGGCATGTGGTCAGCACACCGCTCTCCCGGTCGTTATGATGGTTTTCTTTGACCGCAGCCGCTACTGTTCGGTCGAGTAGCTACTCAATTGGCATCACGAGGCTGAGTGCACCCCGAAAAATGGCAACAGCGCATGGCGGTCCGGATGGTCATGCATCCAAGTGCCGACCACGCCCGACAGCGCTTAACTTCGGTGATCTGACGGGAACCGGTGTATCCACTGCGGTAAGGCCGTTGCCCAATCGTTAATTAGGTAGCAGCGATTTACGACAAAAATGACGTCGCGCCGCCGGCGGAAATCGTGTTCTGACAAGTTAGGTTGATGTATGACTACGTCGGGGTGTTCGCGAGAGATGTAAACAATCGAGTGCGAGCGAGATTAACGAAGTGTTGGTTGTTAATTGTTGTTCGTTTACTGAGTTCGCGTTAAATACCACTTTTTGTTAGTGGACTGACTGTGGAAACAATCTACAACTGGTGAGAATTCATGGTTACATTTAAGTGATTACGTTCAATTTTTATCCAGATCGGAAGAAGAAATACTTTTAGATTGTAAACTGTGCTTGTCTAAAAAATTAATAATTAGGACTCAAACTTCAAGCCTTAACCCGTAACCAATACGGTGGGATCCCGGGAGCCCCAACCAGTTTTATTTATTCTGTAATTCCCATAGGGGCCGCTATTAGGAGCTGTGGTTCATAGTATCTCTCAGGCAGTCGCTTCTGAGCTGTTGAAAGAAGTGGTTGTTCTGCAGTAAGTGATTTATGAGTTTTATTCAATTATTAGTGGAGCGTGGGGTCCGTGTGACCCTCCATACCATTAGTGAAACATTTTTATTAAAAATAATTGGTATTATTATTTTGTCAAAAATGGAATATTCACAGCGATAGTCGATGAATGTTAATGATCCCAATTTTCTGGAATGGCTGGAAGGTGCTATGAGCGATTGTGGAAGTGACCAGGGCTTTGATCCAGATTTGGGAAGTGACCATGATTCGAATTCGGAGTTAGATTATGGGACCGATGACAATTAGGAATAAGAAGCAGTATCAGGTATTTTCTTGGAAAATTTAGAACAAGGATGCGGTGTGCCGGAGAATGTTGCATCTCAGGGCATGACAGCTCAGAATTATTTTGGAAAAAATAGGTTCAAGTGGTGTTCCACTCCAATTGCCATAAATGTACGAACCTGTTCCCACAAAATGATTGTCCATTTACCATTTAAACTACTCGAAAAAAGTTGCTCTGAGCTAGCTGCTGGGTCTTGAATTTTTACAAATGATATTTTAGAAGAATTATTATTATGCTCGAATAAAAAAATGGAGGCCATAAGAAATAAATTTACAGATAAAAATGTTTGGTAGCAGATATTGATGTTGTGGAGTTGAAGCATTCCTTGGATTTCTCTTTTTCATGGCTATTTTCAAATCAAATGATGAGGATTTGAATTCAGTATATGCAACTGACGGGACAGGCAGAGAAATTTTCAGATGCACTATACCAGAGAAAAGATTTGCAATAATTTTAGCTGCCCTCCGTTTTGACGACTCAATTACTGGACTAGAGCGTACAAAAACAGACCCAAGCGCAGCAATTTCTCATATATTTAGTCTATTTCTAAAAGAAGTAGTAAATAAAATTATTCTATTAGTGACCAAGCATGCATCGATGAAATGCTTATTGTCTTTCGGGTCAGGTGTAAATTTAGAATGTATATCCCAAATAAGCCAAGAAAATACGGTATAAAAATTCTTGCAATCAATGATGCAAGAACGCATTATTTTTAGGATGGATCCATTTATGCTACCAAGGGAAATCATAGTAACATTTTGTCAGAAGCAGAGAATAATTCTCAAAACTAAGGCAGGCTGTCCTTAGATTGACAAAATCAGTCGAAGGAACCAACCGCAATATCACGGCTGACAATTGGTTCTCATCCATTGAAGTTGTGAGGGGGTTGAGGAAAAGGGGCATTACTTATGTTGGACTTTGAAGAAAAATAAAAAAGAAATCCCAAAGGAATATGTTCCCTCAAAAGCAAGGAAATCAGGAATATCAGTTTTTGGCTATGTCCCCAAATCAAGAAAGGCAGTGGTTTTAGTTTCCTTGGTGCATCACACTGTTACTGACGGAACTGGAAAGCCTGAAATAATACATCATTATAATGCCACGAAAGGAGGAATCGATGCTCTTAACGAGCAGTGCACAGTATACTGCAGAAACAGAAGAAACTGGAGGTGGCCCCTTATTGTTTTTTTACGCAATGTTGAATACTTCTTCTGTAAATTCATATGTGATTTCGTCATCATTGCCGGAAAATAGACCATTATCAAGGTTTGACTTTGTTAAAAATTTGGCTAGGCAGCTGGTTGAACCGCAACTTCAGAGGAGGGTCACCAGTCTGCCGTTCTCGTTGCAATACACCAATATGCACAGATTGTGTCTTTGAAGACTGCCTGTAAGTGTTTGTGATTTGTATAATAGTTTTTCAAATTCTCTTTCGTCGAATTTTTTAATGTTCCTTATATAGTAAATAATAGAAATCAATCACTATTTTTTATGATTTTCCTGTACACATGTTTTAATTTTAATGTTTAATATTTTGTAATTTTCATTTTTACAGTTTTGCGTTTTGTTAAATATAATTTTCTATAAAGCAAAAATTTACATTTATTGTGTTCAATCCGATTTAGATACCTTTACATATGATGTGTGGTTGTAAAGAAATGGTTTCGATTTTGAGTGAACGTTAACAGGGAACATTTTGAATTAACAAATATTGGGGTCCCGGTGACCCCACCTTACGAGTCATGGAACAACTTAAGGGTTAACTATTTGAAACAACCCATAAGGAGAGCAGATGAATCGCAGTATGCACAGCGAAACAGTGAAAGCAGGATCAGCTCGAGGTAAGCCAAAATGAAAAATAAAACTTGGGCATTCAGATAGACTCTATAGACAGCGGAACCAGTGGTGGTACTCTGATAACAGAGAAGCTTTGGACAGTCTTCTGGCATTGCAGCAACTGGCAGCAGCGTGTCCCAAGCTAGTGTGGACCAATGCATAGTAAATTTTTTGTCACCTACGTGATTCCTTTACACGACGTCAAATGGAAGTCCTTTGAGCTGCAAATAAAATCTTTAAACACCAGTAAAAGTTCAGTTTCGAAGAGAACATTGGGCCGACGCATCGTTGATGGACGTATTCTATTAAAGCAACATTTTATTAAATAAGTAGATAGTTTTTCATTGAAATTCAAACTAGCCTACCTACGGGTACGAACCATTACTTCGAGAAATTTCATTTTGACAAGAAAGATAATCTTATTTTTTATTTTCATGAATGGTTTTGTAGTCTTTCTTGTGCAGACCTTTAAAGCCTAATGCACAGACACTCATTTTAACAGTAGAGATATTACGATTATTACGTAATCGTTGGTATCAGCAGTTACGAGTTAACGATTAACTTTAACTTCCGATAAATCTCCTGTAAAGCAACGCTTTAACATTCAACATGGTTAACTTTTTTGGTAAAACATTGACGATTAGCAAAGCCAACGTTTTGGTTAACGTCGTCCAGCTATGGAAATGACATAACACAGACAATTCATAAACACGTGGCTCCGAAGGTTAAAATATATCGCTTTACCAGCATTTTAACAATTAACTGTCACAATATACAGGGTGAATACAAATTCGCGCACTCGGACTTTGCACAGTGCGAGTCTTAACATACTGACAATACAAAAATATCCGTCACAAAATTTCGTCCTGCGCATATTTCGGGCAGTAAATAGTCGGTAAAGATTGGCAATCTGGCAACACTGTAATCACGTGTACGGTAACTGCCTCTGTCAGCAAATACATCAATGCTGGGCAGTCGGTGCAGTGGATAGAATTTGGGGTTAACATGGAGGAGAGCGATGGTTCGATTCTGGGTTGAGACTTATTGGTTTTTATTTGAAAAAAGTAGTCTGCGTGGTACGGTACCTGCCGTCTTAATCGTCATACAGAGATTACAGTAGGTCTTCTACAAAACAGTTGCAGCTACGAACTACAAACACAGAAATTGAAGTGCAATAGTTTTCATTGGTTAGCTTTTAAAGAAGCCTTTAGCAGATCGTGGAATCCAATTCTTTCGCGCCACTGCATCTACCAGATTCCAAACCTGGTTTGTGTGTATGCTCCCCCAATGGTCCCATCGAAATCATTTGCAAAGCACGTTGCAAGCCCTACTGGTGACGTAAGAGCTTAATGAAATGTGGTGGACCTGAATGTGGTAAGGATAACAGTTGGTATTAATCGATGGGAACATTGGGGAAAGGTACGTACAAAACAAGTTTGGAATCTAGTAGATTCAGTGGCGCGAAACAATTTGCTTCCACATCATACACAAGGTTTCTTTAAAAGCTGATCAACGAAAACGATTGTATTTCCATTTGCGTGTTTGTAGTACGTAGCTGCAAATGTCATGTAGAAGACCCACTGTAATTGCTGTATGACGATTAAGACGCCAAATACCGTACCACTCAGATTACTTCTAGCAAATAAAAACAAATAGACCTCAACCCTGGATCGAACTCTCGACATCCTGCATGTTAGCCCAAAACGTTATACAATGCACCAACTGCCCAGCACAATTGCACGCTTCTGACTGAGGTCACCACTGTGCATGTGGTAACAGTGTTGCCAGATTGTCTATCTCTAACGTCCGTTTACTGGCCGAAATTGCGGAGGACCAAATCTTGTGAGAGACGTTTTTATATTGCTAGTACGTGAGAAATCGCGTTCGGAAGTCCTAGTGCGCGAATATTTCTTCACCCTATATATATGTTTGTCATAAATGAAAATTAATTTGTCATTTGCCTTACATCAGAAAACACAAAATATTTCATTGCAGAGGAACACGTGCAGCTATCGCCAATAAACTTGTTGAAGTCCCTTCCAATAATTTTACACGTTCGCCGTCTCCGATAGAATAAAACGAAGTGATCACTTGCTCTTTACCTGCCCTGGCCGCTTTAGGCGTCCTTACCGCACAACCAAATCATCTACGGACTTAAGAACTTTTTATTACTGTTCTTCTCTATGAGGCGTCTCATATTTATTTAATTAGATTAAATTACAACTCCGAAAAATAAAACTGCTTATTTGAATTTTATTTATTTCGCTGGAACATTCTGCACTCCTAGTACATCGTTGCGTTGGTGTCACGAACGATGGCGATCGAATTTAGGCTTGTTCTGCACACCTACGTCACGCGTTCAGTACTGTTCTGAGCGCTCTGTTGTGAATGTTGTACGCAATGTGAGCATTGTACGCGGTCATATAGAGTTATTTAGTGAATTTTTATTCCATTTGTCGCTAGTTGTCATGGCTCACGGTGACCCTGAGCGACACATTGAAAACAAGCAAACGAGAGACAGAATTTGCGGGACACATGCTTTCATCAGAAATTGCGCTTAGCGAAACTGTGGCTTGGAACCGGCAACAATACAGTCCTCGTCCTTGTCACCACTTGCACGGAATGCCATTGCTTGTGGATCGGACTAGCAAACTGGTGCAGTCTGTCTGCTCCATATTAAAAGGCTGCGCCATTTGGTTTTGTAAGAGGATGACCAAAAACTTTCCGTTTGGGGTCTCACTACAGCGTATATGCAATGTAGAGCGACTCTGATGCGCTATTATACATAAGCACCGACGTATACGCAAGGGATTAATGAGGCATCATGTCTTTCCGATGTGAGTGAGGTAAATGAGGAAACGTGCGACGTTATTATCAAATGCGTCCGAACAGGACCAACCGGCTTTTATTCTTTTCTTGGCTGTGGAAAGAAGAACACCGGTAGCCATCCAATCGAGAACGAAGAATGTGCATGGGGCAGCACGTCTGTTGGAAACCTCTGTTGTGGAATGGTGTGTGACAATGGATGTTGCTGCGTCATGATAACGCACGTCCACATATCCCAAATGTTGTAAAGCAAAAGCTACGCCAACTCAAATGGGAGAAACTCGAGCACCCACGCTGATCTATCGCCGTGCGATTCTCACGCATCGGTCCCTTAAAGAAACTGTTCCCGAAAGAACAGATACAATTGATGACCATGCAGCTTCTCTAGAATAAACGATAATTAATTGAAACCCTCAGCTGCAGACAGGTGTTGTTGATATACCTCGATGGGGACAGCTGAAAATAAATGCCCCGACCGGGACTCGAACCCGGGATCTCCTGCTTATATGGTAGACGCTCTATCCTTTTGAGCCACCGGGGACACAAATGAATAGTGCAACTATTATTAACATTAGGTAAGTAGATTGTGGACAATTGGGAATATGGGTCTCACGGGGAGCTTGCGAGGGACAAGTCCTTGCAGTCGCGTTATTGATCTGTGTCCTCGGTGGCTCTGATGGATAGAGCGTCTGCCATGTAAGCAGAAGATCCCGGGTTAGAGTCCCGGTCGAGGCACACACTTTCAGTTGTCCCCATCGAGGTATATCAACATCACCTGTCGGCAGCTGAGGGTTTCATTCAACTATCAGTTATGGATTTCTTCAAGCAGCAGGACACGGTGTTTTCCCAAAAGTTATTTCTAATCTGATGCGTCAGCGGAATGATTACTTCAACGCTCAAGCCGATTTTACCTGACTGACAAACTAATTCTGGTTGTACGGCCTTCGAACGAAAATTTTTTGATTCCCCTTTATAATACCTGTGACAGACACATCACTGTATACCATGACTACCGCTATAAACCTCCAAACAAACAAAAACAAAATTACGTAATTTTATTTTTCAAGACGAAAATTAAAATTTTGTGTCTACCTATTGCAGAAGGGACATATATTTATAAATTTCCACAATTTGCTTTCCTTTCTGTGTACTGCACTCTCCGGCAATACAGTTTATCCACGCTATGGTGACGTGCATTGGTATTGTTGCAGGGGACCGTCAGTACCGTATCCCGTCGCTGAACCCGTTGCGCATCGATACGCTGGCTGTGGACGAAGGCTCGGGGCCACTGGGGCTGGCCTTCACCGCCAACAACGCAACTGTCTATGGGCTTGCTGACACAAGTATCGATGACGTTAGGTATGCTGCTGAGCTTGAGACACAGAATCTTCTACATTTACGAAAATGTCTAACGTTTCTAACTCTAAAGAGTTTCTTAGAATAAATTTTAACTAAAAAATGCAACTAAAACATACTGTATTACTTAGTGCTTGTACGAGGGTGAGTCAAATGAAAACCTTAAATTTGTAATAACAAATCGAAATTTCGCACCGTTATCCTGTAAGTTGGTAACCGTGCTTCAAAAAGCGTGCAGAATGGCCTGTAGATGGCAGCGTAGTGCAGATGCACTCATACCGTCGCAGTATCAGTATAAAGATGGCCGCCCCACTTGCGACTTGCACCAGAGAAGAACAGCGTTCTGTTATTCGGTTTTTGCGTAGTGAAGGTGTGAAACCTCTTGAAGTTCATCGACGAATGAAGGTTCAGTGCGGTGAGGCATGTTTGTCACAGCAGCAAGTCTACGAATGGAGTAGGAAGTTCGCAAATGATGTGACTTCAGTGGAATATTCTCCTCGTCCAGGTCAGGCGCAACGAGTTGTGACTCCACAGAACATTGCAGCAGTTGAAGCCATAGTGAAGAAAAACCGCCGAGTGACACTGAATGACATTGCAGGATGTTTACAGATTAGTCATGGGTCAGCACACCACATTGTGCATGATGTGCTCCAGTTTCACAAAGTGTCTGCAAGATGGGTGCCACGGCAGCTTACTCCAGAAATGAGAGAACGACGTGTTGATGCTTGTGAAGAACTTCTTCAGCGAGAAGGTGATGGCTTCCTCGCAAGAATAATTACTGGGGACGAAACCTGGGTTCACTTCCACCAACTGGAAACGAAGAGAGCGAGCAAGGAATGGTGCCATTTCTCATCACCAAAACCAAAGAAGTTTCCAACAGAACCATCTGCAGGGAAGGTTATGCTGACTCTCTTTTGGGACGAAAAAGGCGTCATTTTGGGGCATTACATGCCTAGAGGGGCCACTGTCACCAGTTCATCATATACAGTTCTCCTAAAAAATCATCTGCAGCCTGCAATCAAATCAAAGCGACATGGATTGCTATCACAAGGTGTCCTTTTGCAACGTGACAATATACCCACACTGACAGTACGATAGTTGCAATAATCACAGACCTGCAATTTGAGTGTCTTCCTCATCCACCATACTCACCAGAAGTTGCCCCAAGTGATTTCCATATGTCTGGACCACTCAAAGACGCAATGGGAGGAAAGAAGTTCCTTTCTGATGAAGAGGTACGCCACACGGTACATGAGTCGTTGCTCAGACTACCAAAAGAATTTTTTTCTAAAGGAATTTATGCACTTTGTAAGAACTGGAAGACTTGCATTGAGCGTGAGGGAGATTATGTTGAAAAGTGATACAGCTTTGTACCACTTCTGCACAATAAATAATATTAAAAAATATTTAAGGTATTCATTTGACTCACCCTTGTAGTAGTAAGGAATAACAAAAATCTTGTGGATGAGGTACTTGGCATTTTTCTGTGTAATGCTTGGGGACATTCGTTAGCGTGACAGTTGTTGAGACTTTTTCTTTCATTTGAAAATTCTGGAGTCAGCGGTTCTTTCAATAGCATTTGATTCAAACTCGAAATCAAACTTGTACCATAATTTTTAACATGCTAGAAGACGATGACAAATTAAACATTTTATTCAGAAAAAGAGATGTACCACAAACACATAATGAATTCAGTTATGACAAGACGGTTTTGCACGTCAATATGGGCATAAATTGTAGCAGGTTTCCAACCATCATTTGATCAGATTTGTAAGAGTTTCTCTAGTTTAGCTTCAAGTGCAAATACTAAAATGCATGCATAATTGAACATGGAACAAAGTAAGTACGGATTTCATCATTTAACAACAAATACTGTAGCATACATCACAGCTTCTGTGTAGAGCTACAGTTCATTCGTAGTTCGTCTGTTATATCTATTTTGATGGAAAAAAAAATGTTATAATAGTTTAAGAAGGTGGGAGAAACTATTAGCTTTTAAACATTGTGGCATATCATAGTTTATCACACTTTTTGTGACGAATTTTTTAACTTCATTTTCAAGAAAACAGTTAACATAAGTTACCTTGAAGTTTCTCTTGTTGAATTAGTACTACCGAGTATTTTACAATTAATCTCATTATATAATATTTACGCAATTAGAACTATGTGCTTATTCAAAAAAACATTCCAGTTGGCTACTGAAGTATGCGTGAACTGGGCAGAACTGCTTCATACACAAATTTGTCAGCAGCCTTTGACAAAGTGTCTGTACAGTCACAGCCTAATATCCAGTTGTTCACCACAGAATGATATATTTCAGCATGGACGTCGGTATATCTTTCACCATATGATAAATTTGAGTATCTCTTCACAGCACTATTGCTAATGAATGTCAGTTACAGCTGGATTTGAAACACGAACCTACTACTCTTCATTCATTTCATTTCACTTAAATTATTTTGTTTTCCTTCGGCTTCTGTATTTCCTGTCATAGCTTTTCTCTCTATCCTTTCTGCTTGAGATTCCACATTATCTAGCTGTTGCTTTCTCCCTGTTAATATTTCCCTACCTTCTTTTTGTATTTTCTCTTTTGTTTAATTTCAGATTACAATTTCGTGTTCTTACAATCTTCCCATCTGCTTCTATCTACATCTACATCCATACTCCGCAAGCCACCTGACGGTGTGTGGCGGAGGGTACCTTGAGTACCTCTATCGGTTCTCCCTTCTATTCCAGTCTCGTATTGTTTGTGGAAAGAAGGATTGTCGGTATGCTTCTTGTGGGCTCTAATCTCTCTGATTTTATCCTCATGGTCTCTTCGCGAGATATACGTAGGAGGGAGCAATATACTGCTTGACTCTTCGGTGAAGGTATGTTCTCGAAACTTTAACAAAAGCCCGTACCGAGCTACTGAGCGTCTCTCCTGCAGAGCGTTCCACTGGAGTTTATCTATCATCTCCGTAACGCTTTCGCGAATACTGAATGAACCTGTAACGAAGCCGCTGCTCTCCGTTGGATCTTCTCTATCTCTTCTATCAACCCAATCTGGTACAGATCCCACACTGCTGAGCAGTATTCAAGCAGTGGGCGAACAAGCGTACTGTAACCTACTTCCTTTGTTTTCGGATTGCATTTCCTTAGGATTCTTCCAATGAATCTCAGTCTGGCATCTGCTTTACCGACGATCAACTTTATATGATCATTCCATTTTAAATCACTCCTAGTGCGTACTCCCAGATAATTTATGGAATTAACTGCTTCCAGTTGCTGACCTGCTATTTTGTAGCTAAATGATAAAGGATCTATCTTTCTATGTATTCGCAGCACGTTATACTTGTCTACATTGAGATTCAATTGCCATTCCCTGCACCATGCATCAATTCGCTGCAGATCCTCCTGCATTTCAGTACAATTTTCCATTGTTACAACGTCTCGACACACCACAGCATCATCTGCAAAAAGCCTCAGTGAACTTCTGATGTCATCCACAAGGTCAATTATGTATATTGTGAATAGCAACGGTCCTACGACACTCCCCTTTGGGCACACCTGAAATCACTCTTATTTCGAAAGACTTCTCTCCATTGAGAATGACATGCTTCATTCTGTTATCTAGGAACTCTTCAATCCAATCACACAATTGGTCTGATAGTCCATATGCTCTTACTTTGTTCATTAAACGACTGTGGGGAACTGTATCGAACGCCTTGCGGAAGTCAAGAAACACGGCAACTACCTGAGAACCCGTGTCTATGGCCCTCTGAGTCTCGTGGACGAATAGCGCGAGCTGGGTTTCACACGACCGTCTCTTTCGAAACCCATGCTGATTCCTACAGAGTAGATTTCTAGTCTCCAGAAAAGTCATTATACTCGAACAAAATACGTGTTCCAAAATTCTACAACTGATCGACGTTAGAGATATAGGTCTATAGTTCTGCACATCTGCTCGACATCCCTTCTTGAAAACGGGGATGACCTGTGCCCTTTTCCAATCCTTTGGAACGCTACGCTCTTCTGGAGACCTACGGTACACTGCCGCAAGAAGAGGGGCAAGTTCCTTCGCGCACCCTGTGTATAATCGAACTGGTATCTCATCAGGTCCAGCGGCCTTTCCTCTTTTGAGCGATTTTAATTGTTTCTCTATCCCTCTGTCGTCTATTTCGATATCTACCATTTTGTCATCTGTGCGACAATCTAGAGAAGGAACTACAGTGCAGTCTTCCTCTGTGAAATAGCTTTGGAAAAAGACATTTAGTATTTCGGCCTTTAGTCTGTCATCCTCTGTTTCAGTACCATTTTGGTCACAGAGTGTCTGGACATTTTGTTTTGACATAAGACCAAAATTTCTTAGGATTTTCTGCCAAGTCAGTACATAGAACTTTACATTCGAATTCATTGAACGCCTCTCGTATAGCCCTCCTCGCACTACATTTCGCTTCGCGTAATTTTTGTTTGTCTGCAAGGCTTTGGCTATGTTTATGTTTGCTGTGAAGTTCCCTTTGCTTCCGCAGCAGTTTTCTAACTCGGTTGTTGTACCACGGTGGCTTTTTTCCATCTCTTACGATCTTGCTTGGCACATACTCATCTAACGCATATTGTACGATGGTTTTGAACTTTGTCCACTGATCCTCAACACTATCTGTACTTGAGACAAAACTTTTGTGTTGAGCCGTCAGGTACTCTGTAATCTGCTTTTTGTCACTTTTGCTAAACAGAAAAATCTTCCTACCTTTTTTAAAATTTCTATTTACGGCTGAAATCATCGATGCAGTAACCGCTTTATGATCGCTGATTCCCTGTTCTGCGTTAACTGTTTCAAATAGTTCGGGTCTGTTTGTCACCAGAAGGTCTAATATGTTATCACCACGAGTCGGTTCTCTGTTTAACTGCTCAAGGTAGTTTTCAGATAAAGCACTTAAAAAAATTTCACTAAATTCTTTGTCCCTGCCACCCGTTATGAACGTTTGAGTCTCCCAGTCTATATCCGGCAAATTATTTTCCATGTGTTTTCTGTCACTTCTTTCAAGCTAAGCTACCATCTTTCATATATTGACTAACAACAGATCTATATCAATATTATAGATTTTTAAAGCCAGTTGTGAACAATATATTCTATCAAGATCTATTTATAGTTTCCCATAGTAGTTTATTTCCTGAAGGTTTCTCCTATACACTGTCCAGTCATATTAGTGTGACCACCTGTCAAAAGCTTGAATAAATTACCTTCTGCAGTGTGGACCGCTACGAGACGCGTAGAAAGAGAGTCAATGAGGTTCTGGAAGCTGTCAACAGGTATGTGGAACCATGCGAACTCCAGTGCTGTGGCCAACTGCACTAGGTTTCGCAGCTCAGAATCCAAAGCGCCAACAGCCCAGTTGAGATGGTCCGACACATTCTCAATTGGCTTTTACTTCGGGAATTTGGTGACAGGGGAGTACAGCGAACTCATCCTGGTGCTCTTCAAACCGCACACATACACTTCGAGCTGTTTGACATGTTTCATTGTCCTCCAGGTAGATGCCATTGTGCCGAGGAAAAATGAACTACAGTTAGGGGTGAACAAGGGTCCAAGGATAAATGCATACTTGCCTTGATTCATTGTGCCTTCCAGAAAGGCGAGATCATCCAGGAAATGCCACGAAAACATTCCGCAGGATGTTTCAAGCCATGCACACAAAAAGCCATCTGTCCAACGCAGCATAAAATTTTATTCATCTGAAAAGACCACCTGTCGCCACTCAATGGATATCCAGTCGCGGTATTGACGTGCAGATTCCAGCCTTCGCCGCTGATGAACAGCAGTCATTGTAGGTGTGCGAACCAGGCGCCTGCTGCAGAGGCCAGTATGCAAGTATGTTCGCTGCACGCTGACCCCTTGGTCCATCTGGGTTGTCAGTTGTCCAACAGTTATACTTCTATTCACTCGTACACATTTTCGTAACCGTCGTTCACCCCTGTCATCTACGATGATGATGATGATGTTTGTTTTGTTGGGGCGCTCAATTGCACGGTTATCAGCACCCATACAAATTCATTACCTTTGCTCAGTCCAAACTCGCCACATTCACGAATGATGATGAAATGAGGAGAACAACACAAACACCCAGTCATCTCGAGGCAGATGAAAACCCCTGACCCCACCAGGTATCAAACCCGGGAACTTGTGCTTGGGAAGCAAGAACACGACCGCGAGACCACGAGCTGCGGACCCTGTCATCTATGGTCCACGCTGCCTTGACGCTGGTTTTGGATAGCGCCATTTTGCCATGCATGGCATACTTTAACCAAAGTGGCACACGATCAGTTTACGAACTTTGCCATTTCGGTAACGCTTCTATCGGTGGCACGAAAACCAATGATCGTGGCCATCTCGACATCAGGTAAATCGCTCCATTTCCACATTGCTACAATGAGTGCACTGTTTTCCGTGTCCCCCCAACACGGTTTGCATGTCCTCCTCTGATAGTGCTGTCACCTGCCGTTTGTGAGTAGTTATTACACGTTGACGACGAACATAGGCGGTGATCGCATTAAATTGACTGGACCGTGTGTAAGTAGGTTAATAGTTGATAATGGTAGGGGTCCTCCATGACAGATGCTGCGTTTGGATGTCAAGACAGGAATGTATGAAGCCTTCAAAGACCACCACAGCAAAACGCTGTCGAATGATATTTCACAAAACCCAATGACATTCTCATAGTATGTAAACGATTTTAGTGGCACAAAGTTGGTTTCCAGTCACTTACAGATGACACAAAATAGAAACTGACAGTAGTGAAACCATATCAGAAACGTTTAACTCCGTTTTCAAATGTTCCTTTAGAAAAGAAAACTCAGACTTGACCTAATTCACTACTCGTAATGCTGAAAAGATGAATGAGTAAGTATTAGTATAAGTGGTATATAGAAGCAGCAGAAATCGATAAAATTGAACAGACTTCAAAGGCCAGATGGGTTCCCTGTCATATTCTATACTGAATTTGCGATTTAGTCTGTCTTGTAACTACAATCTATTGTAGAGCCCTCAAACAAAAACCATGCCAAGTAATTGGAAGGAAGCCTATGTCACACCCTTCAGCATGAAGGGTAGTAGACGTGATGCACAAAACTACTATCCAGTATCCTTGACATCAATCTTTTGTAGAATCTTAGAATACATTATAAGCTCAAAAGTAATGAGGTATTGATTGATTGATTTGATTTTGATAGATTTTATTTCGTGTTCCATAGGTCCAACTGTGTTGGGTTCACAAGGACGTGGAATGAGTCAATTTTTTACAAATACAGTATAATCTAACAGCATATGCAGACATTTGAGTACATAATTATATAAAAATTTATACAATAAAGTCTTTGCGCAGCAATAAAGAAAAAAGACGATATATATTTTCTTAGAATCATTACAGCACTACGGAGAAACAGACAAAGAGCACAAGCAGATACAGAGTTCAAGTTAAATAACATTCTTAGTGGCGTTATGTCAACTTGTGTTATATAACATTAAAATTTTGCAGTTTATTTATATAAAAATTAATCTAGACTGTAAAAAGCTTTCTCTAGCAGAAATTATTTTTAGTGCATTGTTAAACTTATTCTTGTTATGAATCTCTATCTTTATTTCAGGAGGAAGAGCATTGAAGAGTTTTGTTACAGTGTAGTGGACACCCTTTTGCGCCAAGTTCAAATTTCTATGCTCGCTGTGTATATCATTCTTCCTCGACGTGTTATGCTCATGATAATTACTGTTTGGTTGAAATATCTCTTTATTTTTACAGACAAAACACATAAGAGAAAAATATATTGACATGTAGTTGTTAGTTGTGTATATTTTGAGTTTTCGATGGTTATTTTGTTCAGTTTTATCGCCCTTTTTGTACAAGGTTTTCACAATGGCATACTTAAGTCTACTGGGAAAAACACCCTTCTGAAGGGAAGCATTGACAGAGGTTGATAATCAAAATATCCACGGGTGTGCTGCCGGTCTATAGTGTCCAACGGGCACAATATTTCGGCGATCATACATGTCGCCATCATCAGCTGATTCCGCCCATAAGAAGGCTACGGGACGTCAAACAGCTAAGTTCTCACGTCTCCTTGACAAACCATCTCTGCAGGTTCCGTGCAAGACTGTCATCAATTTGAGTGGCATGGTGTTGAGTGATGATGCGGTCTCGGTTTTGCAGAAAGGTCTCAACTTCGCTCCCACCCCCAAGTTCACTCCGGTCGCAGAAATTGTTAGTGCTGTTGAACAGGTTGCAGCTCGACTTCCGCCAGAATCAGCCGAGGAAATACGTCGTGAAACTTGTCGTGCGTTGACGAAATCCAAGCCGATGAAGTCAAATATCAGCAATAAAGAGAGGGCGGCCATTCGTGATCTGAGGGAGCGCTCTGAAATTGTTGTCTTACCGGCTGACAAAGGCAATGCTACAGTTGTTGTCTCCCGTAAGGACTACACTGATAAGATGCAGAGCCTGCTAAATGACGATTCCTACCGGAAGATCAGCGTTGACCCTACAAAGAAGGTGGAGAACAAGACGAGGGCGCTTCTCAAGGACGCAGATTTACCCGAGGGTGACGCTAAGAAATTGTTACCCCAAGGTCCGGTACCGCCTAGACTATATGGACTCCCGAAGGTTCACAAAGAGGGGGTACCATTACGCCCCATTGTCAGCAACATCAGGGCTCCTACATATTTGTTGGCCAAATATCTGACGGGAATTTTAAGTCCTTATGTGGGTAAATGCCCTCATCACATCCGTAATTCCGTGGATTTTGTTAAACGCCTTGATAGCTTCAGGTTGGATGAGTCAGATATCATGGTGAGTTTTGACGTCGTTTCCTTGTTTACGAGGGTACCCCTGCGAGAGTCACTAGAATTGATTAGTCAGAAGTTTGACGAGAAGACCACTGAACTTTTTAGGCATGTCTTGACTTCCACGTATTTTCTTTTTAATGGAGAATACTACGAACAAACGGAGGGAGTCGCCATGGGTAGCCCACTCTCACCGGAGGTAGCGAATTTGTACATGGAGAACTTCGAGGAGGAAGCCCTGTCGTCATCCGTATGGAAACCTACTTGCTTTTTCCGTTACGTGGACGACACGTTCGTCATCTGGCAACATGGCATGGATAAACTCCTTGACTTCCTTACACATCTAAACTCCATACACCCCAACATCAAATTCACTATGGAGACTGAAATGGAGGGTAAATTACCTTTCCTCGACGTCTTGGTCAAGAGAAGGGCTGACGGCACCCTAGGTCATGGAGTGTATCGGAAGACAACGCACACTGATCTGTATTTGCACGCAGACAGCTGCCACGACCTTTCACAGAGGAATGGGGTACTTAAAACTCTAGTACATAGGGCGCGCACTATCTCTGACGCAGAGAGTCTACCCCAGGAATCGGAACATCTGAGAACTGTATTTCGAAAAAATGGGTACTCAGAGTGGCAGATTCAACGTGCTCTCCGCCGAACCACTGCAGCACAACCTGTTGAGATGGATGAAGTCACGAGGGAGGAGGTAGGCACTGCATTTATTCCATACACAGGCGCACTCTCGGGGAAAATCGCCCGCATTCTGAAGAAACACCGGGTCGGAACTGTGTTTTGTCCTCCAAATAAAACTCGTGCACTGGTGGGGAACGCCAAAGATGACCTCGGTTTGAGGAAGGCCGGCGTGTACCAGATTCCGTGTCAATGTGGCAAGTCGTATATTGGTCAGACGATGCGTACCGTCGAGGATCGATGCCGTGAACACCAGAGGCACACTCGACTGATGTATCCGAGCAAGACGGCGGTCGCTGAACAATGTTTGTCGGAAAATCACGCCATGGAGTATGACCGCACGAGGATTCTGGTACAGACGTCGAGATACTGGGACAGCGTTGTTAGAGAGGCCATCGAAATTCGCACCAATGACGACCTCATAAACCGTGACTGTGGCTATATCTTAGCAAGGCTTGGGAACCAGCGATTGGGTTAATCAAGAGTAAATCGAGCAAACGTATAGTTGTGACGACCACGGCGGACAGACCATCACACCGACGTCATCCCAGACGCCGTCGCAATCTGTTCCACCGCGCGACCGCGGCGTGGGGTGCGGACGGCGGAGGGAGCGCGCCGCGGGCGGAGGGTATTTAAATCGGCCGCCGCCGCGACCGAACCCAGTTCCCTCTGAGCAGCCATAGCGTACGGATCTCCGTGCCGGCACGTTCACAGGAGCTCAGTCCGTCAGTTCACCTGATGATGGCGACATGTATGATCACCGAAATATTGTGCCCGTTTGACACTATAGACCGGCAGCACACCCGTGGATATTTTGATTATCAAATACGCCGGGAGAAACTCAAGAATCACATAATATCCTTTGTTTTTGCAGGTAACCCTGACAGCAGTACTTCCATTATATGTAGAAAAGTTTTTATGTCATCTGAGGGTGCCCTATAGACAGCCAATACTATTACTGTATAGAATTTAGTTATTACTTCTGTTGCACATGCCTCGAATTGTTGTTCCACACAATATATCTTAATATCTATAGCTTTGTACGCTACACTATCATTGACATAAATTGCTACTCCACGTTTATCTTTACTTTACCTACAGTAGTATGTTACTAAACTATAACTTACTATAGATGGTAAAACACATTTATCAGTAACATGATGCTCAGTTAAGCACAAAATCTGAGCATTATTTGTACAATCCTTTTCATGAATGTTAATAAGAAGTTGATTTGTTTTATTCTATTAGTGCTGTTGTTACCTGACTGAGAAACCACTGGAGTGTCTTGAGACAGGAGGGAGGAGACACTTGACGCTTTTTCTACAGGCCCACGCATAAAAAATCCTTGAGATGTTTAGGAGACTCAGCATTTCTTCTGCACAACAACCTTTTATTTGGATTGCTTGATGAAGATTTCTTCCCATTTGTTGCATGTGGAATTTCTGTGTCATATCTTTTTCTTCTTCAGATGATGTTAATCTTGTAGGTGAGATCACAACTTCAACACAGGAGAGTGTTTTAGATGAACCCTGCGTTTCGATTTGTACGCCAACTGACAAGTTATTTTTCACCTTTACATTTTCAGCACCTCGATCTCCTTTTACTCCCATTTCTAGGGCGGTCTGTGACTTGTTTCCCTTAGTTATGTTACTAATATGTTCTCTACTTTGGCGACACGTAAATCAGTTTCCCTTGTTATTTAAGTGCTTGCCATGCCTAGTATAATGATCCCTTTCATGAGAATGACATTTGACAAAAGATGCATCAGGAAATACTTTAGCAATTTTCTGTAATTTCCTATTGGTGTTTTCGATTTCTGTGTTGACACACGATATAGGAAATCTTGTTGGTATGCTCGAGAGGATCGCGTTTACATTCCGTAAATTGTTTAGGGCTTTCGCTGTTTCTCTGACAGCCTGTTTAGCTGTATTATGGTACACATCATTAGAACCTACTATTAATACAACAACATAATTTTTTGTGTGTCTCCGATAATTTACTGCAATCCTTTGTTACTTCGTATATAGGTGCACCTGGTTTTACGAAAGATGTTACGTTAATGTTCATTTCATTAAGTGTCTTCGAAATATTTCGACCATGGCTATCAGCTAAAACTATGGTACCACTTTTCTGTCTTTATAACTTACGCTATGGCACTTCATGTTGCCACAGGGAAATGTACTATCCTTGTTACTCAATTTTGTATAATTTCTTTGTACTTGCGGCACTTTCATGGGAATATTCACAGTATCAAAAGAAAAATTTGGTTTTCTCAATGTCTGAATTATCGTACGGGTACATTTATCATCTGAAATCACTTCAGAGCTGTTTTTGGTAGACACAGCCGTTGTAAACACTTGCTGGTATTGTTTCACGCGTGAAGGCACTTCCGGCACAATTCAACAGTTCTTATTTTCACTACCGGCATTGTCACTAGATATTTTCACAGTGAGAGATTTTACGACTGTCTCCAACTTGCGAACAAATCGTTTTTGCTGCTGTAAGTTCCTATTGAACGCATTGGCAGTGTTTTCTTCTGCTCAAAGAGAAAACTTCGTAACGGCAGTTTCTTGAAGGTCACATGTTTCCATGCCACAGTCACAGGCTTTATTTATCGTGCCTACACTCGCCAAACACGAAATGTGAGCCCTTGTTGCAGCATACACATGAGAGATTAAATATATTTCCGATTTCTAAAGAACGATTTACCTACAACAGTAGGCCTATGCCATACTTCGGACACTTCGTTAACGAGGTTACCACTGCAAAGTCGATCCGCGATGCTTTTGCATGAAAATGATATGTGGAATCCAAATTACAAAGAGTGGACAGAATTCTTGCAGTTTCGGAACGACGACAGTACGGCACCGTTACAGACGGAGCAACAATAAACAATGCCAGTATTCCATATTCCTCTACTACAGGATCGAGCACGTAACGGTAGCGATAACTCCACCTACGTTTTGAGTAATCGAAAAACTGCATTACCACACGAACACAGGCAAAGAAGTAAGCCCATTTATTTCGCTGACAAAACAGGAAAACGTACCACAACTTCAAAACTATGACATGTTGTATATTGTGTAGCATAACAGCTACCAAAACAAGAGGACAATAATATAACGTAAGTTAAAAATAAAAATAGAACCCACTGATGATAGCACAAAAGTGCTGAAACATGTATGGGTGAAACAAAAGAAAAAAGGTGTCTTGCATAAGGCGGACCTCCTCATCCCATTTCCTTAGCAAGCACGGAGACAACAAGAAGAACTGCACCACAAGATGATTATGTTGTCTATGTGTTACATTACCACTTTCATGTAACTGATTGAAGAGGTTGATAAATAACTGCTGAGAAGATTGACTTCTATCCAGATATCTTGCTGCATACACTATTTAAGAACAAATTGCAGTCTTCCTATACTCTCCAAACACCATGAGCATATTGGCTTCTTATGCATTGCTACCTACCATTGTCCACTCACTGCTTGGGCTGTCACTGACTAACAAGTTGCAATGCCCTCAAGGAACACACAAACTCACTGTAACCGAACATACCAGCATTGTATCTAGCAACTATGCAGGCTGAATGGCACAAACATGTGTGGTGGTGAACTTATCAAAATATGGGATCTCATAAATGACTCACACTATAACAAACACCACTGAAATTCTAATCATCAAAATCCTGAACTGGTTGGAGGGCCCTGCCCATAAAGCTCCAAATGTTCGCAATTGGGAAAAGATCCAGGGACCTTGTTCGTCAAGGTGTGGTTCAATATGCATGAAGACAACCAGTAGAAACTCTTTTTGAGTGTGGGTGAGCATTATCTTGCTCGCTTGTATGCCCAGGATGGCTTACCAGATGGACAACAAAACAGGACATAGAATATTGTTGATGTACCACTGTTTTGTAAGGGTGACATGGATGATAACCAAAGGGGTCCTGCTATGAAAAGAAATGGCCTGGAATCTCACTGAATGAAGTAGAATTGTCCTCAATGATGAGTCCCACTTTGAAATGAGTCCCAATTATGAGCAAAGATATATGCAGAGATGCCCTGAAGAGTGGTGGTATACCAACCTGACTGTCACCTGCCATATGGCCTGACAGCCAGGAGTGATGGCCTGAGGTGTCATTTCTTTTCTAAGCAGGACACCTTTGGTTGTCATCCATGGCTCCCTTACAGCGTAGCAGTACATCAACAATATTCTATGCTCCATTTTGTTGTCCTTCGCGGCAAGCCATCCTGGGCATACATTTCAGCATGATAATGTCCTCCTGCGCATGGTAAAAGTTCCTACTGCTTATTTCTGTGCTTACCAAACTCTGCCTTGGCTAGCAAGCTCGCCAAATCTCTCCCCACTTGAGAACATTTGGAGCATTGAGGGCAGCTCCCTTAATGCATGAGTTAGAATTTGGCACAGTATCCCTCTGGAGGACATACGTCAACATTATCAATCAACACCAAGCTAAATAATTGCTTTCAAAAGGGCTAGAGGTGAACCAATGAGCTACTCACGTACTCAATTTGTGAAGCTCTTTCTCTTGAATAAATCATTAAATTTTTATGAAATTGTAATCATTTCTTTCTCTATATACAAACATTACATCTACTGATTTCTGTCCCCAGCACAGAGCAAGTAATATCATTAAAGTAAGGAAACAGTTGTGACCTATGTTAGTGGTCTAAAGCTTAAACTATATGAAACTTTACAAAATACCAAGAATATTTTCCACTACACATTAGCTTAGTCCATATTAACCTTCACATATTGTACTTCAAAAACTTATGTGATAATACTTTGTAAAATATTTTTGTATGAATTGAGATGAGCCTTTCACCATTTTGTAATGAAGTATGAAATTTCAGGATTGATCTCAAAAACCAGCATGTTGAGTATGATTTAACAATGCCACGCCTTGAGCTCCTCTGCATCTACAATGTAAGTGGGAAGGTGCTTCTATTGCCCATTGTTGGGAATGGGCCAGGCAATATAACACTGAGTAAGTAAAGTCAATGACTTCCCTGTTACTACTTATGTACATGAACAAGAGTATTTGGTTATACATTTAGTTGTTGGAGTAAGATCGTTTCCTGTGGAATGTCCCAAGAGAATTATTCAAAATACATACTAATTGGAGGAACATCTGCTAAATCTACAAAGAGAGTGCATTGATAGAAGAGGTAGTTTCTGTTCATTGCTTATTATTTTCAAAAGATAACATTACATGACCTGATAAGCACTATGATTATATGTCAAGATGTTTATCAAAAACATTACACCTGATAAAATGATAGGCTACAGTGAGCATCCTATGGGTGATCCACACTTAATTGATGCCATGCTGTGGGTGTCAAAAAAAGAAAGCTACTGGATTAAAACAGATGTTAGATGTGGCTTTCAGCAGAACAACTGAAAATGCTCTGTGAGAATGAGCATCAGTCAAGCAGTCTCTATGGTTTTCTATAGTGAAGAATGTCATTGTCCTTTGGGTTTCTGTTCAAAGTGTGAGTAGAATTTTGGTTGTGCAGTATATGATAACATTGTCTAAAAACAAAGCAAAAGGCAAGAGAAACCTGGTAAGTCTTTTGTCATGAATTTCAGAAATACATTTAAAGTTTCACCTGCAGCTGTTTATACCTAAGTGAGGCAGAAAATTTTGATCAATGTAAGATATCATAAACTGAACAAATTTTCACTTCTGTTTGATAGGTAACAGTTATGAACTTCTTGAACATTTATTGTGTCTAATGACCTGAAGTGCTGTAGTTAAATGTACAGTGTCTCTGCATTTTTTCTAGAGAGAATGTTTGACAAGAACAGTACCCCAACAGCTGTAATGCTAAATTTTATACAGATTCATTTGCAACATATAGATGAACTTGAAGAAGACATGCAGTTTCAACAGAACTGCTATTAGCTGAAATGTCTCACTTTTCATTCTTAGCTGAAGGATACATATTCCTTGATCATCTGTCCAGATTCGTGTGATGACTTTAGTTACTGCACATGATTTGATTTCATGTGATTTTTTTCTTACAGTATATATATAAAAACAGATTAACAAATACTATCCCTGAATTAATGAAAAATTAAAAAAAGATTAAAGTTAGCAAGTTAGAACTCTGGAAAATAATGTCCATGCTAAATCAAGATGCCCATCTTATGTACAGGGTACCCATGAACTTAGATACAAATACATAGTTGCAAATGAGCATAAGCTAGAAGAAAGCAAATGGAAACAAACAATGATTACTGAAAGGAAAGAAGGAAGTTTGGGTTTAGCATCCTGTTGACATCGAAGTTGTTAGAGATGGAGCACAAGCTCAGATTATGTCAAGGGTGGGGAAGGAAATCAGACTTGCCCCTTCAGAGGAACCATCCCAGCATTTGGCTGGACTGATTTGGGGAAATCAGAGAAAATCCATCTTGATGGCTGGATGCAGATTTGAACTGTCATCCTCCTGGATGTAAATCCAGTATTACTGAAAGTAGTCAGCTCTTTGGGGGGCACTTAAATTGTTCATTTTAGCCTCATTTTTGTATAAATAAAATAAAGCTTACTATACTGATTAAAATCATCAGTTAGACTATCATGATTGCTGGTAATAGTTGTTGTAGCAGACAAAAGTCATTTATAATATTTACTTTGATCTTGAAATGCAGTCCTTTTTTCACATCCATGAAGCTTTTCAGCGATGTTGGGTTCCGCTGAAACATTGTGTAAATAAGTGAATATGGAAAGACCTATTTGTTCACAGTAGCACACTGTAATCTAATGTACATAATGTTTGGTGATAGTGATAAATTTAGGATATTATTGTGGATAAATGAATATTTTGCAACACTCTACAACAAAATCTAATAGCTTCACTTATAAGAATACTCAGTTCTTTATGTCATGACAGAAGTTATTCTATTTGACACATTCCTGCTTCCATTTGCAGTTGGTGTGAAGATACGCTACATATATGATTTTGGGTTTGAGTCCCGAACACGTGATGGTGAGACTAAATCATTTGCCATTCCCAAGAACAGCAAATTGGAATACAATGTCACACGTGCCTACATCCACCTCGATAATCTCTTCAATGGTGACAAATTATTAGGTATGTGAAAATTCCCTTAATAATAATTAGTAAGGTATTAAATCTCTCATATGCAACATGTAGCTTTATTCTGTATTATATGTTAATACTGGTTATGGAAGATTTAAGTGAAATTTAAACAAATGGGCATTCTATGAGAAGTTCAAACCATGGTTTTCCGAAATTACTGAGGGGTCTTAGGACATTCATTACAAATCAAAACTGTGTTAAACATTTGTCAGTGTGCTTTCTGGAATGTGACTTCTACCTGGAAACCTGCATTTTCCATTACGAAGTAGTTGTGCAAGAAGTTCGCCATTGTAAGCACAGGACTTGCTTAATTCTGCCTTGTTCAAACATACTTAGGAGCCTACAAGTTTAGTGCTGAGGTCATTCAAAGCAAATGAATGTCATATGAAAAGTAATAGGTACAACTAGTGGAGACAGGTCTCTGATTTTTAGGACTCCATTGTATATGAGAATTTTCAGACACTTACAAACCTATAGTTTTATAAGTTGGCAGTATGAATGTTTTGAATATGTAACTTATTTCATAGTAAATTAGCATTTGTGATTCACAGTTCCTATGCAGTTACTGACTGAGATTAGATCACCCATGAACATTTTGTGTATCAATGCATATAAACATGCATTTTTGAGAAGTTTCAGAAGCTGCCATTGTTCTGTGTGTAATCTAATTTGTAGCAAATCGGTATTTCTGATTTAGTTACTGTAGCAGAAAATCTTATTAACAATTTGTTTTAAGCATAGTTTACCCTTAAAAAGGAGTAGCCCTGTATATTATCTACATTTATCATAAATTAACTATTTCTGCATTTATTAACAGCTAGAAATAACCACAAAAAGTTTTAGTAAACTGATTCTCTTTGCCACAGGTTTTTCTGAGCCATTATAACTTTGAGCAGAGATGCACAGGAAAGTGTAGCCAAGGAGGCAGAGAGCAGAGATGTGTCGAGTTCGTTCAAGCATGGAACGATAGAACCAGACACGTGGAGGAGCGTAGCCACCTGCAGGTCTGGCAAAAGTTCGTAATGGTGCAGAAAATCTAACCCAAGCACAGGTTCATCCACATTGATGATGAGGAATGTCCAAGGAAACGTTGTGCTAGGTGACAAATGAAGCAACATCTTGATGGAGCCGTGGACCGTGATAGGAGAGTGATTTGCAGCGATCAAATCGTGGTTAGCAGGAGAAAGCATGTTGCTCACGTGCTTGGCCAGGATAACACTGACATCGACACTGGTGTTGATGAGACTGTGAGTCCCCGATGACAAGTCAGTGATGTAGAGGCGTCACATCGCTGGAGAAAGTGGTGTGGCATCAGACGGTAGACGCCATGAAGAATCATGGTGGGACGTGGTGCCTAAGCGTGCCTGCCAGTCTTGGTTGGGAAAGGTGCAAGGCATGCGATAGTTGTGGGTGGCATCTCTGTAAGTAGCATGGAACCAGCACAGTGCAGCTGACTGTGATGGGGCAGGAAGTTGTTCAGACTGCTGCTCGGGTGAGGTCAGCGACTGTTGGGGGGCCGCAGGCAGTAACTCCTGTAGGCCGCTAGGAGGCAATTCCTGACAGGCAGCTAAGGTGTTGAGGCGAGCGCGCTGGTCTCTGTCGGCAGAGTACAGAACTGAAGGCACAGGCATGCCAACTGGTGGTGACGGGGATGTTGTCTGTGACAGTTGGTGTCGGTGGCGAATGATTGCGTATGCCCGATCAGCCATGCATAGGCAAACCTCGAGAGGGTCTGTGAAGTGAGATAACAGGTGAAGTGGCAGATCCAAAAACTGTTTGACCAACCACAAAGTCCAAAGCACCATGTCTGGTTGTGTTTGATCTTCAATTAATGAATGAATGCACCGCCAAAGCTGCGAAGGTGTGAGGTCGTCGAGGTGCTCATCATGGATAATGTTGTGGATTGCCTCTACTTGAGAGTGAGAAAGGCGTTCTATAAGTAATGTTTTTGCCTTTAAATACTTGGGTGAGGTGGGTGGCAAGAGTATCAGATCACTGATGAGGTCTGGATGGGCATGGAGGTGGCTCACCAGGCAAACGAAATGTGCGTCATCATCTGAAATTCCATGGATATCCAGTAGATGGTTCACCAGTGTGAACTAAGTCCTAGGGTTGTCCTTTTGCAAAAACAGGCAGCTTAGGAAATCTGCCGGGTAACACATGTTGACCTAGCACTGGTAGGCGAGGATCTGAGTCGGCGGTGGAGGGAGCCCCAGACACTGGGAGCGCAGTAGCGGTGAACGGTGTGTCGCCCGAGGTCTGCATGGGGGGCAGCCACAAGCAGCACATGATGTGGAGTGAGCTGGTGTAACCAATGACACAATGAATGAGATTTTTCACTCTACAGGCAAAGGTCCCGAGTTCGAGTCTCGGTCGGGCACACAGTTTTAATCTGCCAGGAAGTTTCAATGACACAATGGATTCCAACTGCAGACCTGGAGGTGGGCATGGTGTGGGTGTAGCGGCCAGTGCTGTTGCAACAGCGGGAGGAAGGCAATCGTGAGGCAGCCGAGATGACCAGTGTCGCCATGACAGCGTGTGGGAGGGAGGTGCACTGATGTCAGGCATATAAGAATGTGCAACCCCATGCGAGTGATCGTTTGAAGTATAGTTCTCGAACTGCATCTGCACATCAAATCAACTGGAGGGTGACTGCTTAACTGGAGGGTGAAACACAACATCCTTCACACGATTATTATTCACAATGTAGGTGAGCAGTGTGCACAGTCTGGGTGGTGGGCCTTTCTGCGTAGTAGCATTTGGTGGTGGCCATGTTGGGCCGGCAATGGTTAAGTTGCCACTGGTGTGGCAGGGGCCAGTAAATTATTCACTTTTAACCAACTGTACATTAGGAAAACTTGTATATACGCAAGCACAGTTAAAAGGGTACGTGGAACTAGCACAAAATGGCACTGGTAGATCCATTGTTACAGAGACAATGTGGACTGGCACATGAAGACTGTTAACGATGAAAATAAGCACAAAATAATACCCAAACATGCAATGTTGAAGTCAGGTTCACCAGTGTGGTGTGATGTAAAACCGTAATAACACACTTTTAATGTAAGAATTAGCATTTATTTTGCCACTGAACAGAGTGAATACAGAAATGGATGTTGAACATGGCATGAGTGAACAAAGACAGAATGCAAAGCCAAAGAGAGTAATCAAAGAAGTGTCACTTTGCATCAGATGTGCCACAAGTAACAATTATTAACCCTACCATGTTCAGATCTATTAAATTTTTTAGGGTCTTATGTCGTGAGTAGGGCTAGCAATGTACTTTGCAAATCTGTACTTTCGATGAACCACTGGGGGAGCATAGACTTAAAACAGGTTTGGACTCTAGTAGATGCAGTGGCACAAAAAAATTCATCTCTATGATGTGCAAAAGGCTTCTTTAAAAGCTAAGAAATGAAAATGATTGTACTTCCATTTCTGTGTTTGTAATACATAACTCCAAACATTTCATAGAAGACCCACTGTAATCACTGTATGATGTTACGATGCTAAGTACCATACGAAGCAGACTGCTTTCAGTAAATAACAACAAATAAATCTCAAACCACAATCACACCCTTGACCTCCTGCACTCTAACCCAAAATGCTATCCACTGCACCAACTGCACAGCCATACTACTATTTGATGACAGAAGTACTTACTGTACAGTGTTGCCAGATTGCCAGTCTTAAACATCCATGTATTGACCTAAATATATGCAGGACGAAATTTTATAACAGATATATTTGTCATGCCAGAATGCAAGGAATCGCACCGCGAATTTTTCTTCGCCCTATGTGTGTGTGTGTGTGTGTGTGTGTGTGTGTGTGTGTGTGTGTGTGTGTGTGTGAATCACCTAACATCCAGCAGTGAGTCTCTGAAAATGGACTCTCCCGGAAGTTTGAAGAAATCACACTACATTCAGCTCTGTACAAAACAAATAGTCATACCAACAACTGACATGGCACATGAGCAGGAGACTGTAAATAGGGTGGAATGCTCCAAATTTTTGGGTGTGCATAGTGATGAAAACTTGAACTAGAAGAAGCTTATTATTGAGCTTCTCAGGCAATTAAGTGCAGCTACTTTTGGTCTTTCTATGATTGTTAATCTTGGAAACAAATGTTTCATCCTCTTGACATGTTATGTATATTTACATTCAATAATGCCATACAGAATAATTTTCTGGGGTAACTCATCACTTACAAAGCAAGTTTTGACTGCGCAGAAGTGAACAGTAGAATAGTATATGGTGTTCATCCATGGACATCATGTAGGTAAGTCTTCAAGGAGCTACAAGTTTTAACTGTGCCATTACAATACAAATATTTAGTAGTGAAATTTGTCATAAATAATCCATCTCAATAAAAGAATTATTCAAATGATTTATGGAACATGTAACTAATTAACTTTGCACATCCCTATTCTCCATCATGAAAACACTCCAAATGGTCAGATATACAAACCTCTTCCACAACGGAGGCAGACAGTCTTTTGAGCATGTGAATTTTGTTCATGGGATGTATCCTAGCTTTTCTGTTGTGTGTTTGCATATTTTCTTTTCCCATTGCTGACTGGCCTTTTCCAAGTTTTGCACTGAAGTCTTCCAGTAAGATTTTGGTAC
Organism: Schistocerca piceifrons; assembly: GCF_021461385.2. NCBI lineage: Eukaryota > Metazoa > Arthropoda > Insecta > Orthoptera > Acrididae > Schistocerca > Schistocerca piceifrons. The sequence goes on along the minus strand of NC_060139.1, from coordinate 739,120,301 downwards.
TGTTGATTATAAGTGAAATGGAAAAGTACAATCAAGTACACTGTATAGGATGTATCACAATTAATAGTGAAAACTGAGACAAGTGAAAATATAATAACTGAAACAAAATCATTCCATTACACATGCATGCACAAATGAGCAATTTGTGAGGTAATTGTGAATGTATAACTATGAACTGTCACTGACTTCAGTATGAATTATTGTCCTAGTTAGTATGAATGTATTTGAAATGTAAAACTTTCATCAAGTTTTTATATAACTGACCTCAAATTTCACCAAAGATCTATCTTAACAGAAATTCAATACTGCTTCAACACATTACCCTTTGCACCCATACATTATCAATGAGCTGTTCCATGTGTTATCGTCACACGTACATGCAAACCTGCACTCATATCTACAGTGAGTTTGTCCTCTAACACCCATAAATCATCCAATAAATCTTGATATGACTGCTCACTTTGCCACTGCAGTTCATCAACCTTACCAACATGAGTGGCGTAGACTTCAGTTTTGAGATGACCCTATATGGAAAAATGTAGAAGATTTAAGTAGGGTGATCTTGGAGTCCAAAATAAAGGCCACTGCTAAACACCCTAGTCATTAGAGACAAAGCACTTGCTCTGTTGGATTTGGATGAAGAAATAAATGTTTCATTGCCTATCCAAAGGAATCGTTTTGGACATTCTTGGGAGCAGTGTGTAAAATGAACTAAGTGAAAAGTAATAATAATATTATACAAAGTATGGATTGCTGCTCACTAGAAAGATGACACATTGAGCTACAGTCAAGTAGAATGAAAAGATGGTTACTCAATTAGCTTTCAACCACAGTGTTCTTCAAAAATGAAAACACATATGTATTCACACAACCAAGCCACCTCATGCTCATATAACTGCTATCTCTGACAGGGAAGGGAGATGTTTGCTGATGACAATTTATAGCTAACCATAGAAGTTGTAAAAGTTGCCAACAACAAGAAAACCCATAGCTGGGGGGAAGGGGTACCACGCACCCCCCCCCCCCCCCCCCTCCCCTGTGCCCTGAACATAAGAAAAAAATACAATGTTAGTCAGCTGCTTTTCTTTCAAGAAAATGATTTAAAAGTCAGTATTATGCAGGTTTTTAACAAGGTCGGAAGTCCAACTTTTTTTTGACTGCTTAAAAATTGACATTCATCTTCCCAAATATCAAAAACACTATGGGTACCCTTGGGCAACAATGTGTCAAAACAGCAATAACTTGTCTAATGCCTAGAATGGAGTTTTACAGTCAGGCAAAAATGTTCTAAACAAGATGACCACAAAATTTAAGGGTTGCAGCCTGTCATCTTTTTGCCATAATGTTTCAGCCATATTCAGGTGAGACTGGAGTCAGTCTGACTCAATGAGTTAGACTTATTAGTAAACTTTGATGTCATCTCACTCATCACTAGTTTCCCTCTCATGAATTCATTGTCATTCATCAGCAGTAAATTCAAAACTGATATAACAATCCTATTTCATCATTCCCTTTCCTCAACATTCTTTTTATTCAACAATGAATATTTTGAGCAAATTGATGGTGTCCCTATGGGTAGCCCTCTCTTCTCTCTCATAGCAAACTTTCTATGGAAGACTCTGAGGAGAGAGCACTTGATTTAGCAGAACTGAAACCAGAAGTCTTCTGGTGATATGTGGATGATATTTTTGTATGTGAAGAAGAACTGTCACATTTTCTGCAGCATCTGAATTCCATCCATGAGAATATCAAATTTATGATGGAAGTGGGGATGGACAGCTGTCTGCCATTTCTGGATGTCTTGGCCAGTCAGAAAGTGGAGGATCATTAGGACATTCCATTTACTGTAAGCCAGCACCTAAAGGTCTGTATTTGTAGGCATCTAGCTGCCACCAACCAACACGAACTATGGGCATCCTTTGAACATTAGTGTATTGGGCAGATGTTGTGTCTGATGTTGATGAAGACAGTTTTACAAAGGAGCTGGAAATCTACCATCAGTGCTCAAAGATAATGGATATTCTCTACATCAGATCAGCACAGCTTTAAAGAAGAAGAAATGTGACCATCCACAAGATCAAGAGCAGAAGGAACAGTTCAAGTTCAGGACCTTCTTCCCATATGTCAGCAATATTTTGTCAAAATTAGGCAGAATGTTAAGGAAACAGCATGCCAAAGTAATCTTCCTCCCATCTACAAAGACCTGTGCTCTTCTCAGTTTGGCAAAGGATGATCTGGGACTGCAGAAGGCTGGAATCTACAGAATACCTGGCCAGAGTGGTAAAGCCTACATCGATCAGACAACACGTACTGTGTTTGAAAGATGTGTTGAATATGATTGCCACACTCACCTTTTGCTGCACAGTAAGTCAGCAATAATTGAGCATTGTTCCTCCACAGGAGGTTCCAAGGATTATTCTGCCATGGAAATCCTTCTCAGATTAAATTATTAACAGTGAAAATACATTTAATGCAAGACCTTATTAGTCTCAATGGTAGCTTTCAAGGAGTAGGACCTGGTGATTTCTATACTTTCTTCACAAACAAAACATTTTGTTACCAGTGACTCATCATGTGACATCTAATTTTATTACTTTTTGACATCTGAACTTCAACTCATGTAGTGGCTGCCTTTGCACATACATTTTCATGCTAATTTTTTATATAAAGGTAGCAATGTGAACTATCAATCTCCAGTGCAAAACATGCAGCTGAAGATGGATGAATGGTGGTCAGCCAAAATATCATTGTGAGAAGTCAATATTATGTGGTTGCAATCCCAAAACTTTCCAGAATACTCTTTATAGCAGGAAAGTTTCCAGAATCCAAAATGACCACATAATTAAAATAAGAATTGGTAATCCATCAGGTAAAAGAGTAAAATTCATTGTGCACTCATTTTATAAATTATCTATTTATCTGTTTTTTGAGCTTTTAGTGCTCTAATTGATATCTACACATACATCCATACCATACAACCACGTCATATGACTATATTTACAGTTTATTTGCCCTGCATTTGTGTACAGAGCATGGGAAGAGTAGCTACTGAATTGCCTTGAAGCACAATGTAATTAATCTAATCCTGTCTTCGTGGTCCCTATGGGAGAAGTATATAGTGGACGAAATAAAACTGACCCAGAAAATATTTATAATTAGTCTGACGCAAGACTGACACTTGCTGAAGAAAACCAGAGAAGATGCTAGAAGTGGCCACCATCCATGATGAGCCAATGCTGTGCTCGATTTATTGAACTGTGAAATATGCATAGCAGCTCTGCCTGAAGGATAACAACAATAACATTTTCAGTCCTCTGATGCAGCTCTTCCAGTACGTGAGGATTCTGACCATTCATTTTTTTTTTCTCCAAGTAAAAGTCTCAGGGAGAGAGATCTGATGATTGTCCTCTCCTCAACAAAAACCTCATGCACTTGTGACGTGGTTGCTGAGGTGGTGTGTGCTGTAGCTCTGTCTTGCTGAAAGTATCCATAGAGTCATTCATCTTAGATGAGTTGATTCACACCTGAATTAAACAGATTCTGGTCATAACTGTTAGCATTAACAGTTTGATGAAATAATCATGTTATGATCTGTACACCAGATATTGTGCACCAAACATCAGTCTTGAGAGTATGTGATGGCTCTTCAAAGTAGTGAAGGGGACTTTGTTCTAGACTATCCTTCATTTGACAAAAGTTTTCTGGTATTTGAACTCCTTTCAGAAAGTGCCTGTTTTATGCCATTTTGCCACTAAGTTTTGCATTACAGACTTTGCTGGAGGTTTTACTGAAACACTTCCAATCTTAAAATTTTGGATATACATTCTGCCAATATTTATTCTGTGCCCCCACTGTGCACAGGGGGCTGTAGTATATTCTTAAATTCCCTAATGGTTTCTTGAAACTTTGAAAGTAAGCTTCCACAGCTTTCTGACATCTTTCTTCAAGTGTCTGCCTTTTCGTTTCATTATTTTTGTAACACACTCCTGTGAGTCAAACAAACCTATGAGCATACATACTGCCCTTTCTGCCCTTTTTTAAAATATACATTTGGTATCCACCATTACTCTTATTTGGTACGTCCTCCACACACAAGTAATATTTTATCATGGGTAGTAAGGGTGTTTAGTAAACAATCTTCTTTGTAAACTGAGTGTGTTTTTCCAGTTTGCTACCAATGAACTGATGTCTGTTATTTACTTTACCTATAACTGAGCCATAGGCACCTCCAAAGGAGGGCAAGAGGGCCCACTTTCCCCACGCTGCAATCTGGAGTACAGAGCTTTTATTTCTTATGTGATTCTCATACACTTCTAGAAGTGATTTTGTTTTATTCCACTACACCTCTTATTTACAATACAGGAAAAGATAGGGTGCTACTTACTGTAAAGAAGACACATTAACTTGCATTCAGGCACAATTAAAAGACACATGCATAAAGCTTTCAGCTACTGCCTTCATCAGCAAAAGAGAAACACACACCATTCATACTCACAAGCAAGCACACCTCACGCACACATACTGCCAGCTTCTCCAGCTTGGTTCACTCCTGACTCCTGCAATGGAACTACTTCTTTGTTGCCAGTTCCTCCAACCAAAAGCAACCTCATTCCAACATTGAACCACACTTTTCCAGTTCATACCACCATCCAACTGTAGTCTTCCTCCCCTCCCACCTTACCACCTGCTGGTCACCTTCCAGGAATTCCTTACCTCTGACTTAGGCTCACTGTCCTGCCCCAAGTCCCTTCTTCAGAACACTAACCTTTCAGTAGCAGAAAGAATAGCTGTATACAACCTCAAAAGAAATTCTGACCTAATCATCCCACCTGCAATCAAAGGCTTCACCACTGTTGTTATGAATTGCAGTGACTACTTGGCAGAAGGCCTCCACCAATTGTCTGGCTCCTCCCTCAATAAACTCTGTTAGAGTGACCCCATCCCAGAAGTTCAACACAACATCTGCTTCTTGCATAAAGCCTTAGACCCTTCCCATAAACTCTCCCCTGAATAGTTTCCCCTCCTCACCCCTCTGACACCCCACACACACACCTTCTAAATGCTACCCAAAATCCACAAACACAACAATCCTCAACATCCCACTGAAAAAAGTTTGGCCCTCCTTCACCAACAACTCCAACTAATTGTCCATAACCTAGTCTCTAATATCAAAGACACAACCACTTCCTCAATTGACTCCCCATCATCCACAGCTCTTTATCTCCTGTATCCTTACTCATCACTGTTGACACCATCTCCCTGTACACCAACATCCCTCATGTCCATGGTGTCACTCCTATTGAACACTACTTTTACCAACGTCCTTAAGACTCCTGATCCACTGTCTCATTCCTCATACACCTTATTAACTTTATTCTAACTCACAACTACCCCTCCTTTGAGGGGAAGGTATATGAACAAATCTATGGCATAGCATGGGCAACCACATGGCACCCTCCCATGGCAAACATTCCTAGCCTCCCAAAATACTGAAACCATTGTCTGATTCAGGTTCATTGATGGTATCTTCATGATCTGGACTCAGGACCAAGGCATCCTATCTTAGTTCCTTCACAACCTTAACACCTTCTCTCCCATCTGCTTCATGTGGTCCTCCTCAATGCAGTGTGCCACCTACCTAGACATTTACCTCTTCCTCTCTGATGGCTCCATCTACACCTCTGTCCATATTAAAGCGACCAACAGTATCGGCATTTCAACGTCTGTTGTCCCTTTCCCAACATCTCTCCCATACAGCCAGGCCACCTGGGGATGGTGTACCTTTAATGACAAGAACTACCTTGCTCAGTATGCTGAGAGTTCCACCAAGGCCTTCACAGACAGATACTTTCCCCCAGACCTAGTACACAAGGAGATATCCTGTAAGGTCCTCACACCCCCAATCATTTCACTACCCCTAAGAACCAGCCACAAAGGAGTGACCCCTTCATCAGCCAGTACCACCCCAGACTGGAACAACTGAGCTACACTCAATCCTTTGCTGGGTCTTTGATTACTTGTCATGTCATGAAATGAGGAACATGCTACCCAAGATCTTTCCTACCCCTCTTAAAGTGGTGTTTTATTGCCCATCCCCGTATCACACTCAATTTCAACCCTTTGTCACAAGGATCATATCACTGTGGAAGACCCAGGTGTGAGACCTGCCCAATCCACCCACCCAAGACTTCCTATTCTAGTCCTGTCACAGGTTTATTCTACCCCATTAGGGGCGAGGCCTCAGTGTCATTTACCAGCTCTGATGCAATCTTTACTCATCTTTTTATATTGGTATGACTACCAACCAGCTGTTTACCAGGATGAATGGCCACCGCCAAGCTGTGGCCAGGAGCAAATTAGACCACCCTGTGGCACAACATGCACCTGAACATAACATGCTTGATTTTAATGGCTGCTTCACTACCCGAGCCATCTGGATCTTTCCATCCATCAGCAGATTTTCTGAATCATGCAAATGAGAGCTATCCTTACAACACATTCTCCACTTCCTTAATTATCCTGGCCTCAACCTCTGGTAACACACTGTCCCCCCACCCTCCATTCAACAGTTTCCATCCTCTCTGTCTTATCATCTCCTCCATCTCCTCTCCTTTCTCATATCCCACCCTCTTCGTTTGCCCCCCTCTGCTAATGCACCAGCCCAACTTTGCCCCCCCCCCCCTCCTTTCCTTTTTCTCTCATTTCTTCCCCACCTCCCTGCCCACAACTTCCTGACACTGTGCCTGTTGGCATTCTAGTCCCTGTGTACTCCACCAGACAGTGTTTATCTCTCTTCCACCCCCAACACTACTATCCCTTCCTTGACCCCTCCAGAATGCTGCTTGTATCCCATGTGATAATTGCATTCTGGTCTGAGCTGCCAGAGTTGGCAGTCATGTGTGCATGAGGTGTGGTTGCTTGTGTGTATGAACGGTGTGTGTTTCTCTATTGATGATGAAGGATGTGGCCAAAAACTTCATGTAAGCATCTTTTACTTGCACCTGTCTGTAACTTAATCTGTCTTATTTAAGGTAAGTAATAATCTATCTCTTCCTAAGTTGCTAAACAAATGTAAGTTAAACAGCAGTTGCCCCCCTCCACCCATTCCCCAGCTCCCTTCTCCCTACGTCTTTCTCAGGAGAAATTTCTGCAAACACCCATGAACAGAGCATATGTGATCATTCCATTTCATTTACTACAAATTTTAACATCCAGCATTTGTATGAGTTGACTAATTAAAATACTCACTGATATTGTGATCACAGGATATAACCTTTTTTTTGCTTTGCAAAGTGCAAAGTCTTACATTTCTGAAAATTTAAAGCAAACTGCCAATCTTATTACCACTTTGATACCATATCAAGATCGGCCTTAATATTTTTCCACCTTTTTGCAGAAGTACATCATAGATATCTGCATCATCTCTGTGAATTCTGAGGTTACTATTAATATTATCTGCAAGGTCATTAATAAAAACCATGAACAGCACAGGTCTCAACACATTTCCCTAGAGCACACCTGAAGTTACTTCTACATCTGTCAATGACCATTGTGGACCACTTATACTACCCTTCTTGTAGACGGGTGTAACCTGCTCTTTCTTTCATCTACTGGACATAGATTTTTGTTTGAAAGATCTACAGTATACTATAATTAAAGCAGGGCTTAACTCAACAGCAAATGCTTCATAGAAACTGGGGGAGTTTCCACTGGGCCCTGGAACTTCGTTCCAACTTAGTAATTTCACCTGTTTCTTGATACTGCCAAAACAAATATCTATGTCACACATCTTTGCAGCAGTGTAAGAATTACATTGGGGCAGTACTCCTTTGCCAATGGCCTTGCTGCAGTGGTAACACCAGTTCCTGTCAGATCGCCGAAGTGAAACGCTGTTGGGCTGGGCTAGCACTTAGATGGGTGACCAACTGGTCTGCCGAGCACTGTTGGCAAGCAGGGTGCACTCAGCCCTTCTGAGGCAAACTGAGGAGCTACTTGATTGAAAAGTAGCAGCTCCGGTCTCAGAAACTGACATATGTCCAGGAGAGCAGTGTGCTGACCACATGCCCCTCCATATCCGCATCCACCGATGCCTGTGGGCTGAGGATGACACGGCAGCTGGTCAGTACCTTTGGGCCTTCATGGCCTGTGCAGGAGGAGTTTAATTTAGTTTTAGTACTCCTTTATTTTCCTTTTAAAGAAAGGTTTGAAAATGGTGTGCAAAATTCCTGTTTTTGCTTTGCTACTCTCAGCTTCAGTGTGTGTCATCCTTGAGTTCCTGGACACTAGGTTTGGTGCCACTAGCAGCCTTTACATATGACCAGAATTTATCTGGGTTTTGTGGGACATCTTCTGTTAAAACTCTGCTACAACTGTCACTGAAGCCTATCCCTCTCTGCACAGCCATATGCATTTGATTCAGAAGCTGTTTGTTTTCCTGTGTTTTGTTTCACACTTAATATGCTGTATTGTCTATTTCTTTAGAAGTTTCTTTTCAGTGACTGTATACTATGGAGGGGTCATCCCACCATGAACTGTTGTAGTAGGTACATGGGATGATAAACTACTGTTTTTAATTTGAGCCATATTTCTTCTACGTGGAATTGTCCAGAGCTAAATGTTTCATATTGTTTGCTGAGGTATAACGCTGATACCTCTGTACATAGTTTCCTGAACAAATAAACGCTTCTATTTGTTTTAGTTCCCTTTATAGTTTATCAATAATTACTGCTGTAACTGTCTTATTGTTAGTAATACTAGTTTCACAATGGAAGTCCCTAAAAGGGTAAAGACTATTTGTTGCCATTAGAGCCAATGTAGTCTCTTCATATTAAATACTTTTAATACCTCACTTGAAAAATACAAAAGAAGTGTAGCAAAAGACAGTCATATACCATGTTTCATACTAGTCAATGAGTTTCCAGGCCAGCTGCCAGAGATACTTTTGATTGGCTTTAGCAATTGTTGTTTGTATCGATGCTCCATGGGAGTAGATGGTGAGAACTTCTTCGCTCAATAGAGGCACCTTTTGAGTAGCATTATTTTATTGCAATTTATAAGTCTCAAGTATTGCTTATCATCACCATGTATCTGTAAATAAATATTTTGTATTAAGAGTTATACAGGTTCCAAAAGTATGCGTGCTATTATGGCTGAATTACCTGAAGACACACATGTAAGTAGTTCAGATGAATATTGCCACAGCCATTCTAACATTGATGACCCTAACATGATAAGCTTAAGGATACCAGAAGAAGGTAGTTGATAACAGGATTTTCAAATTAGTAAAATGCAATACTCTGTGGGCACTAACACTCTGAGAATGTCACAACTTGCTGTGTGATTGTCCCCATTTTGACCTCATAACCTGGCACTCTGGTTGGCATAGGTGGTTGTTAGTTTTCATTTTGCAGGAATAACCACAGATTCTATGGTGTTTGCTCTAGTGCTCAGTCAACTCAACCACCACAATGTGGCCAAGTTGAAGACATTATCACAGCACCTGCTGCACAGTATTCATAAAGTAAAGTGAAGACAGTGGTGATTCAATGGGTGTCTGCATCACAAGAGCTGCATATGCATCAGGTGTTATTGCAAGAAGTCATCAGTGATAGGAAGCTGTCACAATATTCGTGGCACATGCGTAGTAAAATTTACTCTGAAACTGTACTGAATGTATTACTTTATACACCCTGAAGTAGCCATCTTAAAGCTCAGGTTAAAGCCATAATGGAATCTCAGACAGAAATGCCCTTGAACACTGCTGCATATCTGGCTGACAGGATTGAAGGTGCAAGAATGTCCCATCAAATAATATTTTGAAGGCACCATGCAACAGTGTCTCATTGCCAACAGTGATGCAGTTGGATTACAATTCCCTCTCAGACAAAGTGAGTGATTTGGCTAGTGTAACAAATGAAATGTTGGCTCAATGCAGTTACCACAAGGATAGAGGTCCTTACCACAGAAAATCCTGCAGTAATTTTAGAACAAACTTGTTAATACTATGTGGCACAGAGCAGTTACCTGTATGTTGATTTCACCAGAAATTTGATCAGACATGCAAGTGCACCTCATCTTACACCTACCCCAATCAAAGCAACAGTCAGACACAGGAACATCTGACTGTCAGACCATCTTTAAACATCTATATATTAGTGAGTGGATGATATGATGGAAATTCCTTTTGGACATGGACTTGTATTTGTGCTTTTTCCCATGGATTTTTTTGTATAATTGCAGCTACCAATTTTGTTCTGCCTTTCTGCCACTGACACATTGTCAATCGCCACTTATGGTATAGAATATATTGAGATGAACTTGAGGCTGCATGATGCCTTCGTTTGGAATTTTACTGTTGTGGATGTCATGGAGCCTACGATTGAGGCCAACTTCCTGGTGTTTAACAATCTGTTACCTGATGTAGCAAATGAATTGCTCTTTGACAACATCACCAGACTTTCTGCTGTTGGATTCATGGTGCCAAGCTAGTGCAGGCAGCAGAAAGCTGATACATCAATTTGCTTGACCAGTTTCCAGCCATAACCTGACCACCTAGCATGCTGAGGGAGGTATATTACAACTCTGTGCATTTTATCAAAACTTCTGATGGCCCTCCACAGTTTCATCTCATTCTACATGTTTAGCTCCAACAATCTCACAATTGCAAAGGCAGAGTTTAGGTCAATGCTCAGGGAAGGTGTTGTTTGCCCTTTTTGTAGTACTTGGTCTTCTCCCTACCATCTGGTAACCAAGAAGGGTTGCCTGTGTGGTGATTTACCATTTGTTGAATGCAAGGATAATTCTGGACTAATATCCAATGCTCTCAGTGGTGCAACTTTATTTAGCGTACTTCAGTGTCCAAGAGCTTTTATGCATATTCCTGTGGTGATTGAAGACGTTTCAATGATTGCAATAATTAGTCTATTCAGCTTATTCAAAAGTCTTTATATGATATTTGGTTTGCAGAATGACACTCTTATCACAGTTCATTGTCTCTGTGCTCCTGAGCCTGTTATTCTGCTTTGCATACTTGGGTAGTATCCTCATCTTTTCAGCCACAGTGGAACAGCATCAGTAACACCTGCCTATAACAGCATGGTATGGTGTTAAACAATGCTAAGCATGATTTTGGTAAACCTCAGATCAGCTCTTTGGGCCATGTAATTTTGCCTGCAGGATCACTGCCACCACTAGAGAAAAGGGAAGCTATCATAAAGATCCCACAGCCATAAATAATCAATAAGCTATACTGTTTCTTAAAAACATTGAATTTTTACTGGTAACATCTGCCCCACTGAGCCAAAATGCAAGAATCACTAACTGCAACACTTACTGGACCCAAGGCTGAAGGGGATTCACTCATCCACTGGACAGATGAGATGAGATCTGCTTATAATGCAGTGAAGCAAAGCCTAGCAAATGCAGCACTCCTGGCAGACTTGCATTGGATGCACCACTCAAATTAGTAGTTGATGCTAATCAGGCAACTACTGGTGCAGTGCCGCAGTAGTAAATTGATAGTACTTGGCAATGACATGCCTTCATCTCGTGTAATCTCTCCTCTTCACAATGGAAATGGAGTCCTTATGGTCACAAGCTTCTGTTTGTATGGCTACAGTTAGAAGCCAGAGGATTTATGACCATTACTGATCACAAGCTGCTTATTAATGCCTTCAGACAGAACAACAACAAATATTCACAATGGCAGTAAAACCATCCAGAATTTATTGCTCAATTCAGCACTGATATCTGTCATATTTCTGGTATAAACAATGTGGTTGCCAACTGTCTGTCAAGGGTTAACAGTGTGACAAGATTTTTTATTTTATTGAGCTCACAAAGGCACAGAAATCTGATGAGGAACTCAGAAGCTGCTCCATAACATATCATCCAGCCTCCAATTACAACTTCTTGATGTTCCTGGTTCTGACATAAAACTGTGTAGTGACATTTCCAATGGAAGGTCTTGCCTGTTTCGGCCATCCACTTTTTGCAGATGCTACCCTAGCATTAGAACATCAAACTGCATGGTGTCAATACATTTTGTCTGGACTGACTTGCAGAAGGATTTTCGTCAGTGGCCTTGTGCATGCCTTCAATGTCAGCACAGTAAAATAGCCTGTCATGTCCATGTACTCATTGGAGAATTTCCAGATATGATAATGTGCTTCATGCATGTGCACATTGATGTTGTAGGTCCACTTCCTCCTTCTAATGCTCAACATTATCTGTTGACTGCCACTGATTGTTTTAACCATTGGTCAGAAGCTATATGAGTTGATAACATATTGGTGGAGACACTAACTAGCCTATGTCTTCCTTGCTCACTTTTGTTGTCTGCTGAACTTTACCCAGGACCAAAGACAATGATCTGAGCTATTTAACCAACTCAGCAAATTCTGCAGTGCTCTCCACCACTGACAGCCTGTTACCACCCAGTGAGTACTGGAATGTTGGTACCATTGTTTAAAGGCTACATTAATGTTTGACACTACCAGCTTGCCAACTGAATTACCTATGGTGTTGTATGGCCTTTGCAATACATAAAAAATGGATGTAGACTCATTGTCAGTCGAGCTTGTATGTAGCGAAACACTCTGACTACCTGCCGAATTCACTGATCCAAGATCCGCACAGCTACCAGACCATAACCCATCAGATTTCATTTGTTGTCACTTGAGAAACCACACTGCACACATTCACCCACATCAAGCCTCCTGACATGAAACAGCACCTACATTCATGCGTCATGATTTGCAAACATGACTGCATGTTATGTTGCATAGAAATGCTGTCAAACCATCTCCACAAACTCTGTACACAGGAACAGACTGAGTGAGCAAAAGAGAAGAATAAACATTGCCTACTGTACTAAATGGTAAAACTACTACTATCTCAATCAACAGGCTAAAACTGGCATACTTATTTCCAGAAATGCCACCTACAGTTATACCTCAAAGTCAGCCTCAGCCTCAAACAAAAGTGCTACCATCCAAAACAGACTCATAGCCTGACTGAAGACATTGAGTTTGTTTTCCATCAAGTTATTTGGATGACACTCCACTTTCTTGTAGAGGGTTGACATGTCAAAAGAGACAGTTACGTACTGCGTTTCATAGCTGTCAGTGAGTTTGAAGGCCAGCCACCAGGGGCGCTCTTGATGTGGGATCAGCAGTTGTTTTGTTTAGTGATGCTCCATGGAGAGTAGAAAGTGAGAATTTCTTTATTTATAGAGACATAGCTTGTGTAGCATTATTTTCTCGCAGTTTACAAGTCTCATTGTCTTACTTATCATCAACAGGTATCTGAAATAAATGTTAATTATTTAGACTTATATGTGTCTTTGTAATTTGTATGTTTTGTAATAGCCAATGACAGTACAGGATTCAAGGTCAGATATCTGAAACCAACTTGTTTTGTGTGCAGCCATTGTATTTATGAGCTATACCTCCTTGTAAACAGGCTATTTGTGACGAAGTCATTGGTTAGGTGGGGAAAGGAATTAGGTGGCATCAAAGCCTGTGGCATGTATGGCATACCTGAGCAATGATGGATATAGTTATATTGTGATGTTGCATAATCCAGTAGGCATGTGTGAACTTACGTTGGTGTATAATGACCCAAAATCAGGATAGTGAATTAGTAAACTGTTGTTGTTGTGGTCTTCAGTCCTGAGACTGGTTTGATGCAGCTCTCCATGCTACTCTATCCTGTGCAAGCTTTTTCATCTCCCAGTACCTACTGCAACCTAAATCCTTCTGAATCTGCTTAGTGTATTCATCTCTTGGTCTCCCTCTACGATTTTTACCCTCCACGCTGCCCTCCAATACTAAGTTGGTGATCCCTTGATGCCTCAGAACATGTCCTACCAACCGATCCCTTCTTCTGGTCAAGTTGTGCCACAAACTTCTCTTCTCCCCGATCCTATTCAATACTTCCTCATTAGTTATGTGATCTACCCATCTAATCTTCGGTAAAATCTGTTTTTAAACCTGATGCAGTTGAAACATACTATTGTGTTCCCTGAGTTGGTTAGAATAGCTTGCCACTGGCTTTGGGAGGCTTGACTGCAAAACAAATATGCGACTGTCAAGGGGTAGCTCCATGGTGATTGTTGACACTACCAAATAGCATTTATTGAAAAAATATCTATCATTGTTGATGAAAGATAATATCTTCTGATACACCAAAACTTTCCACAATGAATGATGGTCCACTATAAGTATATAGGCTGCATAGTGTCTATTGTGACCCTAAATATGAGTCATTTCACAGTGGTCATGTGTCTGTGGCAGGATGTGTGTGTGACTTAATGCTGTCCAGGATCCTTGTATAATAGGTAATGTTATGATCTTCAGCGTGACAACCTTATCTTGAGTGATTCATTCATTTTCAGCAGGATCAGTCTCTGATACACGTGGCAGCTATTGTACAGGAGTGGTTTGCAAAACTGAGTAACTCTACTCTACTGACCTCCTTCAGCACCAGACCTAAGCCCCATTGAAAATGTATAGGTGATTAAAAAATGGACCTTGTGAGAAAAATGGCTTGACCTCATGCCAAGAACCCATGATAACTTTTGAAACATCATCCAGTAGGAGATGACAGAAATGAGAGACTTATTACTCACCTTATAGACTCACTTTCTACAGGATGATAATGATCATTGAAGAGGAATATCTTTGGTCAAGAAATTACAATCTGTGACCTTTTGAGGACCAACCAAATCTTGTTACGAACTGTGAATTGATCATTTTGTAAATTTCATGTTTTATATAGATAAAAGAAATTAATTCACTATTAAAAAAATAATTTTCAAAAGTAGGATTCCATCGGAATGCTGCAGTCATGCAGGTGCTTATCAGTATTAGCTACACCACTGATCACTGAACTACAAAGTACTGTGCTACTATACTGTGCTAAGTTCTGTAATTAGATTGATAAAAAACCTACTCACCAAGCAGCAGCAAGAGAACACACATATAAAAAAGGTTTTACCTATGCAAGCTCCTTCTTCTGGCAGAAAGGTTGAAGGGGAAGGAAGAGGAGTGAAGGAAAAGGACTGGAGATGTTAAGGAAAAGGGGTAGAGTTCAGAAAAGTCACCGAAACCCCAGGCAGGGGACACTTACCAGATGGGATGATAAGGAAAGAACGTTTCCTTCTGCCACTTTTATGCTGTCTTCTGTACATTAAATATAACTGGTGTACATGCATACATATATATGATTTATAAGGTTCTCATGTTAAATATTCTAAAAAGGGCACTTTTACCACATCATATTTTGAATGGAAATTGTTAAAATGAAATAAAAGAAATAAAAAAAAACTGTAAGTCACTGTGCACTTGAATAGGTTTTGATTCAACCAAATATTGTGTTGTTTACTGTGAGGGAAACATGTAATGGCATTACAGTCCTATTATTGTGTTTCATTTGTCACTAAGGTGTAAATGCTAATACACAGTTTTTTGCAGGGGAAACAACAAATAGAGTACTGAATGAAAACTGGCAAGACCTCGCTAAGGAAGTAGGACCTACGATAGCTGAGGCCATTGGAGAAGTCATGCGACAAATTCTACAAAATATTTTTGATGTTGTATCCTATGAAGATGCTTTCCCTGATAAAGTGTAACAACAACACACAGTGATGGAGTGAGTATAGATTAATTACTTCGCTACTGAAAAATAAAAGAATAAAGAAAAATCTAATTTCATTTGAGAGCTCTAACGATGCGCGTTTCTATGAGGAGATGATAATGCTTAAAAATGGAAATGTGTGAACTTAAAACTGCTGCTTTCTGCTAATATACTAAAGTTTCACTGGGTCAAATATGTCAGTAGCCATAGATTTTTTAAAGTATCAGTAGTGTATGGTTATGTGGATACTTCATGTTTGTGTCTTATCATCAATATCATTGCTGTCTGTTAGGAGCATAAAGTAACATGGTGTTCAAGTTTGTTTTTGTTTCAACAGGATGTTGTATACATATGCAGTGAAGCAACAGAACTCCAGTCTGCTGAATCCACATACCTATTTTACAAGCTTAATCAATGTACTGAATATCAGCAGGCTATTGTCTTGCTGAACAAACCTAAGAATAACAAGGGTTCTACAAGTTTGCTCTTTAATTGTGCAATTTAATTAATGCCAGGACTGAGCATGTACAAGATACTTGGTAACCTACCCAAAAATTTATGTACTTGATTATTAAAAAGACGTGAATTAACTTGTAAATGGGTACTGAGCAAAAGGTACAATCAGGCTTTCTTTGTGTGTAAATAATTGTCATTTTTGGGAAGGGCAGTCCTCTTGACCTGTTACACAGATTGAGTCATGTAGGATGTAACACTTTTTTATTTCATGAATGGTTCCAGATATTGAAACAAGGTTTTCTGCTGTTTACAGTATGCTGAGGGGTACATAATGTTTTGTATGGATAATTCTCTGAATTCTGGTCTCAACTGAAGTGTTGAAACAAGCATGGTTTTTTGATGGAAATATATACTATTTATAGCTGCATTGAGTAGCTCTTGGAAAGACAGTTACATTGATACAGTGCTTCTTAATATAGATGTTGAGCCTTTCACAAAAGAATCCATGACAGGTACTACAATGGGAAAGAATTGTGGTCAGAGCCAGCTATTGTGGTGTAAACAACACTGAGCAGAGCTCTCATGCCAGGCTCCATCATCATAAGCAGCAGGACAGGCCTGTGTTACCAAGATAAAACCTCATGTAGATACAGTTCCTGGAGACACCTGAATGCAAAGATAACACACCTGCTGTTGGACAAATGTCTCTATAAGTACTACTCAAAAATGTAATTAGATGGAACTCACTTTAAAGAAACTAAACATTTTATGTAGAATGACTGACAACATGTCACCCACAAATAAATACTTTTATTAATGAAATGTAGTTGAACACTTTACTTAAATATGCCCTCAAATTGTTTACCATTAACTGCAAGGCACGTCTGCAATCACTGTTCAAGAGATAGGTGAAGATATGAAAGTATATTTGATGATATAACATTGCATGCTGTGATGAATAGACACTGCATATAATCTTGTGTATTTGGGGCTTCTTAGTAAATTCCATCTTTCAAAGCTCCCCATAGAAAGAAATCAAGTGGAGTAAAACCAGGAGCCCTGGCTGGTGATTGTACTGCAGTGTTCCATCCTGTCCAATGGCCAGGAAACATTCCATTCAGTATTTGCATTGCAACAGAGGAAGAGTGAGCTGTTAGGTGTCATCGAAACTGCAGACACTGTCGCTTCACCAATGGTACCTCTTCTAGAAAAACAGGTAGAATGTTCATAAGATAGTGTGTATACATACTTCTGTTTAACATCCTTGAGTAAGGTCCCAAGATGCTGCACCCTATGCTTATGCTCTAAGGTTGTTAGTGTTGTACCTAATGAGGCCAGAGTGGAGTTTCTGCTGCCTAGTAGTGTATTTTAAATAAATTTATGTTACTGTGGTTCATAAATGTTGCTAAGTTTGTAATGAGAATATGTTGGAAAACCTAGTGTTGCCTCCCATGTGATGTGGAGTAAGTCAGCAAAATTCTGTGTGTCCTCCAAGTGCCTGATGTAATGACAGATGGTAGGTCTGGACTTTATGACAATGGAAGATGCAAGTGACACTCATCTGGCTGATACCACATTTCTCAAATTTTTTGGCAACACATCTCATGCACTATATGCATTGATGAACATCACAGCCAGACTAACTTCTTCATGTTTTCTGTCAGTTGTAGTCTTTGTCCTTGACCACTCTTATCAGTGTTAACTCTGTTAACTGTATTAACATTGAAGCTGCCTGTTTGCACTAATGACCTAAAAATTCATGCAATTGTCTGGTGTGACAGACAGAAACGATCAGTGTAGACGTGCCTATAACACTGTACCATTTCAACAGCATTTCAGTAACATATGCTGTATAAAAGTAATATGTATAACTTCTCCTTATTGGTGTATATCTGCATGCAAGGAATTTTGAAGCAGAAATGACCAGCCAGTAGATGAAATAGTTGCTGCTAATTGTACAATGCAAACAAGTGTACAGTCTAAAGGCTTACTCCAGTAATGTAGCCTGACATGAGTGTGTTTACAATTCAATAATTGATTCCAGCCAACTTTCTTCTCAATTTTAAAATATTTCTCAGATTCTTTTGCAAAGCATTTCAACCTCAAAATTAACTATCATTATATCACTGTATGTGTCCTTAAAAGCACTTTTGGATAGCAATAAAAAGTAGTATATCATTCTATTTAAAAAATCATACTAGCTTCAATATATTGATTGCTACAAGAGTTAGAACTTCTTATCACATAACAAAAGTACATGATCTTAGTGCACTATCATTTGCTGAATACTTGTGTTGATATCTGGAATTATTCACAAAATGAAAGGGTTGTTAGATCTTATGTGATTCACCCTGTATAATTAGTGTAAACTACAATATACTTCCATATTAAAAAAAAAAAATTAACACATTTTTACACTTAATGAACACTGGTTGCCAAGAAAAGTGTGAATAATTAAATTTTTGCTGTAGAATACTCCAGAAGTCTGAAGCAGAATGAAGAGTATTATTTTTATAATGTGAAGTATGTGATAAAAGTGAAAAGTTCATAAAAACTGCAGTGTTACACTGATGTAAATGACAGGGTAAAATAAAGTATAAATACAGTATTCAGTCATCAGTAAACTATTCAAACAATTTCTTTACCAGTACCCTTTAATTTCCTTCAAGAAAGTGTGAACAAACCTGTGAAACATTGGCTAAAGTCTAATAAATCATAGATTATGTAAACAATAGTGTAAAACACAGTACCTGTGTCCTGATTCCCATTGTAGAAGGGAACTGTTAATCTCACAAATACATCGACATTTTTACCTTTGCAATGCTTGTTCAACACTGTACTGTATCTGCATCTTAAGAAAAGTACAAAAAACAGTCTTGATTCATACATCATATTATAGAATTATTGATACTGCTGAAGAAATAAATAAGAAACTCCAGGCTGATAAGAAGTGCCACTTAATTTCTCCTAATAACAACATCAACTGTCATGGCCAAAACCACTCTAAAAATTATGGCTGTTTTTCTTGCTGACTGGACAAGTCTACAGCAAGATGCTCTAACTAGACAAAAGGGGGCATGCAATTTACCAGCAGATAGTAGTAGAGCTCATTTACTAGAACACTAGTATGCATATGAGAACTTCTAAGTTTTCCTACATAAATATTTATTCTTGCAGGAGAAGCTCAAAATTTTTTTGAAAATGTATCAGTAGTGCTGTGCTCTCTGACTATCCACATCAGACAATTACAGAATGAAGCATCAGGTGCTTGGATAATTTTTGGCTTAATAGTTAGCTACATGTTTACTGGATTTACTTAGAGTGCAGAAGCTCTGCCCAAAGAGTTTCTTTTTTCTTTTTTAAATTACACCCAAATATTTCTGTGACACTAAATAACATTTTTGAACATTAATATAAACTGGAAGCTGATTTCACAGTATGTCACATTGTGTGAATTGTGCTTTACCCAGATAATATACATTGTTAATAAATATACAGGGTGTTACAAAAAGGTACAGCCAAACTTTCAGGAAACATTCCTCACACACAATGAAAGAAAATACACTCCTGGAAATGGGAAAAAGAACACATTGACACCGGTGTGTCAGACCCACCATACTTGCTCCGGACACTGCGAGAGGGCTGTACAAGCAATGATCACACGCACGGCACAGCGAACACACCAGGAACCGCGGTGTTGGCCGTCGAATGGCGCTAGCTGCGCAGCATTTGTGCACCGCCGCCGTCAGTGTCAGCCAGTTTGCCATGGCATACGGAGCTCCATCGCAGTCTTTAACACTGGTAGCATGCCGCGACAGCGTGGACGTGAACCGTATGTGCAGTTGACGGACTTTGAGCGAGGGCGTATAGTGGGCATGCGGGAGGCCGGGTGGACGTACCGCCGAATTGCTCAACACGTGGGGCGTGAGGTCTCCACAGTACATCGATGTTGTCGCCAGTGGTCGGCGGAAGGTGCATGTGCCCGTCGACCTGGGACCGGACCGCAGCGACGCACGGATGCACGCCAAGACCGTAGGATCCTACGCAGTGCCGTAGGGGACCGCACCGCCACTTCCCAGCAAATTAGGGACACTGTTGCTCCTGGGGTATCGGCGAGGACCATTCGCAACCGTCTCCATGAGGCTGGGCTACGGTCCCGCATACCGTTAGGCCATCTTCCGCTCACGCCCCAACATCGTGCAGCCCGCCTCCAGTGGTGTCGCGACAGGCATGAATGGAGGGACGAATGGAGACGTGTCGTCTTCAGCGATGAGAGTCGCTTCTGCCTTGGTGCCAATGATGGTCGTATGCGTGTTTGGCGCCGTGCAGGTGAGCGCCACAATCAGGACTGCATACGACCGAGGCACACAGGGCCAACACCCGGCATCATGGTGTGGGGAGCGATCTCCTACACTGGCCGTACACCACTGGTGATCGTCGAGGGGACACTGAATAGTGCACGGTACTTACAAACCGTCATCGAACCCATCGTTCTACCATTCCTAGACCGGCAAGGGAACTTGCTGTTCCAACAGGACAATGCACATCCGCATGTATCCCGTGCCACCCAGCGTGCTCTAGAAGGTGTAAGTCAACTACCCTGGCCAGCAAGATCTCCGGATCTGTCCCCCATTGAGCATGTTTGGGACTGGATGAAGCGTCGTCTCACGTGGTCTGCACGTCCAGCACGAACGCTGGTCCAACTGAGGCGCCAGGTGGAAATGGCATGGCAAGCCGTTCCACAGGACTACATCCAGCATCTCTACGATCGTCTCCATGGGAGAATAGCAGCCTGCATTGCTGCGAAAGGTGGATATACACTGTACTAGTGCCGACATTGTGCATGCTCTGTTGCCTGTGTCTATGTGCCTGTGGTTCTGTCAGTGTGATCATGTGATGTATCTGACCCCAGGAATGTGTCAATAAAGTTTCCCCTTCCTGGGACAATGAATTCACGGTGTTCTTATTTCAATTTCCAGGAGTGTATGTTATGTGGACATGTGTCTGGAAACAATTACTTTCCACATCAGAGCTCATTTTATTACTTCTCTTCAAATCACATTAATCATGGAATGGAAACACACAGCAACAGAACGTACCAGCATGACTTCAAACACTTTGTTACAGGAAATGTTCAAAATGTCCTCCGTTAGTGAGGATACATGCATCCACACTCAGTTGCATGGAATCCCTGATGCGCTGATGCAGCCCTGGAGAATGGCATTTTGTATCACAGCCATCCACAATACGAGCACGAAGAGTCTCTACATTTGGTACCGGGGATGAGTAGAGAAGAGCTTTCAAATGTCCCCATAAATGAAAGTCAAGAGGGTTGAGGTCAGGAGAGTGTGGAAGCCATATCATTGGTCTGCCTCTACCAATCCATCGGTCACTGAATCTGTTGTTGAGAAGCGTACGAACACTTCGACTGAAATGTGCAGGAGCTCCATCGTGCATGAACCACATGTTGTGTCGTACTTGTAAAGGCACATGTTCTAGCAGCACAGGTAGAGTATCCCGTATGAAATCATGATAATATGCTCCATTGAGTGTAGGTGGATGAAACTAAAATGAGCTCTAACATGGAAATTAAGCGTTTCCGGACACATGTCCACATAACATCTTTTCTTTATTTGTGTGTGAGGAATGTTTCCTGAAAGTTTGGCCGTACCATTTTGTAACACCCTGTATACCCATTCTGAGCTATTTCTAATTGCAACTATTGAATACTGGGTTGGTATTTAAGTAAGATCATGATCATGAGCACCTTAGCTATGTCCTAATATTGCTACCACTTGTTTCCTTCTGACAAAGGAGGTATGAAATTTAAATCATGTTTCATCCTCAGACATGTGTCTAGGTCTAAAAATACATGACTGGACACTTTGCATGAGCCATATTGCCAGAGAAATCTGCACTTGCATGCACAAATGTCAATATTTTGTTGTTCAATACATTGTGTAAATTTATGTGGTGACTCATAATGACGTTTTTATTCTTTGTGAAATATGGTTAACTTCACAGCTTTTGTTTTCACAGACCTGAAATGTGATTAGAATTACTTAATAGAAGCGGTGACCCTTTTTTACGCTTAGTGACAGATAAGAAAGTAAGAATGTCAGTAATGTAGTGACTTTTAAGTAATTGAACAAACTCTTTAATAAGTAAAAAGTGCTCAAGGGCATAAAATGAAAACTCATGGCAAATATAATTTACTGGCAAAAGTTAATAGTTGTAAATGACAAGGGCAAAACTCAGCAACTCATTCATTCATTCATTCATTCATTCGTTCACCCCATCGGAAAGATTAACCTCCAGGTATGTGGAGTGAGTCAGGGTACAGATTAACAAAGGCAAGGAAATCACAGAAACTTAATCTTTACACTGCATTGATAATAAACCATCACTACACTGTTTAATTTTATTCATGCTTAAGGGAATGTGAATTTAAAGAGTTAAATAAGGATGCTAGCTGCTAATTAGATAAAAGCAGCTACCTCTTCAGTTTTATTATGTAATTGTTTCCCATTTGCTATTAGAAGCCTCATATTTATTCAATTAAAATGATACTTTTCCAAGAAAATATTGTTGTTACATCTAAAGATGAGTAAGAAAGTACAGTAATACTCGTCAAATAGCGTTATAACAAACACTGTTAATTGCTTTGTAGCTAAGAGAACTTTTCAGTCCACAAATCTAAGTATTCAGATAATTTGTAGAAAGAGTGGATAATGAGCTATGTCTTTAGTTTTCTTTTGAATTGTTAGGGAGTCTCAATTCGCCGCTTTATGTTGGATAGAATTTTGTTGAATATTTAATCTCTAGAGTACTTAACTTCATTCTGAACCTTGGACAAGGAGGCAAAGCATACATGAAAATTACCTTTGCATCTTCTATTGTGATTTATATATACACATAACCAAGGAGGAAACATATTGGCAAGTGAGTATTAGAATTTGAAGATTCTGAAAAAGGCTTCTGCTAGATGTTTAATTATCTGCTTTACTCAATATTCTTACTGCTTGCTTCTGCTGAACAAATACTTTATTTCCTTTAGATGCACTGCCCCAGGACATAATTCCATAAGATAATAGGGAGTGAAAATGTGTGGAAATAAGCTAACACTATTGTCTTTAGGTCAACCCAATGATAGATGCTTCTAAGGGCATACCATACTGAACTGAACTTCTCCATTAGTTAACCCTTGTGTTAACTCAGTTTTAACTTGTCCAGTTGGAGCTCGAGGAATTTCATACACTGAGCTTCATTCAGTGTATGACCATTAACGTCTGTACTTGGTGCTAGAAGGTCATTACTGCTTGTGTGAAATTCAATAGTATGAATCTATATCTGATTAATACTTAAATTTTTAACTTTGAACAACTTGTAGGCCTGTCCAACTACCATATGAGCTAAGTCTACTATGGTTGAGTTTGGATACTTGCATCATATGCAGACATTATAGTTTTTGAACTGCCAATTAAAGTCACTAGTATATCATTCATGCATTTATGTTGCTTAGGTGGTCTCAGTACCAATCCTTGTGGCACTTCACATGCTAAGTTCTCCCATTCTGAGGTTAGTTTCATGCCTGTTAACCATAGTCTCTGCTTTCTATTATGGAGGTATGATGCCATCCATGTAAGAAGGATGCCATTAATGCTTTAACATTTTAGTTATCTAAATAGAATTTTGTGATAGCCTACACACAATCAAAAACTTTGACAAGGTCATACAGTATAAAAATAGGATAACTTTTCTGTTTAGCTCTGCTAACACATTATTTAAGATGTCTTGTATAGCTATCTCTATGAAGGATCTTTAAGTAAGCTGCACTGGGAGGCAAATAATAGTTTCTGCTCAGTTAAATGTGTCAGTGTTCTGTCATTACCCACTTGCCCAGAAATTTTTGAAAAGACTGGAAGGAGTGTATACATCTGTAATTAGAGGTTGTTTGCTTGTCTTCAATTCTAAGATGGGTATTAGTTCCTGATATTTTATTCTGCCAGAAAATATGCCCAAAGTCATTGATTGATTACAAACGGGGGTAATGCTATCAAGCCAGCAAAAGATTTTAATATTCTGCTAGAAACACCATCATAACTAGCAGAATACTACTTCATCTACATCTACATGATTACTCTGCAATTCACATTTAAGTGCTTGGCAGAGGGTTCATCGAACCACAATCATACTATCTCTCTACCACTCCACTCCCGAACAGCGTGCGGGAAAAACAAACACCTAAACCTTTCTGTTCGAGCTCTGATTTCTCTTATTTTATTTTGATGATCATACGAAAAACGTCTTTGCTTTAATGACTTCCATCCCA
The DNA here is from genome assembly GCF_021461385.2 of Schistocerca piceifrons. Classification (NCBI taxonomy): domain Eukaryota; kingdom Metazoa; phylum Arthropoda; class Insecta; order Orthoptera; family Acrididae; genus Schistocerca; species Schistocerca piceifrons. The sequence goes on along the minus strand of NC_060139.1, from coordinate 739,095,877 downwards.
ATTCGCGTATCATATCTGCCACACTCTCTCCCCTATTACGTGATAATACAAAACGAGCTGCCCTTTTCTGCACCCTTTCGATGTCCTCTATCAATCCCACCTGGTAAGGATCCCACACCATGCAGCAATATTCTAACACAGGATGAGTGAGTGTAGTGTAAGCTGTCTCTTTAGTGGACTTGTTGCATCTTCTAAGTGTCCCGCCAATGAAACGCAACCTTTGGCTCGCCTTCCCCACAATATTATCTATGTGGTCTTTCCAACTGAAGTTGTTCGTAATTTTAACACCCAGGTACTTAGTTGAATTGACAGCCTTGAGAATTGTACTATTTATCGAGTAATTGAATTCCAACGGATTTCTTTTGGAACTCACGCGGATCACCTCACACTTTTCGTTATTTAGCGTCAACTGCCACCTGCCACACCATACAGCAATCTTTTCTAAATCACTTTGCAACTGATACTGGTCTTCGGATGACCTTACTAGGTGGTAAATTACAGCATCATCTGCGAACAACCTAAGAGAACTGCTCAGATTGTCACCCAGGTCATTTATATAGATCAGGAACAGCAGAGGTCCCAGGACGCTTCCCTGGGGAACACCTGATATCACTTCAGTTTTACTCGATGATTTGCCGTCTGTTACTACGAACTGAGACCTTCCTGACAGGGAATCACAAATCCAGTCGCACAACTGAAATGATACCCCATAGGCCCGCAGCTTGATTAGAAGTCGCTTGTGGGGAATGGTGTCAAAAGCTTTCCGGAAATCCAGAAACACGGAGTCAACCTGAGATCCCCTGTCGATAGTGGCCTTTACTTCGTGTGAATAAAGAGCTATCTGCATTGCACAAGAATGATGTTTTCTGAAGCCATGCTGATTACGTATCAATAGATCGTTCCCTTCGAGGTGATTCATAATGTTTGAATACAGTATATGCTCCAAAACCCTACTGCAAACTGACGTCAATGATATAGGTCTGTAGTTCAATGGATTACTCCTACTACCCTTCTTAAACACTGGTGTGACCTGCACAATTTTCCAATCTGTAGGTACAGATCTATCGGTGAGCAAGCAGTTGTATATGATTGCTAAGTAGGGAGCTATTGTATCAGCGTAATCTGAAAGGAACCTAATCGGTATACAATCTGGACCTGAAGACTTGCCCATATCAAGCGATTTGAGTTGCTTCGCATCCCCTAAGGTATCTACTTCTAAGAAACTCATGCTAGCAGCTGTTCGTGTTTCAAATTCTGGAATATTCCATTCATCTTCCCTGGTGAAGGAATTTCGGAAAACTGCATTCAATAACTCCGCTTTAGCAGCATAGTCATCGGTAACAGTACCACTGGCACTGCGTAGCGAAGGTATTGACTGCTTCTTGCCACTTGTGTACTTTACATATGACCAGAATTTCTTCGGATTTTCTACCAAATTTCGAGACAATGTTTCGTTGTGGAATCTATTAAAGGCATCTCGCATTGAAGTCCATGCCAAATTTCGCGCGTCTGTAAATTTTAGCCAATCTTCAGGATTTTGCGTTCTTCTGAACTTCGCATGCTTTTTCCGTTGCCTCTGCAACAGTGTTCAGACCTGTTTTGTGTACCACGGGGGATCAGTTCCATCTCTTACCAGTTTATGAGGTATGAATCTCTCAATTGCTGCTGCTACTATACCTTTGAATTTGAGCCACATCTCGTCTACATTTGCGTAGTCAGTTCGGATGGAATGGAGATTATCTCTTAGGAAGGCTTCTAGTGACACTATATGCTTTTTTAAATAAAATTATTTTGCATTTGTTTCTTGTGGATTTGGAAGAAACGGTATTGAGCCTAGCTACAATGACCTTGTGATCACTAATCCCTGTATCAGTCATGATGCTCTCTATTAGCTCTGGATTGTTTGTGGCTACTTATTTAATTAAGTCTGCAATCCCCTTGTGGGCTATGTTTTAGAAAGTGTGGTACAAAAAACAAAGGGCTGGGGATTTTGTGGGTGTAAATACTTAACAAGTTTTAAACACATTTGTTAGTAACACAATGTAACAAACCAGTGCATGAGAAAACTTAAAATACAAGGAAAATGATCAGTGCTCAACCCAGCAAATACACATTAACTTAATATCTAATGTAACATGACATTGCAGTAAAATTCCTGTGTGCCAAAACAATAGGAACACTACCACTTATGACTACACAAACTAGAAGGAATTACAAGAAAAGTAAAATTGCTGTGCTCTAGCTCAGAACACAATATCCAAAATAAACCAAGTAGAGCTAACATAACAAAGCCCCAGACTAAAATGGAAAATCTATTGATCAACAAGAGGTAACAGCGAATAAATAATTAAAGTGCATGGAACCAGCTACCCAATTCTGGCAAAAGGGCCAAATAAAGGAGACCAGTAATTCAAAATAAAATCTGTAATTTTACATCAGAAAGGTAAGTCGGTTAAGCATAAATGACAATATAATAAGGTAGTTTGCTAGAATATTCTTCAACTGAAATTTATTTTTGGTAACGCCACTAGGCTCCTCACCTTCATGACAATAAAACTATTGGCACAACTGATGCTCAAACACTGCAAGACACAGTCATATAACAACTGATATACCACTCTTTCGTCACTGCTACTCAAGAGCAAACACCATGGTTCACCTCTACTTGTGTCTTATCAACATGACCTCTGCAGTCAAGATATCAGGTAGTGTCCACTTTCCTAGACAGACAGTGATGCCTCATGCTGACAAAAATTCACTGCTAGCTCAGGCCCAGACTCCAATGGACTGTCCCCAGTGCAGGCCACAATCACTTGTTTCTCCACCAATATTGCTGACCCTCTCTTGGTTGCTCCCTTGTTGACTTTCCTTGTGGTTCTCTGCTCCAAGTCCTCACGACGATAACTGCTGACACATTCTCCATACATTTGGGGCAATTATCACTGGAACCCAGCATCAAACCACTCTCTGTTTCCCCACATGTCACTACTTGCCAGCCAGATCCTTGAACCAGCCACTCCAGGATGTACATGAGAGCCATCCATGGACCAGCACCACACACAAAGTCATGTCCTACTGCTGCAGCCCAGAGCCCATGCTGATGGTTTCAACTTGCCACTTCCTTGCCCCACAACAGACTGTTGTCCATTATCACTCACAGTCACACCTTCCTTCACTGTGGTCAATTGTTTTCCAATTTTCCATATGCTCTGATGCAGCAGAAATGCATGTTCTCCAATGACAACTACTTCCATGTGTGGCAGGACTGCAACTGTGGCATGAATCACTAATTCATGGCTCAAAAATAATGTCTTTTGTTGATACATATAGTGTCTGCACACGTAAATCTAATGCATCTGTATTTTGTTGTTTATTACTGGCTCCAGGGTCTGCAGCCACTGTGAGGGAGTAATCACTGAATTTGGCAGCCAAATACTTGAAAATATCACCACTGTTGCTGGAGTTATTTTCTGTGGGCTCATTTTCATCTGGACAAGTAGTTTTGTTTATTTTCATTTAATATTGTTCCAAATAGTTTTACCTTATTGTGGTAGTGTTTAACTTTTTGAGCATATCAAATGAATATTGCTTTTATAATGGCAGAGTTTAGGACACAACAGTACTGGTGGTAATGGTGTTTCAAACCTTGGCTACTGCTTTTTTTTGTGAAATACTAAGATCTCTCTCTTTCTAGTGCATGATATTTTAATCCCAGAAGTTATCCACTTCTTATCCTTTCTTCTGTTCAGTTTTTCTCCTATTTGTTTCTGGAAAAAGCAAAACTCAAAATGCTATGGGTATATGTTTAAGAAAGAGTTAAAATTTCCATCAATACAGTCTGCTTTATAAATATTTTTCCCCAACATAATCCCATAATTTGCCTCCAAACATCATTATCATGTTGTTATTTATGATTCTACAACAGAACACTTCTTTCTATGATCTGCATAAGCGGTCAGTAAATGATTTTGTTGAAGTTTGCCCATCATGGTCAGATAAGTCATTGAGTATTGTTTTTGTAGCTGACTTGCTGAGGGTTGCAGGGTCTAAAACAAATTGTCAGTAGCTGTTGCACTGTGTTCTTCAATCCTCACGGGGAATTTTACTGTGGGAAATAATCTAGAGCTTGACATCCATAACTGTAGGTGCCCTTGGTCAGCACTATATGACAGAAAATCAATATTAAAGTTATAGTCTACAAACAATGATTCTTCAATGAAGTCTGCATAACCTCATCAGAACTGTTTCTAGCTGCTTTCTGACGCTTGAGATACTCTCTGCTACTGGCATGTAAACTGTCAGTAGTACATCAGAGTACTGGTATAAAGTTAATGATATGGACTAGCAGTCTCCAATGCTGTATACTCACCTGAAGATGTCTGAATGATTGTCAGGCAAAATATCATGGCTACAAATCTACATTAATTTGCTCCAATCCCAAAACTTCATGGAATACCTTTTTCCTCTTACTGGCTCTACATAGAATTGATATTAGTTTGTATCTATCAAGATGAATCTTTTCAGTTTCACTGCTTTCCATGTAGTCTTCTCATATGCACACTAAGTCTGCTGAAATACCACACATTTTCATTTCCCTGAATGGATAATTTTTTAAGCTTCTGGTATTTCAGTGAAAGATACTAAATGTATTGCATTTAATATCTTTGGCTTTGTAGAAGTTACAGTATTTTGTTCTTTTAGTAGTTTTTAGAACTGTAACTATCTGTCTTTCAGATTAACACATTCAAAATCACTGTGACTGAATGGATACTGATTTGGCCAGACTAGATGCTTTACCCCAGAAGTTTTGACCCATGTCTAAATGTTCCTCTGCCCTAAGTAATTTTTCAAGATCTGCACTAGCAGCATGTAAACTAGTAATTTATGGCACCAAACACAAAAGCTAAAAACCAATATAACTGACATGCATCCAGTCACCAGAAAATGAAGACAGTGATGCATCTGATGTTAAATTGATGTGGAACCATCATAGAACAAAGACTTTGACATATAGCAGCTTGTGGCAAGTTTATTATCTCTGTTCACAAACAGCACAGAGAAAAGAACAGTCAAGAAATTCTCAGTGCCCTTGAAATGTGCTGCCTTTTTTCCCAGCACTAAAGTGACCACTAGCCTGAACTGTATCTAGAAAAATACATAATCTCATGTACTTTTTCCTGCAGTCATATAAAAGTGTGGTCTCATCAGCAGGGACCTATATTATCTTCCTCCTCGTCCTTCTCCTCCTCTTCCTCCACTTCTTCAAGGGTTACACAAAGGCTTTGATGGCTAAAATAGTTCTTAGTGAACTTGACACTTTGAATTTGAATAAAATCCCAACCTTTAATAATTGTTCCTGTTAAGCTCAGGAACTAAGTTTAACTGTTGTAAAACTGCCAATGATCCCCATTGTCCCATGGAAGGAATCTGATTGGCTAATTTATGTCATCATGATCAGATTTTAACCAAGTTTTATACGACACGTTAAATGAGATTTTTTATTAAAGGACTTGCAAAAGACTTTGTAGAATATATAGCGCATGTTCCACTGCCAATTATTCTTTGATGTTCTAAATCTATTATATTCACATCAAATAAGTTCTATATACAAGAAATGTAATATATGTATTTTACAGCTTATCAAAAATTATCTTTCATATAGGCTTCCAACAAAATTTGCAAGGAGGCGCCAAATTCATATTCTTGAAGAAGAAATCCATATTTAATATAGCACCTAGCATCCAGGGGACTTTGGTCTGCTAGTTGTTCAGATGATTGCAAACTGCATCCCTATTGGTTTTCGATAATTTCTCAACACATTTTAAGGTGATTTCTTAACGAATTATAAGTTGATTTTTGAATGCTGGCGTAGCGTACATGATTTCTCTGCTAGAGGAATCCCCATCGCATCTAAAAATAAAACACTTTCCCACAAACAAAAGAGGATAGGGCTATACGAACTGAGCTGAATAAACCAAAACAGCTGAATGCCAATCGCTGTTTGTTTATGTGGTTGACTGGGTGTGTGAATGATAGGCATTGTTATAATTATTAGAGAAATACAGAGATTCAGACTACCAGAGTGGAAATAAATGACTAACAAGAATAACAGGTAAAAAAGATAACATATTATCTTCTCAATGTACCCAAGAAAATGAAATTTTGACAGAAGATTTTTGCCAGAGCGCTACACTATTAAGGGTCAGTTGTAAAGTCCCTGTTAGCAGCCACTGAGGCGGGGGGAGGGGGGGGGGGGGTAACAGAAATGTAAACATTTATTTTTTTTAAAAAAATCATTACAGCCATATTTATTCATGTACAAATCTAAAATTTTGCATGTGTAAAGCAAACGAAAAATGTAATAAAATATGCAGGATTAATATTTTCCCAGAAATTTGAATTTTTAATTTTTCTTGTCATTTTTATAAAAAGCCATTATCTCAACTTATAATCATGCAATTATTCTGAAACTTATACTGTAGTGTCCTGAAAAGGTTAAGTGACCACTGAACTATAGTCGTTAACTTATGGTACAAATTGTATCATTAACCGAGTTTTTAATTTTGCACATCAAAAATTAGCTTTTTTTCTACATACAATCATCTAAAAATCAGAATGTAATTGCAGGATCTCGCTTTTCCTTTCTTTTGTTTTTTTTTTTTAGAAAAGTCTTCTAATATCTTAAAAATGTAAAACAGAGAAAATGAGATTCAAAGATTTTCTTCTGATATTTCTACATGTAATAAGCTTACCTCAATTTTGAAATGCACCATACTGATACTTCTCATCCTCCAGGTTTCCCTTCTCTCCTCTTTGACTCTGCCTGGCCCATATTTGCAGGCACTAATCTGTTAGCTTTCTTGACCCTGCTCTCATCGATGGTGTAAAATGCTTTTGTTGTAAATACATTAGGATCTATGCCAACTCTCTACAGCACTCCAATTCTGCCATTATTTCTGTTATCGTAACATAAAACTGCATCATTGTCACCTATTTTGAGTCCACAGAATGTCCTTTTTTAGCATCTAATCCAAATTAAATTATTGGCGCTTTCATTTGCATTTTATGCCTTTCCATGAAGAGACTTCCTCAATAAATCAGGGTTTGCAAGAAACCTGAATGTTGGCTTAATTGCATTCATAACAGGTTCTGGTAATGATTGTTTACATTAATATGTCTCATTTCTGTTGTTGAACTTACACCAATCATCTTTCAGACACATATTGTGCATTGGTGTTTGGTCAGTGGATAGTTTGTGGAAAAATATTGCCCATACAGCATGCCTCATTGCCTCTAAATTATATGTGTTTTTCCTGATAACCACCCTGTAAAATAACGGAAGAGAATCAGTTTCTTTCAGAGTAAGCCAGTCTTTTCCTCAGGACTAGCAGTTTTCCATCCTCAAGTACTTCACCTTCCTTCTCTTTCATCAAGTGACAAAGCCTACCACCAAGCCTCTTTTGAATGTGGCCAACACATTCCAACTTCTCTATTGTTGTATTGTACAGATTTTTTCTGTTACAGCTTTAAATGAAGAGGAGTCCCCACTACCAAGATATTTAGTATCTCTAACACCTTATTGGTCCTAACATCTGGAGAACATCATCACAACTGCACCAGCCTGCATGCCCCCATTTGAGCCATGCCACAGTTTCTCACTGTCTTCATTGTTGGACATTTTCCTTGTTGCACACTGGTGGCAGTATTTAGACATGATTTCTATATCTAAAACTTTACCTGAGTTAACAGCAACAACCGATGCATCTCCATACAGAGATGTGCAACCCCTTTGCATCTAGGTCGCATCTACAGACACACACAGGTCAGTAACATTTGTAGGGGATTCGCTGTCATGAATATCCACCCCAGGATCTATTTCTTTTCAGTTGATTTCCTCCAATTCCTCCACTGCTTTCTTTATAGAAACTTAGGCAGTATCACATACAGCATCAGACATTTATTTATTTTTTCAAACCTTGCACAAGGTGGAGGCATGTTCAGAAAACCATGCAAAAAAATTACCTCCTTCCCTGCCCTTTCCAAGGCATCTCAGAGCATATGCTACCCTAAAATTGCTTTCATAGGTACCAGCATCAGATTTTTTGGAGGATGAAAATGAAAATTCATAGCCACACGAATTACAAAGTAATTTAAAATCACAAGCTATTCCCACTCTTCTTTCTTCAACAAAAATCATGCATTCCATATTTTTACAGCTAACACATGAACATGAAAACTTCACAGCCTGGCAGAGAAACTCTAAATCAGTAAGTCTGAATCCAGTGGAATCCGTATCAAGATCATTATGTACATGTACTATTCTCATTTCCCAAGTTTCCATGTTGGAGCTGAGAGCTTATGTTCTTCATTCCGAGCTGCTTCCTCTTTTTTGTTGGTAAATCGACTTCCATGAAATTCCATTTCCTAAACACAGTTTCTCCACCACACATTACAAATAAATCTTGACTTACACGTAAAGGTTTGTGAATTCAACCTTCCACCTACTAATACATGTTTGTATTGTCAACACATAAATAAAGGACATGCAAGAAAGTTTTCAGGCAAAGATATAGATGTCAGCCAGAGATATAGGTGTCAGCAAAAGATATCGAAAGAAAATAGCCTTCACACTGATGAACATTTCGCTGAAGCCAGCAGTTTCCCAAATGTAGGAAAAGATGATTGTGGGGGCCAGTGCAGAGTTAATCAGATTATCAATTTAAACGGCCAGTTTCCGTGTACTTTAGAAGTAGGTTTACAAACAGATTTAAGACATTTCTTTAAATATTAAGTGAAGAATTTAGGCAGTTTTCATTACACATATATTTAGTAGTACCATATCTACTTGGGGAATTAAAGGTTCTAAGCTCTATCTTTTATTTCCTTTCAAAACGCGTAAAGTACGTATCGTGCTTACACGCTCTTAGGCCTAATTTTACAGGTATACAACATTAGTTTAACTGCATTACATTACTATATTAATAGTATACATGTATATTAGTGTACCACATAACTTTAGTGACTTTTGTGATGGGTAGTTAATAGAATATTACTGTTACTGCCTACATAGATTTTGTAAAGAATATTGTTACAACCATGAGTGATAAGTGTTTGAGCTGCCATAGGAAAGTCAGGTCTGGGGTTGTGTGCAGCTGTTGTGGCAGATGTTGGTATTGGGGTGAATGTAGTGGCATGGGAGTCGGGGAAGTAAATGGATCTCTTCCATGGTATTGTAGATTATGTTCAAAGAGTAGGGATATAGTGGAACAGCATGGGAAGATTAGAGCCCTTCGGGCTGAACTGGATAGTTCTAGTGAGGAACTGATGAGGTTATGGGGGGAGGAGGGTGAAGACAGGTGGAAAGTGGCAGCCAGAAACAGGGGCGACAGAAAGAGAACAGTGTCAGGCCGTTTCATCATTGGCACAAACAACAGATTTGCCTTGCTATCTCAGTCAGCTAAGGAAGAGGCTCAAGTAAATGTAAGTGGAGTCAGAACTCAACAGACTTTCACTAGGAAACCATCTGTTGCAAAAAAAAAAAAAAAAGTAAAAAGTAGGAGGAAAGTTCTTTTGTTAGGTAGTAGCCATGGAAGAGGTGTGGGCCAGATTTTGCAGGAAAAATTAGGTGACAGGTACCAGGTCACAAGTATTTTCAAGCACAATGCATGCCTTAGCCAAGTGATAGAGGTTGTAGGATCATTGTGTAAGGCTTTTACAAAGCAGGATCATGTTGTGGTAGTGGGAGGAGCGGGAAACAGTATTGACAGGGATCAGGGCTACAATATTGAGTGAGACCTGGTAAAAATAGCTTCTGCAACAAACCATACAAATGTTGGCTTGGTTCCTGCTTTCATACAGTATGACTGGCCCCAATTGAACCGCTCTGTCAGGAGGTTCAATATGCAGCTAGATCAGCCGCTTTGGGCAGTAACTTTGTCAGGCATAGGTTTGATGGTATTGGTAGGTGGGACTTCACAATACATGGCCTGAATCTCAATAGGAAAGGGAAGGGTAAACTGACTGGGATGATAGCAAAATCTTTAACGGGGGGACACTAAAACTCATGGGAGTACTCTTTTAGGTTATGATCAGTGTCCAGTCATCCTACATTGATTCAAATTAAGCTTAATGAAAAGTTCAGACAGGCAGGTGCTAGAGATGTGAAAATATCACAAGATTTTCATAACAGTACAGTGAAAAATAATGTTAGTTCAAAATGTTCAAATGTCTGTGAAATCTTATGGGACTTAACTGCCAAGGTCATCAGACCCTAACCTTACACACTACTTAACCTGAATTATCCTAAGGACAAACACGCACACCCATGCCCGAGGGAGGACTCGTACCTCCGCCGGGACAAGCCGCAAAATAATGTTAGTAAAGTCACAAGATTCACATAAAAGTACAGTGAAAAATGATGTTAGTACTTGCATCAGAATATCAGGGGACTAAAAAACAAAGTAGATGAGCTTCTTGGATGTTTAGAAGATTTTTAAACTGAGGGTGGAATAGATGTACAATGCCTGTCTGAACATCATATGGTCACAGGTATGGAAATGGTAAATGGAGGTGGATATAAGCTTTCAGCACATGTAAATAGAGACACTATGGAGAGAGGAGGAGTTGCCATATACATAAAAATCAGTCATAGTTTGAAAAATTTGGAAACTAAAAATTTTTGCATAGAGCAACATATATAAACATGTGCATGTGAGCTTAAACTAAATAATGGCACTTTTATAATTGTAGCCGTGTATAGGTTCCCAATGGGAAATTTTCAACTACACTCATGCTCATAAGGATAATTGCAGAATGTGGTGCCACACAATGTGGCACTACACAAAACTGGAGCTAATACCATAGGCACATAAGGAACACACACGACACAGATCAGTACGTCCACGGTATTGGTGATGAGTTGAGGAAACTGTACCAAAACACACATGCTACAAAATGCCACTGTTTCCTGAGCATGTACCCTGACATCAATATGTGATACGATCACCATGTGCATGTACACTGGCCACACAACAGGTTGGCATACTTCGGATCAGTTAGTCAAGAAACTACTGGGGTATAGCCTTCCATTCTTGCACCAGTGCCTGTCGGAGCTCCTGAAGTCTCCTAAGGGTTTGAAGACGTGCAGTGATATGTCACCTGAGAGCATCCCAGACGTGCTTGATGGGGTTTAGGTCTGGAGAACAGGCAGGCCACTCTATTCACCTGATATCTTCTGTTTCAAGGCACTCCTCCGCGATGGCAGTTCAGTTGGACCATGTGCTGTCATCCATCAGGAGGAAGGTGGGACCCACTGTACCCATGAAAAGGCGGATATACTGGTGAAAAGTGACGTCCTGATACATCTGACCTGTTACAGTTCCTCTGTCAAAGACATGCAGGGGTGTACGTGCACCAATCATAATCCCATCCCACACCATCAAACCATGACCTCCATACAGGTCCCTTTCAAGGACACTAAGGGGTGAAATCTGATTCCTGGTTCATGCCAGATGGAAACCTGGCGAGAATCACTGTTCAGACTATACCTGGACTCGTCCATGGTCATAACCTGGGACCACTGTTCCAATGACCATGTACTGAGTTCTTGACACCAGGCTTTATGTTCTCTCCTGTGACCAGGGGTCAGTGGAATGCACCTTGCAGATCTCCAGGCGAATAAACAATGTCTGTTCAGTCGTCTGTAGACTGTGTGTTTGGAGATAACTGTTCCAGTGGCTGCGGTAAAGTCCCGAGCAAGGTAACCTGCAGTACTCCGTGGCCATCCGCGGGCACTGATGTTGAGATATTGGTCTTCTTGTGGTGTTGGCTGGCCGAAGTGGCCGTGCAGTTCTAGGCGCTGCAGTCTGGAACCGCGAGACCACTACGGTTGCAGGTTCGAATCCTGCCTCGGGCATGGATGTGTGTGATGTCCTTAGGTTAGTTAGGTTTAATTAGTTCTAAGTTCTAGGGGACTAATGACCTCAGAAGTTGAGTCCCGTAGTGCTCAGAGGCATTTGAACCATTTTTGTGGTGTTGTACACTGTGGACGTCGTGTACTGTAGTGTCTGGACACATTTCCTGTCTGCTGGGATCGTTACCATAATCTTGGTATCACACTTTGTCGCACACAGAGGGCCCATGCTATGACCTACTGTGTTTGACCAGCCTCCAGTCGCCCTAGTATTCTACCCCTCATAACATAATCAATATATGTTCTTTGATCCATTTTCAACACACAGTCACCATTAACACGTCTGAAGACGTCTGCAAACTTACTCGTTGCACCATACTCTGACATGCACCAACACAACTCTGCGTATGTGGACTGCTGCCAGCTCCACCGTGTGATGCCCACAGGTCGAATGCACCACATGGTCATATCCAGAGGAGATTTAAACTCACAAGCCGCCCACCAGTGCGTTTCACCATGTATCAGCATTATCCTTAATTTATGAGGATGTGTGTATTTTTGAAAATGTTGGATTCTTTGTTGTGCTGTTTGTCAGACAAAGGAAAGCAAATTATTCTTTGTGGGGTTTTCAACATAGATTTTCTGAAGGAGTCAAATAGAAACTTGACCTTGAAGTATTCTCTCAATTTGACATCACTTATTTATTTTCCTACTCAAGTGGTACAGGAAAGCAGTACACTGATAGATAACATTTTCATAGCCCAAGATAAATGTAATCAAATAAAAACTTTTCCTGTTCAGAACGGTCTGTCTGATCATGATGCACATCTGGTTACAGTATATAATATAGCACCACATAGTATTGCAAAACAGTCCTCCAAAGTAGTGCATTCCATTAACAATTTAAGAATTCAAAATTTTAGGAAAAGTTTGCAACAGTTAGACTGGGATGAGGTGTACAGGGAACATGATGCTAATTTAACACTTGACCTATTTCATGATACCTTTGTGAGTATATTTGAAAACAGTTTCCATAAGAAGACAGTGAAATATGATTGTAAGAAACCATGCAAAAATCCGTGGCTTAATAAAGGGATAAAAATATCTTGTAAACAGAAAAAGGAAATGTATCGTATAGTTAGGAGGAGTAATGATCCCAAAACTGTGAAACATTATAAAAACTACTGCACTGTATTAAGAAAAATTATTAAAAGTCCAGAAGTATGTGCCTTATGTCTGAGATTAGCACATCTGATAATAAAATTTAAAAAATTTGGAATGTTGTGAAAAGGGAAACAGGGCAACCAAGCGCACAGGAAGACTGTATTAACGGAAGAGGCAGTAGCTATGCAATTTGATAAAATTAAAATTCAACCCATATCTCCTACTGAAATTAGGAAAAGAATACATTCACTCAAAATTTAAAACTCACATGGAATTGATGGCATTTCCAACAGAGTACTAAAAGCTTGTTTCCAACAAATAAGTAGAATTCTCAGCCACATATGAAGTAGCACTGAAACAGGACATTTTTCCAAATAGACTGAAATATGTTATTGTTAAACCATTGCATAAAAAGAGGATAGATCTGATGCTAACAACTACTGCCCAATCTCGCTTCTGACAGCTTTGTCCAAAATTCTTGAATAAGTAATGTATTCAAGAGTAGCATCACATATTTATAAATGATGTACTAACAAAATGTCAATTTGGTTTTCAGAAATGTTTTTCAACAGAAAATGCAATATATGCTTTCACTGATCAAATATTAAATGGATTGAATAACAGAATATCACCCATTCGGATATTTTGTGATCTCTCAAAGGCTTTTGATTGTGTGAATCATGAAATTCTTCTAGATAAGCGTAAGTATTGCGGTATGATTGGTACAGTGCAGTAATGGTTTAATTCATACTTAACTGGAAGAATAAAGAAGGCTGAAATTAACAGTACAGATAGTCTGCAAAAAGCAGCCGAGTCCTCCAACTGGGGAGGTATGAAGAATGGTGTCCCACAGGGTTCAGTCTTGGGTCCCTTATTGCTCTTAATATATATTAACGACTTGCTACTCTATATTCATGAAGATGCAAAGCTAGTTCTTTTTGCTGATGATACAAGTAGAGTAATCACATCCAAGAAGCAAGAATCAGCTGAGTAAATTACAAATAATGTCTTTCAGAAAATTATTAAGTGGTTCTCTGCAAATGGTCTCTCACTAAATTTTGAGGAAACACAGTTTATACAATTCTGCACTGTAAATGGCACAACATCATTGATAAATATAGACTATGAATGGACGTCTGTTGCTAAGGGAGAATACTCAAAATTTCAGGGTGAGTGCTTTGATGAGAAATTGAACTGGAGGAAAAACATTGATGATCTGCTGAAACGGTTAGGTTCAGCTACTTAAGCTATGAGGGTTATTGCAAATTTTGGTGATAAACGTATCAGTAAATAGCCTATTTCCATTCACTGGCTTCATATGACATCATATATTTGGGCAATTCGTCATTAAGAGAGAAATTATTCATAGCACAAAAGAATGTAATCAGAATAATAGCTGGAGTCCACCCAAGATCACCTTGCAGACATTTATTTAAGGAACTCGGGACATTTACAGTACCTTCGCAATACATTTATTCACTTATAAAATTTGTCATTAATAGCCCATCCCAATTCAAAAATAACAGCGAAGTCCATAGCTACAACACTAGAAGAAGAAAGGATGTTATTCACTATTCTGGATTAAATCTCTCTTTGGCACAGAAAGGGGTGAACTATGCTGCCACAAAAACCTTTGGTCATTTGCCAAATAGTATTAAAAGTCTGACAGATAGCCAATCAACATTTAAAAGCAAATTAAAAGAATTTCTGAATGACAACTCCTTCTGCTCAATAGATGAATTCTTAGATATGAAGTAGTAACTGAAAAAAATAATTAAGTAATTAATTAATTTGTGTAAAGAAAACTTGTGTTAAAGTGACACATACCACATCATTACGAAATGTTGTATTCATGATTTATGGAACAAAGATTAATGTATGTATGTATGTAAGGCATTTCTAAAGCTGCTATCACGATAAAATTCACACACAGCATAGATTAAACTGTGTAGATCAAGAAAATAATATTTTTGAAAAATCGATTTTTTGGACCAAATTCCATTACATCCACCCTTAACTTCTATTCTCGGAACAGCGCTGAAAACGCGTTGTACGAACATGTAATAACGACTAACCGGAGAATAAACGCGGGATAACTGAACCAGTGATTCTGGCAGGGTTAGTGAAGTTAATTGGAGAATAAGTTTTGACAATGGCAGGAGTAGTTACAGAATTAGTAATGACAATATTGTTTATTAGAACGAAGAAGGAGAACAGTATAAGAAAATGACAAATTTTGCCAAAACAGCTTCGCTTATTTGGCGTGTGTTACAATTGCTGCAGTATTAAAAAGACGTAGTTCGTTTTATCTAGCAGACAGTAACAAAACAGACGTAATGAAATCGAGAAACCACACCAGTCTTGGGTGCTATTCATATTAATAGCTTTTTCGGTATTAGACAAAGACATTTTAGATTTCATGTAGCAAAACGTTTGACGAATGTTGATGAGTTAATAGATTCTTTTGCAGAAAAGGAAAGCCCGCCTTGTAAAGCTGTAGGATTACATAGAGAAAAAATACTGGGACGCAAGGACTGAAGTAAGCTGTACTGCCTTGCTTGTCTCTTGCCTTTACTGGTTTTATGTTTCCTATTTTTAATTTGATGTCACTCAAAAGTGAAAGTTATTATCTAATAGGTACTAAAGAGTGCAAATTTTCTGAAGAGTTCTTATTCTCCCAGTCACAAATAATCCCAACCAGTTTTAACGGTTGATAAAGGGGTTAGGACGTCAAACCTGTCGACTGGGAGCAGGAGAGGCATCACAGAACATTTTAATTTCCACTGTCCTGAATTAGGTTTGATGGCTTCCATTACAAAATCTATATGTTTGAATCCCACAGAGCGAAATACAGCGATGTGCGATAGAAGAATGCTGTGTCAAGAGGTGTGGCACTGCACTTTCGCACACTTAAGACCAAATAACATGTCTTATCTCGAACATATAAGTTTTATATATCAAACTCTCCACAAACGTTCGAGGAGTTTGTGTGGTGTGTGTGTGTGTGTGTGTGTGGGTGGGGGTGGGGGGGTGGGAGGGGCACTGTCACCTTTTGCACCGGTTCGGAAATATCATAAAGCCAGGGCCGGTAATGTGTAAAAAACACTCTGAGCTTAACATCATACAAATAGCTATATTACTTTCAATAACAAACCAAAAGGCGGAAGATACAAATTGTGGAATAGTGTTAAATTATTAATTAAATTACCTCTTGGAACTTTGTGTCTCATACGAAAACTTAGGAGACAGAGAAACTGAAATACTTCCTAGTTTTTATCAGTTCTATCCCAAATAGAAAAAGCCAAATCTGAAATATGAACATTACATTATAGTTTTGAATTCAAAAGTATTGTTGATTCACTAACGTGTTTGTACCAAAATTACTTTTATTATTAATATATCCTGATGCAGGACATAAAACATATATAACCCATTTGTAGAAAAAAAACTGTAAAACCCTTGTTCGACTATCAGAATGGAAAATATGCCCAAATAAAATTAAATTTAGCATTATTATCACAATAAAGAACGTCATATTCTCATAAAGAATTACCAATAATGGCTGTAAGCGTTATTCTCAACCTGTATGTTTCATATTTTTATAGTTTTTGTAATGGTATTAACGTCTGTCAAAAATGTGTGAACTAAAACCACAATAACAACTCCAGTCTAAACCTGGAGGTTTTACAAGGTCTTTGTACAGCAATGCAGATGACGCACTTGGTCGTCAGGGATGTTCGAAGGCTGATGTGGTTAAGGATTGCTCAGTCAACTATTGTCACCACTACTACATGTGATTATTCTAATCAATTGCGAAAGTGTATCAGAATCTGGAATTAAAGCGTCTGGTAAAAACTGAGATCATGGTCAAGACTATTTATTTATCGGCAAACCTGAAACATAATCTTGCTACAAGAACCTATGTTTTCAAGCTTGTTCAAAAAGAAGAAGTCGCAACCAGCGAGATTATCGTCAAAACTTCATTATCATAAAACTAAGTACAATTAATTAGCTACATCTTCTTCACTTTGTCCAAATTGGATTCTCTAGCGTAGGTAGTATAGATGTAGGTGTCGAAATAACAGGACAACAGTGACCAGTTTCCGGAATCTGTTACTTACGGACTGCCAGAAAAGGGTAAAAGTCAGTCTCTGACACGTTGATTCTCACACGTATAGCAAAATGGCTGTGGTCGTTCGGTAGTCCGACAGATGTGCTGAGAATCAGCATTTTCTAGAGAGAAATGATCGATAGTGTCAGATTCGCAATCGTTTTATGCTGGCTGCAACGACTTAAAGGTTTTCTAGTCTTTGCTGTAATAAGGTTGTAGACTGGGTCTATTAGTATTAATTTTTTTGTGAGGTGTCTATCCACAATTTTTAATATAGATGTAACAACTGTCATACAAATGTAAATCGTTCTTTGATTGCGTAATGGTGCGGACAAGGCTTCTAAAACGTAGTGTTCATTCAGTAGAAAATAAAAAGAAATAATGTCTGATGTAGAACAATCGATTAATGTTGGATAGTGATAGAATTGTTCTACCACAATATAGAAAATTAAAAATCTACATTGAGATCGTTCTTAGCAGCCCGTAACGTCAGAAAAATGTCACGTATTAATTTAACGTGATTACAACTTCAGAAGATCGGTGAACTTAGGCGGCTATGGAGTGACAATTTACACAGCTATGGCGCAGACGTACTCAAGATGTCACGTGACGCTCTGTGATATCCTGGTTGGACTTTTAGTAGACTGCCGTCCTGCTAGAGGGGCAAACCTGTCGTAAATCGCATTGCACACTTGGCAGCAACCCTGCTTGTGATCATACTGATATCCCCTCCCCCTCCCCCCCCCTCCAGGATCTGTGTGTAAGAAATTTGCTTTCCGAATGAAAATGTGCGAAGACTCAGCGCTGAATAACATAAAGAGCAGAAATGAATATCTTATGGCTGAACGTAACAGCTTTTTGCACGTATTCGGTAGTCCTCCACATCCACCTGCACGTGCACACACATGCGCCTACGCAGAAGCATAACACATTGTGATGCCAGCAAGAGACCGCATTTCCACGTATCGCTTCGATGGGGATTGCCTAGCGACGTCAATGCGGTGACCCTGAACTTCACCACGAATTACCACGGAGCTGCCAGTGTAATGGAATAAACCAGCCGAATAGTGTGGTCTCTGCACATATGCATAGATGGCTCCGATCCCGCAGTCGCTCCTGACGCAAGCGACTTGGCCCTTAGACCCTGAACAGGCGCCGCTAGCGAGGTGACCTATGTCCCCTTGTCCTCTGGCAGCGAACGCGTTCAATCGCTGGCTAACGTGGAGGCCTTTCCTTGTCAGGCAGGATTTTAATATATTGGAATAATCGAGAGGTATAGATAAATACGGACGTTGTATTGGTTGCGTATTTACACTTCCTAGCCGAGATGACGAGTACGCTTTACCCAAAACTTTTCGACAACTGATTTAATCGTTCTTCATGAGGTGCTCCGAACCGTCTTATGTGCACTCGCTGCTTAAACTCCGACCAAAGTGTGAGGATATGTCGGTGTCTTGCCTTTATTTGAAGCCGAGTTCGAATCCTGTCTATATCTTCGATGATCCTAATAAATTTAGTATCGGGTCAATGTTTATAATGTCTCTTGGCATCCTTATTTTGCTAGAATGCTCTGTTACGCTGTCTCAAAAACTTTAAACTTGCTACATTATAAATAACTCATCTCACGGTTACATTTCAAGTAGTCTTACACGACAACGAAAAGTGGAATCTTCGACTAGAAAAGTCAATTAAGCAAGTCGAGGAAACACGAGAAACCGCATCACTTCATTCTATAGGTGAACTTCGCAAAGGCAAACTTGATTCATTCGCTTCCTCTTGCGTCTGTGTATAAAGAGTTACTCATCTGAGCGAACTTAATGCCGCCGTTCTTCGTTGAACGACGCCCGACGAGATGTCTCAACGAGAGGTCCGGGCAATAAACTCTGTGTCTCATTATCCACGACGCGATACATCTTTAGATTTCATGATGTTCCTATGTCGTCTTTTCTCTTCTGAAACTATGAAGTGCTAGCCAGTAAGCGGTTGATTTACGGCGACCATTCCAGTATTGTCTCAACAATACTTTCCGGAGTTTTACTGGTGAAGGAACTTAGGAAAATTAGCGATAAGATGCTACGTGAAAGCACTTTCTCCTTCCTTAGAATGGTCGCAATGTTTTGCGTGGTCTACATCGTTGAGAGAGGTCTGTAGGAAACATTTCCGTGAGAGTGCGTTACAGATATTTCAATGCCTCTTATGCCAAATGTGCTAACATTGGGTGACAACTTTCGTCAGTATCATGACTGTGCTGGAAGTTTGTGAGATTGACTGGTGAAGTTATTTCGTAGTAACTGTGGTGGGTAGAAAGGGGCTTCCTACGTTATATTAAATAAAATTGTTTGAGGTTTAATAGATGTTATGACGGATATGTCCGCAAAGTTTTCTAACCACCCTGTAACTATATCTCTGGTATTTTTACTATCTTGCCTTTTTTTGAACGTATTAGCCCTCCGATTCAATAATGCACAACTGTCAAACGTCCCTTTCGCACATTTTTAATGATCAGCTGAAGCTGTCGTCGACGCAATTGTGCTTTAGGCTTATCACTTGTTTGGGCTGCATTTTCTCAACGATGATCTTATATAACAGCTCCTGAGCGTACCCTGTTCCTCCACATCGTAGTCTGCTTACTACGAAAGTGATGAAACATGCATGTTCCAATGAGTTTATCAATCAGTCCTATGCAATACGTCCAACGAAATGGGGAGGGAAATCAGTTATTGTTTCCTTTATCCGTGTCGAATAATTTTTGCAATCAGCTTCCCTACACTTCAGTTTACCTGTTGATGTTCATCTTATAGTCTCTTCTTGAGTCTCTATCAGCTTCGTTCAACTGATCTTCTAGATTCATTGCCATCTCCGACAAAATTCCAATGTCAATGGAAAACGTCAACATTTTTGATCTTCTCCATAAACTTTACTTCCCTTTGCAAATTATTTCTTGGTTTCCTTTACTGCTTGATTAATATCGGAGAGATACTACAACGCCACCTCGCTTTTATTTCGACTAATGCCACTCTTTCATGTCCTTCGATCCTGATAACTGCAGTTTCGTTTTTGTACAAGATGCAGATAAATTTTCGCGCTCTGTATTTTATAACTGCTACCTTCAGAATTTGAAGTAGTTCAGAATTTGAAGTAGTGCGTTCCAACCAACACTGTTAAAATCTATCCCTCAGTCTACCAGTGTCATACATGTAGGTTAGCCTTTCCTTAATGTGCCTTACAACTCTTAGAGTCAGAATTGCCTCGCGTGTTTCTACATTTCTCCGGAACACAAGCTGATCTTTTTTCGCAGTTTCATATCTCTCAGTTCATCTTCACCTACTTCCCTCTCCTTTCAAATTCATTTCCCTTGTACAGACTTTCTAATATTCACATAGCTGCATCTCCTTTCTCCAAGGGTATATTTAATTCTCCTACATACATGCTTCTACATCCTTGCATTTCTCGTCTAGCCATTCCTGCTTAACTATCTCACACTTCTTGTCAATTTCATTTTTTGGACATCTATATTCCCTTTTGCCTGCTTGATTTGTTGTATCTTTAATTTTTCTCATTTTGTCTATTAGATTTAGTTGCTTGTGTGTTAGCCAAGGGTTTCTACCGGTCTTTGCGGTTTGGTCTATTTGATCCTCTGCTACCCAATATCCTTTTATATTCTTGACTCCTGTTTCAGTCATCCGTTACCTAATGCTACCTTTAAATCGCTTAATAACCTCTGGTTCTTTCACTTTATCCAGAATCCATCTCCTGAATTTCATATCTTTCTCCAATTTCTTAATGTTAATGTGCAGTTCGTAAGCAATAAATTATGGTCGGAGTCCTCATTTACCCCTGGAAATGTTTTGCAGTTTAAAACCTGGTTCCGCAATCTCTTTCTTACCATTATGTTCTACCTGAAACCTTCCCATGTATCCTGGTTTCTTTCATGCGTGTAACCTTCTTAAACCAAGTATGAGCAATGATTAAATTGTGTTTTATGTAAAATTCTGCCGGGCGGCCTCCCATTCATTCCTCTCTCAGCAGTCCGTGTTCTCCTATTGTTTTTCTTTCTCGTCCTTTCTACTCAGTCTCTAACACAATTACATTATCGGTTACCTTTGCTAATTGAATAATTTGCTTTATCTCATTATACATTCTTTTAATTTGTTCATCATGCGGAGTTAGTCGGCATGTAAACTTTAGCTACTGTCACGGGCGTTGACTTTGTATCTATCTTGGCTACTATAATACGTTCACTACATTGTTCATAGTAGCTTATCTGCATTATTGTTTTCTTATTTGTTATTCACCCTATCCCTGCATATCCCTACTTGATTTTATATTGATAGCCCTGTGCTGAACTGATCAGAAGTCGTATTCTTCCCGCCGTCACACTTCAGTTGACTCCCACTATATCTAACTTCAACCTAACCATTTCTCTATTTCTCTTTATAATATTGGAACGCGCTGGCGCGTAGAACATCAGTTCTGTTTCACCTGATGACAGCATGCTCCTGAATAGTCCCCAGTAGGTGGTCCTAACAGGGGACTATTTTACCTCAGGCATATTTTACCGAAGAGAATACATCATACAGTAACGCTGCACGTCCTCAGGAAATGTAATGTCTGTAGTGTCACCTTGCTCTCAGTCATTCGCAGTACCAACATTGCGAGGTCATGTCGGCCAATGTTAAAAGCCCAGAACATTCAGTCACCTAGACTGTTTCCCCTTCAACTGCTGAAAATGTTGCTGCTCCTTTTCAGGAAACATACGTTTCTTTGGCCTCATTGCAGATATGCCTCTCACCTACAGAATGGCAAACAAGTCACCACGCAATCCCGGCTAAGTCCATGATTGGTGGGGAGTCTGCAGATCTAACTTCTACAATCTCCACCCCTCTTTGTGGGGCAAATCTTGCCTTATCAGGCGGTTTAGACGACCTATCTTTGGTTCAAGGACTACGGTTTTCTATTCCTACTTCTGAATCTACCTGGGTTTGAAACTGTGCTCTAAACTGCCAGTGCCAGTTATTTAACTGGAAGGACTGCAGCACAAATTCTGCTTGACTTGTTTCCTCATTGTGAATTTTCAGCTTAGTTCCGGAAGGACACTTTGGACGTCTCAATGTCGTCCTTGCAATGGTCTGGTAATATTATGTTCCTCAGTAATACAGGTGAAGCCGGCCGGTGTGGCCGAGCGGTTCTAGGCGCTTCAGTCTGGAACCGCGCGACCGCTACGGTCGCAGGTTCGAATCCTGCCTCGGGCATGGATGTGTGTGATGTCCTTAGGTTAGTTAGGTTTAATTAGTTGTAAGTTCTAGGGGACTGATGACCTCGGATGTTAAGTCCCATAGTGCTCAGAGCCATTTGAACCATTTTGAACAGGTGAAACCGTCGAACAATTAACAATCAGTTCGGTGTGTAATACTAGTAGACTTATTTCGACCAGCAGTGCTCTCCTTGCCTCTACTAGCTTGCTTTTCACGTCCTCCTTGCTTTGTCCATCATGCATCATTTTGCTTGCAACGTAGCAGAATTCCTTCACTTAGCCTACTTTGTGAACCCCAGTTTTGACATTTAGTGTTTCGATAAACATCTCATTACTTCCATCTTTCTTCGGTTGACTCTCAATCCATATTCTGTACTCATTACACTGCTCATTCCTTTCAACAGGTCCTGCAATTCTTCCTCACTTTCACTGAGTATAGTAATGGCATCATCCAATCTTAGCAGTGATATTTTTTCACCATGAATGTTAATTACGTTTCTGAATCTATCTTTTATTTTTATCATTGCTTCTTCAGTGTATAAACTGAACAGTAATAGCGAAGACTACATCCTCGTTTATTCCATTTGTAATCCAAACATTCCATTCTTAGTCTTTCATTTTTATTTTTTCCTCTTTGTTCTTGTACATGTTGTATATTACCCATCTTTCCCGATAGCTCACAGCTATTTTTCTGAGAATTTCGAACATATTGCGCCACAGCGCATTGTGGAACGCTTGTTCTAAGCCGACTAATCCTATGATGGTGTCTTGATGTTTCTTAAATGTTGCTTCCTTTGTCAAGAGCTACGCTAGCACTGCCTCTCTGGTCCTTTACTTTCCTAAAGCCAAGTTGATCCTCATCTAACTGATCTCCAATTTCTTTTCCATTCTTATTTATATTATTCTTGTCAGCAACTTTGACGCATCAGCTGTTAAGCTAAATGTGCGATAGTTCTCGCACTTACCTGCCATTCATATCTTCAAGATTGTGCAGAATATATTTTTCCAGAAGTACGATGGTATATCTTCAAACGCACAGATTCCACAAACCAACTTGAATAGACGTTGGTTTCCACTTTCCCGAATGAGTTGAGATATTTCGAAGGAATATTTCTATGTCTTCCACATTATTTGATCGCAAATCTTTCGAAGATCTGTTAAACTCTGACTCAAGTATCGCATCTTCTATGCCATTCATATCGACTCCCACTTCTTCTTCTATTATGCCATCAAACTGTTCCTCCCGCTCGCAGAAGTTTTCAATGCACTTTCTCTACCTGTTCACTCCCTCCCCTCCTCCTGCATCTTAATGTGACTCCTTTGCCTTTAATTTCACCAGATACTGTTGTGATTATCCTACGTGCTCAATCAGTCCTTCCAACGACTATTTCTTTTTAGATTTCTTCGCATTTTACTTTCAACCATTTCGCCTTGGTTCCAGTTCGCTTTCTATTTATTTCATTTTAAAGTGATTTATACCGCTGTGTTTCTGTCTTTCCATAAATATTTTTTTTGCTTCCTTCTTTTGTCACACAGTTGACATATTCATTGTGTTTACGCAATTCCTTCCTTGTATCTATATTTGTCTGTCGAACTTCTGTGATGGTTCGTTTTAGAGATGTCCTTTCTCTTTCACTGAACAAAGATTACACACTCGAAAAACAGACAGCAGAAACTGACAACACAACCCCGGCTTACCTGGAGAGACAAACGAGACGCGTGTCCAAATTCTGGTACCATAACAAAGACATACAAATGCCACAGAGATTGCTTTGAGAAGAGCAGAAAAGTGATTCATATCTGCGCATCGATAGGTTAGCGTAACTTGTAGAGACTGATGGTACCCCGCAAGCACATTGCCTGCTCTGCAGGTACAGGGTGGTCAAAGTAAAACTGGTCCAGAAAATGTTTACAGTAAGACTGGGGCAGAATTGACCCTCTATAATGAATATCAGAGAACGTGCTGAAAATGGCGGCAGTTGATGAGAATGCAGCGCTGCGCTGCATAAACTGTGAAACACGCTTAGCAGCTCTGGCTGAGGGAGAGCAGCAATAGCGTTTTCAGTATCTGCTGTAGCTCTCGTGAAAGAACCGTGTTATGATGCGGATTCCAGCCGTTGCGCACCAAACACCAATCCTGATATTATGCAACGGCTCTTCAAAGTACTGATTGGGATTTTCTGATGCATAATGTCGTATGTTCAGTGAGTTCACATATCTTGACGGGCTGAAACAGTCCTCGTCTGAAGAAATGAAAAGCTGAGGATCCAGAATGCCTAATTACACATCACTCAGAAACGATTGGTGGAACTCAACACGCGGAAGTTCATCTGGACGCTTTAACTCATACACACTCTTGAATTTTTAGGGCTACAGGTCCAGGCCCTGTTTGATAATGTTTCACCATGACAAACTCTTAGTCCACACTTGCACAGATAAACGGGGTTGAGAGCTCGTTGGACTTTGTTCCAGACTTACCTTTACTCGAGCAATGTTTTTTTTGGTGTTCGAAGTCTTTCCAAACAGTTGTGGTTTTAATTTGCTACAGAGACTCTTTCGTGCCATTTTGTCACTGATATTTACACTACACACTCATCTGGAGATTTTTCCAAAACATTTTGAGTCTTAAGTTCTTGCGAAAAAAGTTCCGCACATGTTGTCTGTGAATTGTGATTCGCAGAACACTCAACAGTGAACACGGGCAATTTTATCGTGAGAACCATTTTGTGTGCATCCAGCTGGTCACTGAACACGTCTGCTCCTTTGACTCACTCAAACGTAATGCCACAGATAAGTACTCGGCACGGAGAATGCATCGAAATCACGGTTTCGATCATTTTCTTTGACCATGGGTTGTCTTCTTCATTAAACAGGGACGGTGTTGAGTCAGACTTTTAAATATTTTTTTCGGTCAGTTTTATTTTGACCGTGCTGAACCTGGTGGTTATATTAAACTTTCCCTATATAACACGTTATAACACGGAAATTAATTGCCATACGTGTATCAAACTTGGTAACATTAATGTCCAGAATATGGGGTGCATGATTTCCATGCGTCATAGCACCACTGTCCAGTTCCAACTATGACCGCCAGGTGCCGTGATCAGTCATCGAGATTCATAGTGTAACACACCTGACCAGTCGCAGTGCACTTTTTGGCGTGTCAACATGAGCTTGGACAAAAGGAGCAGGGCATTGTTGGTGAAGCTCTGTTACCAAAACAACAATAATGCTGCAGTTGCACTTCGACAATATCGCTGGCTGAAAGGATTACGGAAGGGTCCCTTTTCTCCACCTGCTGTGCGGAGCATGGTGAAGAAGTTAGAATCAACTGGAGAACTGGGCTTCGCTCCGGGAAGAGGCCGATGACCGGTTCCACCACAGGTTGCCATGGCACACAACGCTGCGCGCAATTCCCGATCGTCAAGCAGTGCGCTTGCTGTGTCACGACAGTTGAACATCCTGTGATCCACTGTACGGAAGGTGCTTCGAACCATTGTCAAACGGTATCCGTACAAGATGCATATCGTACAGCAGCTTGCATCACAGGATGCACAACGACGTGTTGACTTCGCTCTCCACTTTCTCGCAAGGACTTAAGTCGACGAGAGCTGGCTCTGGACCGTCCTAGGAATAGACGAAGCTCATTTTTCTGTGACGGGTGAGGTGAACACACAGAATTGCCGAGTGTGGGGATCTTCACCTCCAGTCACTGTGCATGAAGTTCCTCTTTATTGTGAACGTGTTACCGTACGGTTTGGCTTCACGGTTACGTTCATCATTGGCCCATTCTTTTTTGAATAAATTGGCGCTCAAGAACCAAAGATCTGCAGTGTGACTGGCCAGCGTTACTGCGATATGCTTCGTCAGCATGTCATACCCGCCCTGCAGGAGAGGGATGCATTGAACTCAGTTGTTTTCATGCAAGATGGGACCCATCGCACATCGCTCGTTAAGTTCACCTGCTTCTCCGAAACATATGAGCCGATAGTTTCCAAAATGCCTGGCTGGCACGATCTCCTGATCTCACTCCCTATGATTTCTGGTTGTGGGGCTACTTGAAGGACAGGGTTTACCAGCGGAATATTCACACATGTGCTGGTCTGAAGCGCAGAGCATATCTGGGGTCATGCTTCGTTCTGCTGTGCTGAATGCAATCCTGCGCATTTACACTCTTCTGGGCACTAGCGGGCGCCATATTGAGCCTCTTTTGTAGCAGTAATAGTACCGGTATATAAAGGTATTATGTACTGCAGAAGCACGTTAAAACTGTTTCAATTGAACTGATTCTGCATTATTTCTCTTCCTCATGTCATTGACGTTAACGCTGCCAAGTTTGGTACTCGTACGGTAATTGTTTTCCGTGTTATAACGTGTTAAATAGGGAAAATTTAACTGCAACCACCCGGCATATAACCCAAATTTGCGGCCATAAGGAATGAATACCTGATGAACGTTGTCTCTGCTGCTAGCGCTTGTCTAGGATGATATAGGCCGTATTTGAAAAAAAAAAAACAGTGTTTTTCCCAAGAGACGATATTTTATTTTGCGAACGATGGTCCAGTTCGAGTACAAAGCCCGTCGAATGTCTGTTTATATTCTGTATATGTAATAAATTAAACTCACAGTGAAGTTTTCCTTTACTGTGCTGCTTTTCTTCTTGATTGCTTTTAATGCTTCACAGGATAGGACGTTGGTTTGATGTTGACGAGGAAATTCATTGCTCATAACGTTATGATCTCATCATTGCGGTAACTCTATACTGAGGGCGCCGGCCGAAGTGGCCGTGCGGTTAAAGGCGCTGCAGTCTGGAACCGCAAGACCGCTACGATCGCAGGTTCGAATCCTGCCTCGGGCATGGATGTTTGTGATGTCCTTAGGTTAGTTAGGTTTAACTAGTTCTAAGTTCTAGGGGACTAATGACCTCAGCAGTTGAGTCCCATAGTGCTCAGAGCCATTTTATACTGAGGGCGTAATCTGGTCACAACATGCACAGCAGGTGTAGCCAACCATTTTTACCGTTTGTCCAGTTTTTTAGTCCGTTAGAAGTAAATTTTTCGAACCGCCTACGGGTTCCACACTAGCGGTGATTTATAAGTAGAGTAGAGAACTTACTTTACTTTATAAGATTCATAAAGCAGAATTACAGAAAGTTAAATAACAATAATTACTTATTAAATAATACAGGTCGTACGTGGACGAAGAGTAAACGAAAGTATTTTTAAAACTCCTACCGCCTACCGCCCACCATAAAGGCTGAAACACCGACTAGTGCGCAGCTGGGACTAAGTTGACTACTAGTGATGTTCAGTGTCTAGTTTACACGTCTGTGAGAGAACATCACGGATTTGCAGAACAAAGACTAATTGTTCTTTGTGATCTCAAACACATCGGAAATCTATGAAAGTACACGAAACGGATGAGGTCCAAGACCTGGGCTGCCACAACGTCAAGAGTCTGAGGTGGTCTTGGAACACTGTTCCACGTTAGCAAACGCAGGCATCGGCTTCACGAGGCACAGCGACCGTTTGCAATTCTTCTGTAATTAATTGTCGTGGTGGTAACCCATTTTAACGATGTAAGAAACTGCGCAAATTATTGTCTCCTCATAAGCTGTGTTCTGCGAAGGCTGCAAATGTAAAGGAAGTCGAAGGGCTGTAGTAGGGTTATTACGAGATGATGAAGCCACACACAGTCTAAAGTACCTTAATAATTTATGGTTCTCTGTTAGCTACGTTTTGTTCGTATTCTCTTCAGTCTCAAAAAATTTATACACAGAAGAAAATTTTCCCTCTAGGTGGAATTTTAATTTAATATGGTCACAGTAGTGTTTCAGGTTGTGAACCAGGCCACTGGCTTTTCAAGTCATAGAGCTGATTACTGAAGGATGCCGATATTTCTTGTCGCTGTTTCGTTCTTGGCACTATTTCATCATACCAAGCTCCTTTTTCTGGACTTGAACACAGAAATCAAATGACACGGATTTTCTTGTTATTTTAGAGTACTAGTTTTTGATCCTAGTACTAAGACCCGTTGGGATCTTCAAATCACACAAGCCACTGTAAACGTTAAATACGTTTATCAGCTAGGGATGTAACTGATATGCAGACTAGCTCAGTTTTCGGCTTCGCGCTACAAATTATGTGACGATCACGAGTTCAGTCACGCATAAAAAGGCGATGGTCTCCTCAGCCATTACACTCTACAGGCGAAGCTCAACAGCGAGCACAGCACTACAGCCGTAAAAAGAAACGCAGAGGACAATGTGGAGACCTATGATCCCAGGAAGGCTCATGAGAGCGTAAAGAAAAGAGAGCAGCAAAGGCGTTAAAAAGGGTATTTACCGGGAACAATTTACGTTTACTACCTGAACAGTGTGAGGAAATAGTGCTATAAAAAGAAATAAAATGTAATTGATGCCATGAAACAATGAGAATTACAAGGACCCCGCTGCCTGTTTGAAACTACTACATCGAAAATACCTCCATCCATTGAGGAAATATTTTGCAGTTAATCTTTTTGTGGTCGTGCTCTTTCCTTGTCCGCGTTTGCTTCCTAATATGTAACAAGGAGAAACAGTTCCACCTTGAGCAAACACAATTTTTTTTGTTTTACTGCCAATACATGTTGCGGAGAAGTTTCTCTATCATCAGTGGGTTTTATTTATTATCTGTTGAACAATATACAACTAATTTAAACATTATATTATTAACCAGTTTTGAGATTACAGTATGTACGTTATTATAAGTACTGACAAAAATATTAACATGAAGAATAAGTTTATACTTTATTATACCACACTGGCGTTCACAAGTCTGTTTGGTATTTGTAGCACAGCTATAATTATTTCCTTGGAGTATATCATCTGCAATTAATAAGCATTTATCAATGTTTTTAACGTAATCTCTCAAATATTAGTAAGCTTTATATGATATTACAGATTTTTTTATTCTAACTTTTTTCCTATTACACTACTGTCATCATAATATGTTGTTTTGTAAACAAAGTATTCGCTATATTACTCTTCGACTAACGTTTTTAAGGTTACGATACCATTTTTCGAAAAAAATGTGTTGAAGTGTGTGCTGATTGTGATTAGGCTTCGTGAAATGTTGATTGGGGTGAGGGAACACACTAAGGTCTGTTTCACTGTTTGTGGGATGTTCACTTGTTCCGTCATCTTGTTCTGTTGCAATTTTGAAGTATGCAGTCACATTAGGTTGCGAGAGTATGTGTTTTTGTTTGTCTGTGTGTGTGTGCGTGTGTTGTTATTCTGATAATTTCTTTAGAGCCGAGAACAGGGTTCCGCTGAATGATGCTGTGTATTCATTCATTACTTCTTTTCCCTTCAGTATGAATTTTTGTATAAGGTAACCTTCTTCTATTAGAAGTTTCTGTGGGAGGCTGCTGCTGTATTTAAGAATTTTTAAGCCGTGTTTATATCTGTTGGTCTATGTTTCTAGTCCATGAGATGATATGCAAATATGGAATGAAACTCTGTTAGTCTTAAGTGCCGTTCTGTGTTCAGTATTTGAAAATTCTACTTGTTTGACAAATATATATGTGCGTGTGCTCAAGGCAGAAACACATTTCCTTATTATGTGTTAGGAAGCAAACACCCATAAGGAAAGAGTTTCGACCGCAAAATGATTATCTCAGCGCCATGCCAAACAGTTCCGAGTAAGCTCTGCAACAGGTTCAGAAGCGCAACCGAAAATTACACCAGAGTATACTCAACGTAAAACTCAACAAAATCTGTCTCTCATAAAAAAATACCTAAGTATGTACATCTCACTGTAAACAATACGTCACCTGCCGCACAACATCTCAAGCACAAAGCAGAAGTGTGGTGGCTGAAACAGGGAATGAAACATCTGCATTCCAAGACGGACATGCTCACCCTTGAACTGTTCAAAACTCATCTTGGGTAAAACAACAACAAAAACCACACGCACTTATAGAAAGTAACACACCAGCTAATGTTAGAAACAATAGGCAAATAAACGACACATTCCATGCCGACTGCTCATCCTTACCGACATACGCTTCACAAAACAAGAACTAAATTTACTAGAAATAAGAATCAAAAACAATTTCAACACACAGGTTATACAAAAGACAAGAGATAACCTGACAACCGAAAGTGAATACTTTTCTGTCATTAGGCTTTCTATTGTTTTCATTTGTAAGAGATTAAAAGAAGTGACTACCTTCTGTGACATGTTCAGATATGAGTGTTGAGCCCTTTTGAGGAATTCTCTTAAATATAACCCAGCTGAATTCGAGTAAGTAAGCAGAATGTGCAATAATTTGTAATCTTGCCAAAAATGAGTACGTTTATCATTAAAAAAACAATATCGCCTGATTAACGGTGATTAGAAAGGAAATGCCTCAAGTGAAGTGGATTAAATACAAGTAAGTTTAACAGCGAAGACAGTAAATTACACCATGGTTTATCTCCAAACCAGGAACGTTCGTGTTTATCTTAGTAGGCACTTAGAATAAAATATGTGCTTAAGAATGTTCTGTGTTCTGTGAAGGCAGGAATTACACAAATACAAAGAACAGAAGAATAGACAATTTTATGCCGCCCACAAGAGTTTACCCGTCTAAGACAATGCAAAATTATTTGTTCAAACATTGGGACAAACATACAAGTATTCGAGGAAAAGAAACCCGACTACCTCCCAAATATGCATCACAGCCAATTTTGTATTGATAACAACCTGTTCACAGTGGGGAACGATAAAAAATACATTGAAGAGCCAAAGAAACTGGTACACCTGCCTAATATCGTGTAGGGCCCCGCAAGCACGCAGAAGTGTCGCAACGCGACGTGGCATGGACTCGACTAATGTCTGAAGTTGTAATGGAGTGAATTGACACCATGAACCCAGCAGAGTTGTCCACAAATCCGTAAGAGTACGAGGGGGTTGAGATCTTTCCTGAACAGCACGTTGCAAGGTATCCCAGGGTTGTTCAGTAATGTTGATGTCTGGCAAGTTTGGTAGCCAGCGGAAGTGTTTAAACTCAGATGAGTGTTCCTTATAGCACTGTAGGAATTCTGTAGCAATTCTGGACGTGTGGGGTGTCACATTGTCCTGTTGGAACTGTCCAACGGACATGAATGGATGCACAACGGACATTAATGGATTCAGGTGATCAGACAGGATGCTTACGTATGTATCATCTATCAGAGTCGTATCTAGACGTATCAGGGGTCCCATATCACTCCAACTGCAACTGCCCCACACCACTACAGAGCCTCCAACAGCTTAAACAGTCCCTTTCTGACTTGCAGGGTCCATGGACTCATGAGATTGTCTGCATACCCGTACACGTCCATCTGCTCGATACAATTTGAAACGAGACTCGTCCGACCAGGCAACATGTTTCCAGTCATCAACAGCCCAATGTCCGTGTTGATGGGCCCAGGCGAGGCGTAAAGTTTTGTGTCGTGCAGTCATCAAGGATACACGAGTGGGCTTTTTCCTCCGAAAGCCCATATCGATGATGTTTCGTTGCATGGTTTGCACGCAGGCTCTTTTTGATGGTCCAGCACTGAAATCTGGAGCAACTTGCGGAAGGATTGCAATTCTGTCACGTTGAAGACTCTTTTCTGTCGTCGTTGGTCCCGTTCTTGCAGATCTTTTTCCGACCGCAGCGATGTCGGAGATTCGATGTTTTACCGAATTCCTGATATTCACGGTACGCTTGTGAAATGGTCGTACGGGAAAATCCACACTTCGTCGCTACCTGGGAGATGTTGTGTTCTATCGCTCGTGCGCCGACTATAACACCATGTTCAGACTCACTTAAATCCTGATAACCTGCCGTTGTAGCAGCAGTAACTGATCTAACAACTGCGCCAGACACTTGTTGTCATACGAGTCTATAGTCGTTTCCGACAGAAGCACCTCATTCTGCCTGTTTACATATCTCTGTATTTGAAAACGCTTGCCTACACCAGTTTCTTTCGCGCTGCAGTGTATGTCCTAAACAGTGATTCATAGAGTCTGACAGCATTCTTCTAACAGAAATTGTTTCAATATCCCGAGACATGCAATATGCTGTACATAGAAACGCTGAACCGCTGAACTATCGTGGTCCCCTAAAATAGTGCTACAGACCTCCCTAGAAACTTCTTCTGTCAATGTGGTCGTAAGATCCCATGGAAAATATAACCACTTAAACCGTTGAAGAAACTCCACTGTCCTTGAAAGATGGTAGAAGACAAGCTGCATGTACGTTTATCCTGGTGTTGTCCATATCCAAGCAAATATAAAGCAAGGGTGCAAAAGTGGATTCTTCAGGCCTGATTATGTGTCTCCGTACATCCATATTGCAATAGATCATGGGACGACAGTTGTTGCTATATCTTTATGTAGCAGAAAGAACACCTTCAGCTGCATTTATTGGTTTTATTTTATTTGCAGTGTATTTTGGTGTTACATTAGGTTACAGCACCTTTAGGCCCTCTATGATACCAAGTGGTCATGTAGAGACCGTGTAATCTTCATTAAACGTCTCCTAGAGGATACAAAAAGATCGATATCCCCTATGCTGAACCTTCTTTCCTACTTACGGTGTGAACAGCATAAGTAATCAGGTGATGTGTGCCGCCGTTCGCATCGATTAGTTGTACCTCCGAGACATTGTATTCTATAGATGCATATTAAGCTTGAACAGTAACTTTCATCCTTATCAGAGGTAACAGCGCTCTCTAACGCCATATTGTCTCCACTAGTAGTAAGTTTGCCTACCACAGCAACTCTGACAACGGCGTATACGTCTTGTTGAAAGTTTCTAGGTATTGTCTGATACAACTACATCTAAGTGATTACTCTGCTGTTCACAATAAAGTGCCTGGCATAGGGTTCAATGAACCACCTTCAAGCTCTCTTTCTACCGTTCCACTCTCTAACGGTGCGCGGGAAAAACAAGCACTTAAATTTTTCTGTGCGATCCCTGTTTTCTTTTATTTTATCGTGATGATCACTTCACCCTATGCAGGTGGGTGCCAACAGGATGTATGCGCAATCGGAGGACAAAACTGTTGATCGAATTTTCATTAGAAGTTCACGCCGCAACGAAAAACGTCTTTGATTTAATGATTACCACTCCAATTCACGTATCGTGTGTGTGTCACTATCTCCCCCATTTCGCGATAATACAAAAAGAGCTGCTCTTCTTTGAACTTTTTCTATGTCATACGTCAGTCCCAACGGCTGAAAGCAAGGGGAAACTACAGCCGTAATTTTTCCCGAGGGCATGCAGCTTTACTGTATGATTACATGATGATGGCGTCCTCTTGGGTAAAATATTCCGGAGGTAAAATAGTCCCCCATTCGGATCTCCGGGCGGGGACTACTCAAGAGGATGTCGTTATCAGGAGAAAGAAAACTGGCGTTCTACGGATCGGAGCGTGGAATGTCAGATCCCTTAATCGGGCAGGTAGGTTAGAAAATTTAAAAAGGGAAATGGATAGGTTGAAGTTAGATATAGTGGGAATTAGTGAAGTTCGGTGGCAGGAGGAACAAGACTTCTGGTCAGGTGACTACAGGGTTATAAACACAAAATCAAATAGGGGTAATGCAGGAGTAGGTTTAATAATGAATAGGAAAATAGGAATGCGAGTAAGCTACTACAAACAGCATAGTGAACGCATTATTGTGGCCAAGATAGATACGAAGCCCACACCTACTACAGTAGTACAAGTTTATATGCCAACTAGCTCTGCAGATGACGAAGAAATTGAAGAAATGTATGATGAAATAAAAGAAATTATTCAGATTGTGAAGGGAGACGAAAATTTAATAGTCATGGGTGACTGGAATTCGAGTGTAGGAAAAGGGAGAGAGGGAAACATAGTAGGTGAATACGGATTGGGGGACAGAAATGAAAGAGGAAGCCGCCTGGTAGAATTTTGCACAGAGCACAACATAATCATAACTAACACTTGGTTTAAGAATCATGAAAGAAGGTTGTATACGTGGAAGAACCCTGGAGATACTAAAAGGTATCAGATAGATTATATAATGGTAAGACAGAGATTTAGGAACCAGGTTTTAAATTGTAAGACATTTCCAGGGGCAGATGTGGACTCTGACCACAATCTATTGGTTATGACCTGTAGATTAAAACTGAAGAAACTGCAAAAAGGTGGGAATTTAAGGAGATGGGACCTGGATAAACTAAAAGAACCAGAGGTTGTACAGAGATTCAGGGAGAGCATAAGGGAGCAATTGACAGGAATGGGGGAAATAAATACAGTAGAAGAAGAATGGGTAGCTTTGCGGGATGAAGTAGTGAAGGCAACAGAGGACCAAGTAGGTAAAAAGACGAGGGCTAGTAGAAATCCTTGGGTAACAGAAGAAATATTGAATTTAATTGATGAAAGGAGAAAATATAAAAATGCAGTAAGTGAAACAGGCAAAAAGGAATACAAACGTCTCAAAAACGAGATCGACAGGAAGTGCAAAATGGCTAAGCAGGGATGGCTAGAGGACAAATGTAAGGATGTAGAGGCCTATCTCACTAGAGGTAAGATAGATACCGCCTACAGGAAAATTAAAGAGACCTTTGGAGATAAGAGAACGACTTGTATGAATATCAAGAGCTCAGATGGAAATCCAGTTCTAAGCAAAGAAGGGAAAGCAGAAAGGTGGAAGGAGTATATAGAGGGTCTATACAAGGGCGATGAACTTGAGGACAATATTATGGAAATGGAAGAGGATGTAGATGAAGATGAAATGGGAGATATGATACTGCGTGAAGAGTTTGACAGAGCACTGAAAGACCTGAGTCGAAACAAGGCCCCCGGAGTAGACAATATTCCATTGGAACTACTGACGGCCGTGGGAGAGCCAGTCCTGACAAAACTCTACCATCTGGTGAGCAAGATGTATGAGACAGGCGAAATACCCTCAGACTTCAAGAAGAATATAATAGTTCCAATCCCAAAGAAAGCAGGTGTTGACAGATGTGAAAATTACCGAACTATCAGTTTAATAAGTCACAGCTGCAAAATTCTAACACGAATTCGTTACAGACGAATGGAAAAACTAGTAGAAGCCAACCTCGGGGAAGATCAGTTTGGATTCCGTAGAAACACTGGAACACGTGAGGCAATACTGACCTTACGACTTATCTTAGAAGAAAGATTAAGGAATGGCAAACCTACGTTTCTAGCATTTGTAGACTTAGAGAAAGCTTTTGACAATGTTGACTGGAATACTCTCTTTCAAATTCTAAAGGTGGTAGGGGTAAAATACAGGGAGCGAAAGGCTATTTACAATTTGTACAGAAACCAGATGGCAGTTATAAGAGTCGAGGGACATGAAAGGGAAGCAGTGGTTGGGAAGGGAGTAAGACAGGGTTGTAGCCTCTCCCCGATGTTGTTCAATCTGTATATTGAGCAAGCAGTAAAGGAAACAAAAGAAAAATTCGGAGTAGGTATTAAAATTCATGGAGAAGAAATAAAAACTTTGAGGTTCGCCGATGACATTGTAATTCTGTCAGAGACAGCAAAGGACTTGGAAGAGCAGTTGAATGGAATGGACAGTGTCTTGAAAGGAGGATATAAGATGAACATCAACAAAAGCAAAACAAGGATATTGGAATGTAGTCTAATTAAGTCGGGTGATGCTGAGGGAATTAGATTAGGAAATGAGACACTTAAAGTAGTAAAGGAGTTTTGCTATTTGGGGAGCAAAATAACTGATGATGGTCGAAGTAGAGAGGATATAAAACGTAGGCTGGCAATGGCAAGGAAAGCGTTTCTGAAGAAGAGAAATTTGTTAACATCCAGTATTGATTTAAGTGTCCGGAAGTCGTTTCTGAAAGTATTTGTATGGAGTGTAGCCATGTATGGAAGTGAAACATGGACGATAAATAGTTTGGACAAGAAGAGAATAGAAGCTTTCGAAATGTGGTGCTACAGAAGAATGCTGAAGATTAGATGGGTAGATCACATAACTAATGAGGAAGTATTGAATAGGATTGGGGAGAAGAGAAGTTTGTGGCACAATTTGACCAGAAGAAGGGATCGGTTGGTAGGACATGTTCTGAGGCATCAAGGGATCACCAATTTAGTATTGGAGTGCAGCGTGGAGGGTAAAAATCGTAGAGGGAGACCAAGAGATGAATACACTAAGCAGATTCAGAAGGATGTAGGTTGCAGTAAGTACTGGGAGATGAAAAAGCTTGCACAGGATAGAGTAGCATGGAGAGCTGCATCAAACCAGTCTCAGGACTGAAGACCACAACAACAAACAACAACGTCAGTCCCACCTGATGTGGATCCCACACCGCAAAGCAATACTCCACAATGGGGCGGACAAGCGTGTTGTAAGCAGTGTCTTTAGTAGACCTGTTACACTTTCTACGTGTTCTGTCAACGAATCACAGTCTTTGGTTTGCCCTATACACAATATTATTGAAATCTGGTTTCGCAGGACAGAACTGATCAGGTTGTGGAAAGGGGCTCAAATAAGTTGCTGTTAGTTGCACAAACATACAAACTTTATTTTGCTAAAACACTTAATCACAAATGCCCTTAAAAGAATTCAGAAACAGTACGGCTGAAGGCCAGAACACAAGTTAT
This sequence comes from Schistocerca piceifrons, assembly GCF_021461385.2. NCBI lineage: Eukaryota > Metazoa > Arthropoda > Insecta > Orthoptera > Acrididae > Schistocerca > Schistocerca piceifrons. The sequence goes on along the minus strand of NC_060139.1, from coordinate 739,058,832 downwards.
TAAAATTGCCTTAAGGAATACACACAGCCGGAGGCCTTAGTTACAAAATAAAAGAACTGAGGGCTTAAGGCCTGGATAACAAGAATTTCAGTATGAAAATTTAAAAAGTTTTAAACAAATAACCTTCTAAATTGTAATTTAAGACGGCTGAAGGCCTTATCTTAAAATATTTCACTTAAAGCTCGGCTGAAGGCCGTATATTGAATATAGAACAACTCAAGGCTTAAGGCCTGGATAGCAAAATTAAGACAGAGGGGAAAATTTTAAAATTTTCAAATGATTTTTCAAATTTTAATTTAAGATGGCTGAAGGCCTTATCTTAAAATATTTCACAGAGAAGTTCGGCTGAAGGTCACATACTGAACATTAAAACAAACTAAATTAATACACGGTCGAAGGCCTCGCATAGTATTTGAGACTAAAAGGAAATCAAAATCCAAAACAGAATAGTGGTGCTCAGAAGTGTTCCAAGGGCCGGCCTGGGGAGGAAACTCTAACATAAGTTGAGGTGAGACAGGTAGCAAAGCATAATACTAAATAATCGAATGGCAACACGACCTAGGGACGGCTGAAGAATTAACCAACAACCTAATCAATTCCCTTCCACCCGACCAACAGCACGACACCCGAAAATATCAGCGAGGACAGACACCAGCAGCACTACGTCTTGACAATTAGCATGCAAATACGGTCAAGGCACAATAACCTCTCAAAAAAAAATGAACAACACCAAGGCTGTCGAACTATACGCTACGTCGGGCAGCATCAAGACGGCGAGGAAAACACACTGCCAGAAAAATACGTTAGCGACCAGGTCAGGTAACCAGAGCATTAACGGCCACAAGGCAGAAGATACGGCTGGTGCACTTCACTAATAAGTTACAATCAACTCAACAGTTAAACACCATACAGGAAGACAGCTGCAAAATTTTTCTGACTCCAGGACACCATACATTGCTGCTTGCGGGAATGGCCCAGGAAGCAACAACTGGCAATGAACGAAGAGATGTAATAGCAGTTGAGGTTTCATAACAGGTTAACTGATTACTCAGCTCCAGTATCCAGGTTCGGTGGGCAACGAACCTTGCAGCTCTCGTAGCTAGCGCCTCACAAATCCGACCACGCCTCCATGCCGCCAGTGGTCCCGGCCTGACCTGGCGCCACGGAGACTTCCTCGCTGCTCTGCCCCAACCGACCGACCGCCTCACACAGACCACCACACGGAAATATAGCGGTCACACCATAGATGGTACAGCAGTACTAGTATCGATAAGTGCTGCTGCTTCCACTGACGGAGGCAAGTCAGCAACTCGTTATGGTAGTAACTTAGGTAGCAATAAGAGGTCAGTCAATTGTAAGAAAATGTCAACGAAGAAATGGCATCAACGCGAGCCGGCCACGGCTCAATTATCTATGTGATCATTCCAGTTTCGGTTATTTGTAATTGTAATACCTAAATATTTAATTGAATTTACAGCTTTCAGATTTGTGTGACTTATCGAAAAATGATTCAAATGGCTCTGAGCACTAAGGGACATAACATCTATGGTCACCAGTCCCCTAGAACTTAGAACTACTTAAACCTAACCAACCTAAGGACAGCACACAACACCCAGTCATCACGAGGCAGAGAAAATCCCTGACCCCGCCTTGAATCGAACCCGGGAACCCGGGCGCGGGAAGCGAGAACGCTACCGCACTACCACGAGCTGCGGACTGTGTGACTTATCGCGTAATCGAAATTTAGCTGATTTCTTTTAGTATTCATATGAATAACTTCACACTTTTCCTTATTCAGGGTCAATTGCCACTTTTTGCATCATACAGATATCTTATCTAAATCATTTTGCAAGTCGTTGTGATCATCTGATGACATTACAAGACGGTAAATGACAGCATCATCTGCAAATAAGAGGGCTACTCAGATTGTCTCCTATGTCGTTAATATAGATCAGGAACAACAGAGGGCCTATAACACTTCCTTGGGGAACGCCGGATATTACTTCTGTTTTACTCGATGACTTTCCGTCTATTACTACGAACTGTGACCTTTCTGACAGGAAATCACGAATCCAGTCGCACAGCTGAGGCGATATTCCATAGGAGAGCAGTTTGGTTAGAAGACGCTTGTGAGGAACGGTGTCGAAAGCTTTCTGTAAATCTAAAAATATGGAATCAATTTGACATTCACTGTCGATAGCACACATTACTTCATGAGTATAAAGAGCTAGTTGTGTTTCACAAGAATGATATTTTCTGAATCCGTGCTGATTATGTGTCAATAAATCGTTTACTTCGAGGTACTTCATAATATTCGAACTCAGTATATGTTCCAAATCCCCACTGCAAATCGACGTTAGTTATATGGGCCTGTAATTCAGTTACTTCCCTTTTTGGGTATTGGTGTGACTTGATCATTTTTTCAGTGTATAGGTACGGATCTTTCTGTGAGCGAGCGGTTGTATATAATTACTAAGTATGGAGCTATTGCATCAGCATATTCTGAAAGGACCCTGACTAGTATACAATATGGACGGCAGTATACCAACACAACACCACAACGATCGCGGACTTGTGACTGGATTTCAACAGTTATGAACGCATTACGGAATAAGGAAATAGAAAGTACACATCGATACATTGCAGAAAAATCAGAAAACATTTACTGGCAGTTATATGTTTCTACCTAGGTTTTCATGTTTCTTGAGTAAAGGCTGGTTTTAGCACAGAAATAAATGTCTGTAAAATCAATTGTTAGAGATGGCGAATATGTTTCTTGTGATATCTCGGCTGGCGATACAGTTGAAACAGAACGACGTTTTATTTTCCTAGGTCTGCTCTTACGGGGTGGTTCTACTTTTCTTGAAAAGGGATGGTATGGAACAAAGACTGTTCAGCACATTGGAACTTAATAAGAATAGTGAATTGTGTGAAATTCGTCTGGTGTACGGGAGTGCTAGTGGAAGTGAGACTGCACGAGCAGTGCTGCACCAGCAGACAGCTTTTACAAAACCAAACATACCCATGCATACAGCCAAATTTGCTAGAAACCTGCCACGTAATTATGCGTGACACTTCTTCATCTTGGCTGCTGTGAAACACATCTCTTCTAGTGAACGAGTGTTCATGTCTCTTAGGGCACACATTTCAGAGCTCTTGTTTACGAGACAGTTTTATTTTTCTTGTTTTGGTCTGTATTACCACCTCACACAATATGGAAGGCAAAGAGCATGTAGTAGAAGACATATGTTTTACATTATCGAAGATGAAGGATTTGCTGTTGATAACGCAACATTAAATCGATTCTTTACATTTAATTTAGTATTACCATTTACTATTGCAGCTATGGCAGCAATTCACTTATTCTTCCTTCATCAAGTGTTTATAGCTCTTATGGCATGCATCTTAGAGCCCATGCTTACCAGCCATTTTGCTTCGAATGATCGTTCCTGTCATATCGCTGAATATTGAGCATTTCATCTGGGATATCCTGTATTTCCTTCTAGACAAGTCGGAAATCCGTGCGCATACACGAACCTGATGTGCAACTTCATTCACGATTGTGTCACTCACAGGTCAAACATGATGGCTTCTTTCTGCCATTCCGTCGCGTCTTCTCGTCGAGCCATCTTACTGCATTGATCGAATAAAACCGACTGCATCACGTACACACACGCATACACACCACTTCACTGCCATAATTTCCGACAGCAGCGGATAATCGAATGACCGCCTGTTAACAGGTGTACGCCATTTAGAGTGCCCTAAAGAAATTGTTGAGCTCTCTCTCTGAAGATGGTGACCAATATTTTTTTTTTCTTTTTTCCCGCAGGAGTACCAACTTTTGCGAAATATGCTCGGCAGCGGTCGCCTGTGAGCAAGTGTTCCCTAGAGGAGCCTCATATGCGAACGTCTCGCGGCAGCCGCCCACCTTGCTGGTCTCAGGCTGTAACCGCCGTCCTTGCTCCGATGGAAACTACCGCAGTGCAGCCGGGTACCCTCAAAGCACTGCACCGCCCAGACCGGACGCGTTGCTTCCCACTGTCCACAGACAACTTATAAAATACCGAATTTCTTCCAGGTCTTATTAATTATTCTTCTGTATTTCCTAGCAGCAAAACAAAGATTCTGAAATGATTCATTTTTAGCTCTTCTTTCCATTTTTTCTCTTTCCACAATCTTTCTTTCAGTGCACAAAATATTATTTCCGGCATTCTGTGCCTTTTTTTTGTTTTTCAAAATGTTGCTTCTGCTTTCCGATCGGCAGCTGTTTCTGAAGTACTCCGTACTTAAAATACCGTCAAGAATACTTCGGTGCAAGCTCAAATCTCTGCAGGGCTTACATGCAATAATTCATGACAAAATCATTGCTTCTCTCGTACATTTAACAAGCGCGCCGTACTATTGAAACCGCTGGACAGACTGCAAAAAGAAGAAGGGAGGGATGGAAGATTATTGTTTAGCGTCCCGTCGACGTCGAGGTCAGGCCTAACGCACTGTTTTGACATTACCTCCTCTTTTAAACACAACGTTTCTAAGCTTGACTGTGTTCTGAAGCTCTGTATAAATCCTTCATAATGCCATTAAAGTTCACATGTTTTTGTTATGTAAGACAGACACGTGTTACACATACAAATGTAGCATACACCCAGAAAGATCAGATTTGAAATTTGTCTCTTTGCATCAGCAAATGTGTAAAGCTGTTTCCAATATGAGCCTTTAACGCTGCAGCGGAATAGGCACTGTTTCGAATCTTCTTGGTAGAATGAAACTGCATGGTGAACCAGAATTCGAAAGTTCGCAGTTCGAGTCCCGGTCCAACAAACAGTTTGAATCTGACAGGAAGTTTCATACAAAGCTGTTTATTCATCACTAAGTATACTTGTGAAATTCTTTCGGCTGGTTTTACGAAAAACATGTATGAAACAAAACGAAATAGTAAGATGAGAACCGACCGTCGTTCTGGACGTCTCGCTATCGCATGTTCATGGACGAGTGAAACTATGGCGGGAGGGGTGGGGGGATCATATAATACGGTGTAGCGAGGTGTCTTCTGACTAGTTTCTTAAGGCTCGCCACGAATTTCTCTACTGTTCTAACCCCTTCACCTCAGCGTGACACATAGAAACTTCGACTTCAGTTATGTGTTAGTAAATTCCAACCTCTGTCCTCCTCGACAGTTTGTACCCTCTAATGCTCCTTCCAGAACCATGGAAGTTATTCCCTGATGTCTTAACACATGTGCTACCACACTGAACCTACTTCTTGTTAGTTTTTTTTCCTATTCTCCTTTCTTCGTCGATTCCGCGCAGAACCTCCTTAAATCTTATCGGTCAACATGAATTTAAACATTCTTTTTTGCACCAGATCCCAAATAATTCAATTCTCTTCCGTTCTGGTTTTCACAGTCCATGATTCACTGCCATATAAAGATGTGCTCCAGATGTACTTTCTCAGACATTTATTTCTCTAATTAAGGTCTACATTTGATTTTAGTAGAGGTCTCCTATCCAAGGATACCCATTTTGCAGTGCTAGTCTGCATTTTATGTTCTTCTTGCTCCGTGCATCATGTGTTATTTTGCTTCCTAGGTAGCAGAATAGCTTAAGTTTATCTACTTCGTGACTGTCAATCCTGGTGTTAAGTTTTTCGCTATTCTCTTTTTCTGCTACTTCTCCCTACTTTTACCTGTCTTTGATTTACTCTCAATCCATATTCTGCCCTCATTAGGCCCTATATTCCATTCAGCAGATACTCTAATTGTTCTTCACTTTCCCTGAGCATAGCAATGTCATCAGCGAAACTTATCAGCGATATCCTTTCACCTCGAATATTAATTCCACTCTTGAACAGTTCCTTTATTTCCGTCATTACTTCTTCGACGTATAGACTGAACAGCCCTGACGAAAGAATATATCCCTGTCTTACACAGTCCTTGGATGGAATAGCTGCTAAGCTAATTGTGCGATAATTTTCTCTTTGTCAGCTCTTGAAATCTTCGAAATCGTGTGGATGAGATTTTTCCGAAAGTCAGATGGTATATAGCCAGAAAGAGGATATAATTTCCACCTAGCAGTTCTCTCCTCTGCATTTAGCATTAACAGTGAAATTCTCGTTGTTCTCTTAATGTTACGACTATTGCTTTTATCTTCACCAAAGGTTGTTTCTACTTTTCTGTATGCTGAGTCAGTCCTTCCGACAATCATATCTTTTTCGATTTCTTCACATTTTCGTGCAGCCATTTCGCCTTAGCTTCCCCGCACTTCCTATTTATTTCACTCCTAAGGACTTGTATTTCTGTATTTCTAAACATCCATGAACATTTTTGTACATGTTTTTCATCGTTAAGCTGAAGGTTTTCTTCTGTAAGCATTTGTTGAACGATATTTTCACTCTGCAGCGGAGTGTGCACTGATATGAATCTTCCTGGAAGACTGAAACTGTGCGACACACAGTTTTAATCTGCCAGGACGTTTCAACTGAGGATTTGTTCGATGACGATCAGTTTGGTTTTAGGAAAGATAAAGGCATTGGAGCGGCAATCCTGACATTGCGGTTGGCAATGGAAGCAAGATAAAAGAAAAATCAAGAAATGTTCACAGGAATTGTCGAACTGGAAAAACCGTTCGATAATGTCAAATGGTGCAAGATGTTCGAAATTGTAAGAAAAATAGGGATAAGCTGTGGGAAAGACGGGTAATATAAATATTTACAGTAACCAAGAGCGAACAATAAGCGTGGAAGACCAAGAACGAAGTCCTCCGATTAAAATGGGTGTGAGGCAGGGATGTAGTCTTTCGCCAGGACAGTTCGTCCAGTATACCGAAGAAGTAACAACGGAACAAAGGAACGGTTCAAGAGTGGAATTGATATTCGAGGTGAAAGGATATCACTGATAAGATTCGATGATGACATCGCTATCCTCAGTGAAAGTGAAGAAGAATTACCGGATCTGCTGAACGGAATATGCAATCTAATGAGTGTAGAATATGGGTTGAGAGTAAATCAAAGAAAGGCAGAAGTAGGAAGAAGTAGCAGAAAAGAGAATAGCTAGAAACTTAACAGCAGGATTGACAGTCACGAAGCAGATGAACTTAAGGCATTCTGCTACCTAGGCAGCAAACTAACGGATGACGGACGAAGGAGGGAGAACATCAAAAGCAGAGTAACACTGTCATCCAAGGTCTAGAGTAGCGTCTTTGATTAGTAATCAAAATATCCTCGGTCTCGGGCTCGAACCCCAACACCGCTTAGATTTCGAATAAAAATGATCAGCTTTGGTGGCCGAAGACTTCCGGGTAAAGAAGTCACCCTCAGTCAGCCAAAGGCCTTGTCAAAGAGAGTGGAGCAGAGGAAATGGATCAGGGCACTCTCTTGGCCTTGTGGTGGGAAACTGCCTGTAATGGCGGACGAATCAGCGATGATCAACGGGATAAGGATGCAAAAGGCAGTAGAAACTACTGCATTAAAGACACATAATGTGTATCCACAGGATATGTGGCCTGTAGTTGAGAAAATGTCATGATGATCTCTCCAGTCGTCAAAGATTCCAGGCTAGGCCCCCATTCGGATCTCTGGGAAGGAACTGCCATGAGAGAGATGACAACGAGAGAGTGTTTGAATAACCAAGTAAAGGATAACGTTCTACTAGTCGGGTTGTGGAATGTCAGAATTTTGAACATAGTATGGAGGCCAGTAAATCTGAAACGGAAATGCAAAGGCTCCATTTAGATACAGTGTGGGTCAAGAAGTGAATTGGGAAGAAGACAGGCATTTCAGACGAGCATAGGGTAATATCAACAGAAACAGAAAATGGTAAAAAGGGAACAAGATTCGTTATGAATGTGAGGGTAAGGCAGAGAGTGTGTTATCATGGGCAGTTCAGTGATAGGTTTGTTCTGATCAGAATCGAAAGTAAACCAATACCGATAACGATAGCTCAGATATACGTGCCGAGATCGCAAGCTGAAGAGAAAGAGACAGTGGAAGTATATGAGAATACTGAGCAGGTAATTCAGTACGTAAAGGGAGATGAAAATGTAATAGGCGTGGGAGAGTGGAATACAGTTGTAGGGGAAGGAATGGAGGAAAGCCTTGTAGGTGAACATGGACTTGGTACTAGAAATGAGAGAGGAGAAAGACTAATCGAGTTCTGCAACAAAATTTGAGCTAGTAATAGCGAATACTCTGTTCAAGAATCACAAGAGGAGGAGGCATACTTGGAAAAGGCCGGGAGATACAAAGAGATTTCAGCTAGATTACACCACGCTCAGGTAGAGATTCCGAAGTCAGATACTGGATTGTAAAGCGTACCCAGTAGCAGATGTAGACTCAGATCACAGCTTAGTAATGATGAAGGGTATGATAAAGTTTAAGAGATAGTCAGGAAGAGTCAACATACAAAGAAGTGGGATACGGAAATACTAAGTAATGTAGAAATGTGCTTGAAGTTCTTTAAAGCTGTAGATACTGTGATAGTGAATAGCATAGTAGGCAGTTCAGTTGAAGAGGAATGGACATCTGCAAAACGGATAATCACAGAATATGGAAAGGAAAACATACGTACAAAGAATGCAACTGCGAAGAAACCATGGGTAATAGAGGAACTACTTCAGCTTATCAATGAAAGAAGGAAGTACAAGAAGGCTCTGGAAAATTCAGGAATACAAAAATACAAGTGGCTTAGGAATGAAATAAATAAAAAGTGCACGGAAGCTAAGGAGAAATGGCAAATGAAGAATGTGAAGATATCGAAAAACAGTTGATTGTAGGAAGGACAGACTCAATATATAGAAAAGCCAGTGGGGTAAAAGCAAGTGGGGCAACATTAAGAATTCAATGGGAATTCCACTGTAAATTGGAGAGGAGAATGCGGATGGCTGGAAACAGTACACTGAAGGTCTCTATGAGGGGGAAGATTGTCTGAAGTGATAGAAGAAGAAACAGGAGTTGATAGGGAAGAGAGAGGGGATCCAGTATTACAATTAGAATTTGAAAGAGCTTTGGAAGATTTAAGATCAAATGAGGCAGAAGGGATGGATAACATTTTATCGGAATTTCTAAAATCATGGGAAGTGGCAATAAACGACTATTCACGTTAGTGTATAGAATATATGAGTCTGTCGATATACCATGTTACTTTCGGAAAAATGTGATTCACACAATCCCAAAGACTGCAAGAGTTGACAAGTGTGAGAATTATTCCACAGTCATGCATCAAAGTATACAGAAGAATGGAGTAGCAAATTGAGCATGTGTTAAATGACGATCCGTTTGGCTTTAGGAAGGATAAAGGCACCAGAGAGGCAGTTCTGATATTTCGGTTGATGATGGAAACAAGACTAAAGAAAAATCAAGAGACGTTCATAGGATTTGTCGACCTGGGAAAATCGTTCGACAGTATTAAATGGTGCAAGACATTCGAAATGCTGAGGAAAATAGAGATGAGCAACAGGTAGATATGGATAATATACAAAACGTGCAAAGCCAAGAGGGAATAATAAGCGTAGACCAAGAAAGAAGTGCTCGGATTTAAAAGGGTGTGAGACAGGCATGTAGTCTTTAGCCCCTACTGTTCAATCTGTACATCGAAGAAGCAATGATGGAAATAACAGAAAGGTTCAGGAGAGTGACTAAAATTCAAGGTGAAAGAATATCAAAGACACGATTCGCTGATGCGATTGTTATATTCAGAGAAATTGAAGAAGAATTACATGATCTGCTGAATGCAATGAATGAGAACAGAATATAAATTGAGAGTAAATCGAAGAAAGACAAAAGTAGTGAGAAGTAGCAGAAATGAGAACAGTGAGAAAGTTAACATCAGCATTGATAGTCACAAAGCAGATGAAGTTAAGGAATTGTGCTACCTGGGAAGCAAAATAACACATGACAGGCGGAGCAAGGAGGACACCAAAAGAAAAGTATACTAGCAATGAGAAAAAGGGCATTGCTGGCAAAGAGAATTGTATTACTATGAAACATAAACCTTGAAATGAGGGAGAAATTTCTGAGAATGTGCGTTTGGAGCACATCATTTTATGGTAGCCAAACATGTACTGTTGGAAAACCAGAACAGAAGAGAATCGAAGCATTAGAGTTGGGGTGCTACACATGAATCTTGAAAGTGATGTGAACTGATAAGGTAAGGAATGAGGACGTTCTCCTCAGAGTCGGCGAGGAATTAAATGTGTCGAAAACACTGACAAGAAGAAGGGACAGTATGATAGGACATCAATTAAGACATCAAGGAATAACTTCCATTGTACTAGAGGGAGCGGTGGAGGGTAAAAACTGTGGAGAAAGACAGAGATTGAAATATACCCATCAAATACATAAGGATATATGTTGGAAATGCTACTCTAAGATGAAGAAATTGGCAGAGGGGAGAAACTTGTGGCGGGCCCGCAGAAACCAGTCAGGAGACTGAAAAAGGAACAATGTTGTTGGAAACGTCCCTTGCGTAATGCAGAAAGACCGTAGAACTCGGTACCAACTCTGTATCACTGTATTATTATCACTTACCCGGTGCACGCTTGGTCGATAGCGCAATGCGCGTCTGATCAGTCTTTGACGAAAAGTGAGTTGAAGACGGGTTAGCTTACCTGACTAACTCTCAGGGTCTTAAATTACTTGGGCCCTGTGAACCATGATACGAAGTATCCCTTCATGACGAGCCGGATGGTGACAAGTATTAACCTGTAGTTATTAGTGTGAGTGGATTTCCTATAAAGGTACCACCAACCTCCATCATGACCGTCACAGCAGGAAGGGAAGGTAGACGTCTTTTTCCACCTCTGTTGCGATAAGAAGATTCGGGTGGATTGAATTCAGCTGTTCTAAAAAGTTTATATTCTCACTTGCAAGAGTCCAAACAACGTAATTATAATCTATATATTTGAAAAAAAAAAAAAAAAACATGCAGGGTTCAAAGCCACTGACGTCAGGCACGTTCCTTCAAGTCTTCCGTAAACAGATGTGGAATTATAGGTGACAACGGGCTTCTTATTCGCAGTCCACTTTTCTGCTCATAGCAGTGGTCACTGATTAAAACGTAAGTGAAAGTCAACACATGTCGAAATAGTTCGTTAATTCAACACCAGTCCGAACCTCAATTAACCTAACGAACCAGACAGAGGAACGACAGAGGAACACGTGTGAAAAGAGAGACCACATCAAAACTTATTAGAATATCAGACATTCAAACGCATTCCCTTTAATCCACGTAAGAAATTCATCGAGGTCTTTGTGTGATACACCGACCAACTAGTGGGTTGGACATAGCAGGGAAGTGCTTTGCTACACGATATACTGGAGCACAACCGCTACCGACAATCGGACGAAGAGGAACCCCTTCTTTGTAGATCTTCGAATGATCGTATATCCTAGGAGGAACAACACACTGAATATTAACTCTTAATAATCTCCTTTTCTTCATGTGGCTGTTAGTCTTTCTCTCAACATACTTCGTGAGATCAGTGACGATACTGCTATACGGTGAATCAGATAATAAACACTGCATCTTTCTGGTCTGGCACCCACTTCCAGCTATTGGGATAGTGTTGTTAAGGAATCAGTTGAAATTTAATTAGTAAGTAGCCTTTAAATAGAGATTGAGGTTTTTCCTTAAATTCTGTATGTAATCCCTCTCTCTCGCTTGTCAAAAAACAGAGGGACGGAATTAAAGCTACCTCAACCGACGTTTTCTAATTTTGACTATCGATAACTTCTAGCGTGGGTCATCTTTGGTTGTGTGTCTGTGTGTGTGTGTGTGTGTGTGTGTGTGTGTGTGTGTGTGTGTGTGTGTGTGTGTGTATGAGTGGGTGGGTGGGTGAATAGATGTGGGTGTTATCGTCCCGGAATTGTTCAAAAAACAAGATTTTAGATTTCCTTGCACTGCACTTCCTTGCTGCAGTTCTGCCTTGAAAAAGACAGGGTGGACACATGTTGAAATATCAGCTATTGTCGAAGACGTCATCCAGTTTCATTCCCGTAAGTTATTTGAACATTGCGGAAGGTGACCGTAAAAAGTCGAATAAAATCAACAGGAGAATTGGCTGGTGAATTCCCATAGTGCTACCAGCAATGCAGCTAGCGCAATGACTTTGTATAATAAGTTAAAAGATTGGGATACATTGATCGAGCAGCTCCTTATAGGCCACAAGCTTCTGCGCTAAGCGAAGCTTGAGGTGGTGTAAAGAGCGAAACCATTAAGCAGTGGATGGCTAGGAACGAGAGGTTTTGGAGTGCTGGATCACGCTACACCTATGCCAAACCGATGGATGAGTTTGGGTTCTGCGAATGCATCGAGAACGTTATATGCCATCATACGTAGTGCCCACAAAGAAGCACAGAGGAGGTGGTGTTACGGACTAGGGGTGTTCTTGGTGTTTAGGGTGGGGTGTTCTTATTTTGTTTAAGAAAACGCTAAATGAGGAAGGATATGGAGAGATTAAACAGCAATTTGTAGTGCATACTGTAGAGGAATAGTTCGGAGACGATGATTGTATTAGTAGGACATTACATTCTGTCATAAAGCAACATACGTGTGGATATGGTTTGTGGACAGTAACATTCCTGAAATGGACTGACCTGACTAGAGTCCCGACCTGAACCGAATGGAATAACATTAGGATGAGTCAGAACGTCGAGTTTTCTCCAGACCGCAGCTTCCAACATCGCTGCCATCTCTGCTTTCGGCTCTGGAGGAAGAGTGAGCTGCCGTTCCTCCGCAGACATTCACATTCCACATTGAAAGTGTCCAGAAGAGTTCCAGCCACCATAAAGATGGACACTGTACTGCTTGCCTCCTAGAGCACACACCCGTGTGATAAACATTCGTGAGAAAGACGGACTTTCTTTACAAAAATATTACGAAAAATATTAATTAAATGTGTCATGACCTACAAAGAATTGTTATACTGGACAATAATGTCTATGATCATTGTCATTCTTAGAACAAATGCTTTGATGATTTTTTTGTTCTCACTTCTTTTCCTTCTTCTTCGATTTCTGATGTTGTATCTTGAGCGTGGTGGAGGCCAGAGGTGATTTCTGTAAGTATAGTTTGGTAATTTCAAGCGATAGATGAAATTTTATTTAATTTTGTACTCTCTTATTGTAGCATTTGCTAACCCCAGCAGACTACGCTTTAAGAACTATCTGTGAATATTTTAAAAAACGCGCGAGAGGCGCAGATGCTATTCATATTGTTGTCGGCCATCTTAAGACCGATAACTTTATTTCACTATACAGGGTGTTACAAAAAGGTATGGCCAAACTTTCAGGAAACATTCCTCACACACGAAGAAAGAAAATATATTATGTGGACACGTGTCCGGAAAGGCTTACTTTCCATGTTTGAGCTCATTTTATTAGTTCTCTTCAAATCACATTAATTATGGAATGAAAACACACAGAAACAGAACGTACCAGCGTGACTTCAAACACTTTGTTACAGGAAATGTTCAAAATGTCCTCCGTTAGCGAGGATACATGCATCCACCCTCCGTCGCATGGAATCCCTGATGCGTTGATGCAGCCCTGGCGAATGGCGTATTGTATCACAACGGTCCACAATACGAGCACGGAAGAGTCTCTACATTTGGTACCGGGGTTGCGTAGACAAGAGCTTTCAAATGCCCCCATAAATGAAAGTCAAGAGGGTTGAGGTCAGGAGAGCGTGGAGGCCATGGAATTGGTCCGCTTCTACCAATCCATCGGTCACCGAATCTGTTGTTGAGAAGCGTACGAACACTTCGACTGAAATGTGCAGGGGCTCCATCGTGCATGAACCACATGTTGTGTCGTACTTGTAAAGGCACATGTTCTAGCAGCACAGGTAGAGTATCCCGTATGAAATCATGATAACGTGCTCCATTGAGCGTAGGTGGAAGAACATGGGGCCCAATCGAGACATCAGCAACAATGCCTGCCCAAACGTTTACAGAAAATCTGTGTTGATGACGTGATTGCACAATTGCGTGCGGATTCTCGTCAGCCCACACATGTTGATTGTGAAAATTTATAATTTGATCACGTTGGAATGTAGCCTCATCCGTAAAGAGAACATTTGCACTGAAATGAGGATTGACACATTATTGGATGAACCATTCGCAGAAGTGTACCCGTGGAGGCCAATCAGCTGCTGATAGTGCCTGCACACGCTGTACATGGTACGGAAACAACTGGTTCTTCCGTAGCACTCTCCATACAGTGACGTGCTCAACGTTACCTTGTACAGCAGCAACTTCTCTGACGCTGGCAGTAGGGTTATCGTCAACTGCACGAAGAATTGCCTCGTCCATTGTAGATGTCCTCGTCGTTCTAGGTCTTCCCCAGTCGCGAGTCGTAGGCTGGAATGTTCCGTGCTCCCTAAGACGCCGATCAATTGCTTCGAACGTCTTCCTGTCGGGACACCTTTGTTCTGCAAATCTGTCTCGATACAAACGTACCGCGACACGGCTATTGCCCCGTGCTAATCTATACGTCAAATGGGCATCTGCCAACTCCACATTTGTAAACATTGCACTGACTGCAAAACCACGTTCGTGATGAACACTAACCTGTTGATGCTACGTACTGATGTGCTTGATGCTAGTGAGTCGCATGTCAACACAAGCACCGAAGTCAACATTACCTTCCTTCAATTGGTCCAACTGGCGGTGAATCGAGGAAGTACAGTACGTACTGACGAAACTAAAATGAGCTCTAACATGGAAATTAAGCGTTTCCGGACACATGTCCACATAACATCTTTTCTTTATTTGTGTGTGAGGAATGTTTCCTGAAAGTTTGGCCGTACCTTTTTGTAACACCCTGTAGTTCTGAACTAATTAATAATATTCAAGTCAGACTTGTTTAAAAAACTACTAATAATACTCCTTTAAAGTGGGTAGGTATTTCGTTTAATTTCGAGAAATTTTACGTAAAAACATCGTGCTTGTGTGTGCAGGTAGAATCCGTGGCAAGGACGATGTTTTATCAATAAAAAAAGCAAATATTTATTGAGAGAAGTTTCAAATATTACGAGATGGTACATACAGTGTCCATACTAGGCGGTAACCCTTGATAGCTTGATATTTTATTAAAGAACTACATTTTGTATTTAATAAAAAGATGGCCTTGAGAGGTTACTAGTGGGAACTTGTAGCTCTACCCACCAAAGACAGTTTAATACCATGTTATTGTAGTTTGCGCGTGTAGGTCAGATGCATTTTCTGATAAAGCAAATGAATAATTAATAGAATCTTACACCAAAGAGAACTGCTCTTACGTATGTGCACGCTGCTTCAATTTAAAATATGTTTCAGAGGTAAAGCTAGCTATCTGCATTTTAATACATTCAAGATCCTCGCAGATTGTTTTCAGTATATATTCTGAAAGTTTCACGCAACATATTACTCAAACAATTTTATACTAGAACCACATCCAAAGACGTACTGTACACAAACAAGCTTTATCAGATACGCACGCTACATTTCACAGCGTGTGCCTGTCTTTACCCTGTATGTTAGGTGGCATAAAAATATACATTTCTAACAAACAAGCTGCTAAATTATGCAAAATGCTCTTGGAAACTTCAGCAAGAAGTAAGGTACTCTGACTGCTTCAGGTATGCACGGATAAATATATATGAAAATTAGTGTTCGATCGAGAACTGAGGGAAGTCCACTGACAACTGCCAGCACCCGTTAGTGACACGTGCTACTTATTTTCAAGGGCAAGTAGCTGAGTGTCAGTGGGGTGACGATTTCATAGTATTGGCTACTCATGTTTGGTTGAGCCACGTGCCGCTCTGCATTTGCTTCGCTTCACGCAATGTGATGGGCACCGATATACGAGCGCCTCGGTCAGGATCGGATGTATAAACCGCTGGAATTACAGCTACTGGCCGGGTAACGATTCACTTTGCTAGCATGCCTTATTTTCCTGTGTCTAGGCTGTAGCAACAAAGATTAAACGCACGAGACATTGTCACTCTCACTATTTTCCTGAAAACGACATCAAACAATGGAGGAGCTTTCAGGATGCAATTTCGTAGTGTGGTGACATTGTTTTAAAATAGAATAAAATATACATAAGGCGAATCTCAGACACCCATTAAGAATAGGACATTGAAGACGTTACAGCTTTTGAGACCAGTTCAACTGGGAACGAAATCACTAAGGTTAGATTCGCATAATATGCGTAAGTCTTCGTAGCATTGAAATTTAACGGGAAAGTCACCCGTCGGACTTGAGGTCCCCGTTTGCGTCTGACTATTTTGCCCTTCCCTATTCTGTCCATTGCTTCAACAATCCCGCTTCTGGTGCCAAACCACAAAACGCTTCTCGCACTGTGGCTGGCAACATTGCCTCTGGACCTGATCTGAACGTCCACACCCACAGCACTTATGTCAGTAGAGAAAATACTTTACCTACTGTGCACTCGCGTCGCTGTAGCTATTTTCTGTAGCTCCGTTGCTATCCTGACGGCAGTGTTTTGGTCTTATAGGGTAGCTGCGCGAACTCTCCTAGACACGTCGGTTGGGAGTTCCCTCAGGAAGGCGTCTAGTGCTTCCTTGTTCGTTTCGTCGCTTTCCGTCAATTTCTAAGGATGTACATTGATTTTTCCGAGTTCATAACTTCGACTGCAATTTCTCGCAACTCAAGCCATTAGAGCAGATTCTATTGTAACTGCATTGCCGGCTAGAGGTGGTCACTAATTACCATATTAGATTAGTTCTTAGAAGCTATCTAATTAACAGAACGTTACTCACAGCAGCATGCAGTGATATTAAGACGCAGCTATTAGAAT
This sequence comes from Schistocerca piceifrons, assembly GCF_021461385.2. Classification (NCBI taxonomy): domain Eukaryota; kingdom Metazoa; phylum Arthropoda; class Insecta; order Orthoptera; family Acrididae; genus Schistocerca; species Schistocerca piceifrons. The sequence goes on along the minus strand of NC_060139.1, from coordinate 739,042,035 downwards.
AAATATAAACGTCTATAATTTTATATAAATCTTGATCAGAACTAAATGACGCTAAATCTGAATTGTTAAACTGTCAACTATACCAGAATCATCCACACAATTTCGAGGACAGCAAGAGACGACGAGTGCAAGAATTATCGTACAATCAGCTTAGCAGCTCATGCATCCAAGCTGCTGACATTGCTGACGAGAATAATGTACAGAAGAAAGGAAAATAAAATTAGGGACGTATTAGATCTTTTAATTTTATTTCACACGTTCAGTTCCGTATTACCAAATTGAGGAGCAAATCTCCGAAGTCATGGAACGTGTCAGTACATGAAATTACAGCATAAATGTAATAACAGATAAAATAAAATGTTTATGAACCCAAAAAAGACAAGCCACAAGTTTATGTAAACGCAATCAACAATATAATACAGGAATCAGCTTAATTTTCCATGGAACTCCTCGACAGAATAAAAGGAGTAACCAATGAGAAAACTCTTCGGTTTCGATTTGAAAGCGTGTGGATTACTGCTAAGATTTTTAAATTTTTGCGGTAGCTTATTGAAAATGGATACAGCAACATACTGCACACCTTTCTGCACAATAGTCAAGGAGGTGCTGTCTAAACGCAGACTGGATTTCTGCCCAGTATTAACTGAGTGAGAGCTGCTAATTCTTGGGGAATAAGCTGATATTTTTGCCAAGAAACGACAGTAAAGGATATATATACTGAGATGTCAATTCTCAATATAATGAAGAGGGGTCGACAAGATGTTCGCGAACTTACACCACTTATTGCTCGAATCGCCCGTTTCTGAGCCAAAAATATTTGAGAATGGGAAGAGTTACCCCAAAATATAGTACAATATGTCATACGGGAATGAAAAATAAGTAAAGCAGACTACTTTTCGTGTCGAACTATCACTTACTTCAGCTACCGTTCGAATAGTAAAAACGGCAGCATTAAGTCTTTGAACAAGATCCTAAATGTGGGCTTTCGACGACAGTTTACTATCTATCTGAACACCTAGAAACTTAAACTGTTCGGTTTCACTAATCATATAGTTATTCTGTGAAACTAAAACGTCGGGTTTTGTCGAATTGTGTGTTAGAAACTATAAAAACTGAATCTTACTGTGGTTTAGCGTTAGTTTATTTTCTACAAGTCATGAATTTATGTCACGATTTGCACTATTTGAAACAGTGCCAACGTTGCACACAAAATCCTTTACTACCAAGCTAGTGTCATCAGTAAACAGAAGTATTTTAGAGTCACCTGTAATACTAGAGGGCATATCATTTATATAAATAAGGAACAGGAGTGGCCCCAGCACTGATTCCTGGGGAATCTCTAATTTAACCGTGCCCCATTCACAACCCCCATTATAACCATTCGCAGCACTGTGGATAATGACCTTTTGCTTCCTGTTATTAAAGTAAGAGGTGAACCAATTGTGAGCTACTCCACGCGTTCCATAATGGTCCAACTTCTGGAGCAATATTTTGTGATCAACAAAATCAAACGCTTAAGTAAAATCAAAAACGGTTTTATTGAATCCATCCAGTACCTCTCAGAGGAAAGAGAATTTAGCATTTTCAGTTGTTAAACCACTTATAAAAACGACCTGTACATTAGATAGCAAATTGTGTAAAGTAAAATGGTCAATGATCGTTACATCCACATTCTATAACTTTGGCAAATATTGATGGCTTAGAACCAGGCCTAAAATTATCTACATTATCCCTTTCTCTATTTTTATAAAGAGGCTTTACTACAGTGTACTTTGATCGGTCAGGAAACTGACCATACTTACAGGAAAAATTACAAATATGACCAAGTACAAGGGTAACACGTGCGGCAAAGTACTTTGATATTCTGCTAGGTACGCCATCAAATCCATGAGAGTCCAGTGATTACATTATCGCAGTGGAGTATTTCAGACATCAGTGTCGGAAACGCATTTTCCCAGTAGAAACTAAGTTTTTATTAAATTCACCAGTGATGTGTGCACATCGACTTAGCGGTTATCGATCCCGTCTGGCGTAAAGTTTGCTCATATAGCGCGCGTCTGACGCGAGGTACGGGAAGAGAGAGTGAACACGGAGCCGCTAGGAGGCGTGAGTCTCGCATGCACTGTGTTTGGAAACGCGTAGAACTCACACGGGGAGGCCACGGCGTTTGGAATGCGGATTTACTGCAAACTTCGTACACTCGTAGTACTCCACGAGGACAACAAAATGTGTAAGCAGTAGCGCGTACTTCTCAAGTGTTATTGAGAAAATCGCATGATAATTTCGGTCGTCAAATATGTTCCTGTGCGTGGCCGTTATTATCACAAAGCGGCGGCCATTGTATACACGAAGCGACGGCGGCTGGGTGGTTAGCGTCAAAGCCCCGTAATCGTAGGTCGTCGGTTGATGGATCGAGTCCTGCTCGTCACTTTTTTTTTTTCAACACAGTCATGTTATTTACTATGATCCCTATTCTAGCCCGGTTCGAGCCTGGACCTCCCTTCGTTGGTCGTTTACTGGTCGATAGTTATGAATATTATATTATTTGTGATAATAAAACTCTGTAGACTGCCAAATAACATTGTAAATGTAATGAAAGTTCATCTGATTACACGTATTTTCCCTTTATATTAACCGTAATATAAATAGTAAAGAATATGACTGTGTTGAAAAGAAAAAAAAGAATTGACGAACAGGATTCGATCCATCGACCGACGACCTACGATTACGAGGCTTTGACGCTAACCACCCAGCCGCCCCCGCTTCATGTTTATAATGGCCGCCGCTTTGCGATAATAACGACCACGCACAGGTACATATTTGACGACCGACATTATCTTGCGATTTTCTCAATAACGCTTGAGAAGTACGCGCTACTGCTTACACATTTTGTTGTCCTCATGGAGTACTACGAGTGTACGAAGTTTGCAGTAAATCCGCATTCCAAACGCCGTGGCCTCCCCTTGTCAGACTGTTGGTATTTGCGTTGCTGATTCTGACGTTCATTAGTTGACGGGACTCTGAGTGGACATCCTTGTTTCTGCTCTTCTGCTCACGACGGCATTTGAACCATGGATAGTTTTTTTTTTTTGTGAGCAAAATTTCAGTCCATGAACTGTGGTAACAACGTGATTTAATATATTGCTGCCTCTTGTTGCCTCATTCGAAATTCTCGTCAGCTACTTACTTCAATCTGTACTGTCGGTATTGCCAACTACCAGTCCTGAACGATTTTCTTAGTAGTGAAATGCCCCTGTTTCGATGGTTTGTTAAGTGTGGTTAAATTTTTTATTTTATTTACTGGACCAATCGGTTGCCTGAAGTTTTCCAGGTAATAGTTTAAATTGTCATTATTGTCTAGCCTGTATTCCCTGAAGCACGTATGAACATGTTTTTGAGGCTTGTTGAATTAACACGATCTGTTTGTGTGTTTCAGAAGCTTGTCTTGTTACCTTGTGTTCTCTCCCGTGTGTACGACGAAATGCCTGAGGAGACGGGCGAACTGGGCCTGTTGATTGTTGGAGAGTAAAAGGGCTCGTACCAAGAGCGGAAGTTCATGTGTAATGAAGGGAAAGCTGTGTGATCCTGCTTTAAGTATACGCCTCCAATTGTAACCATTATCTCTTGATGAATTTGTAGTTGCGTGAGTGGCGGCTTAATTTTGAAACCACGAGTTTGTTTAATGTTGTTTAATGATCCTGTGTTGAACTATTGCAGAAGTTAACTCTAAAGTCATTTACTTATCAGCTTGAATTGTTTTAGAGATTTCTATATTTAATTAGAGTAATGTTTCTTATGTGAAACTTTGTCTTAAAATATTATGCTCGCTGTTTTTTTATTTTTTTTTATTTTTTTAAATCTTAAGCTCATTGGTAGATGCCGGTTTAGAGTAAGACCAAAGGTTATATTCTTGCCTAATTATTTTTCTAGTTGAAGTACCAGGCTTATTGGATTCTGATTGCTTTGGTAGTAGTTGTTTAAATATTACTGCTTGGTGAAATATATTCTAGTCTTTTCTTATTTTAATAGCTTGCCTAAAACTTTAATGCTAAATGAACTGATGTTTGTCTACCCTTGCTTAAGATCAAATATGGAAGCGCAATGATATATATATATATATATATATATATATATATATATATATATATATATATATATAATAAGTACCTAAGTACCAAGGAATGAAACTTGCTGCTCAGAGAGTTATATTCTAATAAAGTCAATGATGTTTGAGAATTGTGGCCTATTTCTTTGATTAACTGAACGTTTCCTATGCTAGCGTTAGTTGCCCTACACCCAGCAATGCTAAGAATGTGATTGTTAAATACTGTACATACAAAATACTTACCAGTAACATAAATATTGTTAGTGGGAACTGGCTTTATATTGTCGACTTTGTGCTGCTGGCCAAACACTTCCTTCACGGCTGACCCTATGTTTTAATTTTATTCTGTGAATTAGCTTTTCTAGTTGCGCAGTTTCCATACTGATAACTTTTTTAAGCATCTTACAATACTGTCTGTAACGGGCTACTGCAGCTCGATTGTGACTATTTCTGATATTTCGATATAATTCCCACTTTGTTCTACGTGATATCCTTATCCCACTAGTCAGCCAGCCAGGCTGCATTTTACTGCTAGTACCCTGTTTTGAATGTTCTAATAGAAATAAACTTTCAAAGAGCATGAGAAATCTGTCTACGCATTATATTTGTCATCTGTGTTATCTGAGCTATAAACATCCTACAACTCATTTTCCTTAACGAGGTTTAAAAAACTCTCTACTGCCATTGGATTAGCTTTCCTACATAGTTTGTAATTATATGTAACCTTTGTTTGAGTACAAAAACCTTTTAGTATTAAAATTTGTGCATCATGTTCTGAAAGGCCATTCACCCTTTCACCAAGAGAATGCCCATCTAGTAATGAAGAATAAATAAAAATATTGTCTATGGCTATACTACTGTTCCTCCGCATCCTGATTGGAAAAAAGTCTACATCAGGTCATATGAATTTAGATCTTCCGATATCCTTTTTCTTCCACAATCATATACAAAAAAATAAAGTGAACCTAGAACCCCATATAGTTTGAGCATAAATGCTCTAAAAGTCATGGGACCTATAAATAACAACACTTAGAAGTTTAGTTTCACTAAGTTCAGCTGCCCCTGCACAACATTCAAATACCTGTTCAGCGCAGTGCCATGATGCGTCTACGGACTCAAATGGCATACTGCGTTTTTATGTAGGTGACCATCTCCCATTCCGCAAAGAACTCTTTGAATTGGTTCAATTGGTTCTGAGCACTATGTGACTTAACATCTTAGGTCATCAGTCCCCTAGAACTTAGAACTACTTAAACCTAACTAACCTAAGGACATCACACACATCCATGCCCGAGGCAGGATTCGAACCTGCGACCGTAGCAGTCGCACGGTTCCGGACTGAGGGCCTAGAACCGCGAGACCACCGCGGCCGGCAACTCTTTGAAAAACAGCCAGCTAATCCGTATCGTGGTAAAGGACGCCTCTGAATTGTCAAATTATTTAAGTAGTGCTCCGATATACCAATAACGTTGCAGTCAATTCACAGCAGTTCACTTTATCTCTAATACCTCTTATATTTTTATGAAATATGCTAATTCCTTCACTACTTGGATACGTGACCACTTTTGACGAAGACGATCCGTTTGGTAGTCAAGGTAAAGGCACTAGAGAAGCAGTTCTGATGTTGCGGTTAATAATGGAAGCAATACTAAAGAAGAATCAGTACACAGTACATTCATCGAATTTGTCGGCCTGGAAAAAGCATTCTGTAATGTAAAATTGTGCAAGATGTTCGATATCTAGAGAAAAATATGAGTAAGGTAATGGGAAAGACGGGAAATATACAAGAACCGAGAGGAAACAATAAGAGAGGAAGATCAAGAACGAAATGCAAGGATTAAAATGGTATAAGACAGGAATGCAGTCTTTCGCCCCTGCTGTTTAATCTGTACATCAAAGAAGCAATGACGGAAATAAAAGAAAGGTTCTAGAGTGAGCTTAAAATGTTTTTTCCACCCAACGTAATTTCCTTGTTACTGTCCATGGATCAAGACGTTATTGAGACTTTCAAACGATTTTAAGGAAAAAAAGTTGTTACTAAGTTATTGTTAAGAGTGGCAAGAAAGTACATTGAGAAATCATAAAAAGTTTGAGTGGAAAAATGCGTCTTAGAAGAGCTGAGCAGCATGTAAAGGAACAGAAAATGAAAAACGAAAGCTTGGAATAAACTCTTGGATATGACGGTAAGTTCTCAGAGTCTAATTGAAAATGACGAATAGGAAGATATTTTTGAAATGCTCAGTGTGTTAAAAGAACTCAATTATCATTAAAGCGGTTAAGAATACGTTCAAGAATGTATGAGCGTCGATGATTCAGACCCAGGGCAGCAGATCATGAATGATAGCGAAATTGTAAACATCGTCACTGATAAAACTTATGTCACCGCCATCTCATCAACTAGTGGTCCAGAAAATGAAGATGAAAATATACCGTCTACTTCTGAAGTATTTACAAGTTTAGATACTGCATTGCCATGGGTTGAAGCTCAAGATAAAAGCGATTAGTATCAGATGATACCTGTTCTGAACACGCCATAATTAAGAACTTTTGGGGCGTGATTTCTATACGTAAGTGCCGTACATTCAAAATGCGTATTGGATCTTAGCACTATGGGACTTAACTTCTAAGGTCATCAGTCCCCTAGATCTTAGAACTACATAAACCTAACTAACCTAAGGACATCACACACATCCATGCCCGAGGCAGGATTCGAACCTGCGACCGTAGCGGTCGCGCGGTTCCAGACTGCAGCGCCTAGAACCGCTCGGCCACCTCGGCCGGCCCAAAATGCGTATTCTACTACGTTTCTTTTGTTTAGTGGGCCGTACTACATACATTCCTAATGCACTTGCTTTTCATGTTATTGCCAAAATATGTTATTTTTATTAGTAAATAAAAGTATACAGTTAGATTAAACAGGCCAACGAAAATTTTTTTTTGAAAAACTTTGTTTTACTTCGATAGCTGATCTTCATAGATTTTTATGAGTTGAATCCAAATCTAGCCTTAGTTTTCGAGCAGTATGTTTTTTATCATATGGTATAAAAATTCTACGCTATACGGTAAACGGGGAAATTAATGAAATGCCTTGTTACAACATAAGCATGATTTGTATTTACAGTAAGCTGCTTAAAACAATGATATGTGTCAATAGATGTTTCACTTGTCAGCTGGAATTGGTTTGTATTTTCTTTCTCTTTTTTCTTTGAGGCTTCTTGTGTAGTTTTTTCTACGATGAGTCGTTTGCTGAACTTCTCAGTGAAGTGACCAACAGTAGTCCCCCATCATGATGGTGTTCCAGCGGCCTTGGCAGCGTTTTTCCATCACTTTAATGTCCTGGTGAAAACGCCCTCCTTGCTCCTCTCTAACATCTCCCGTATTGTCCGGAAAGTAATCAAGTTGACTGTTCAAGAAGTGAACTTCCAGGCTCATTAAACATCCTAAAGTTCTAAACTTCTTTAACATTGTAGCTATAATAGAAACATATTCTGGGTCTTTTTCATGTCTTAAGAACTTCGTAACGACTTGCTTGAATGATACCCATGCTTCTTTCTAATTTAAGGTCATTGTGGATTCAAAGTTAACATAAAACATCAAATTTCTAGTGTCAGGTCCGACAAAGACGCCTTCTTTTAGTTTAGCTTCTGAAAAGTGTGGAAACTTTTGGCAGAGATACTTAAAACATGGTCCATGTTTAGTCAAAGCCTTTACGAACTGTTTCATTAGGCCTAACTTTATATGTAGAGGTGGTAGGATTACTTTTTTTGGATCTACAAGGTTTTTGCGTATAATGTTCTTCTCACCAGGTTTTAAAGACTCCCTCACAGGCCAGTTCTTTCTGCATCAATGTTGATCCCTAGCCCTATTGTCCCATTCACACAAGAAACATGGAAATTTGGTAAAGCCACCTTGCTGACCAAGGAGCATACATGTTACTTTTAGATCGCCACATATCGAACCATTAGCAGAACAGCCTACTTTATTTAGCACTATTTCTAGGTTTTCATAGCTTTCTTTCATATGTACAGATATAGATGCATACATGTTGCCATTGAGGAATAACACAGCCTTTAAACTAGTTTTTGATGAATCAATAAACAGCCCCCAGTCTTCTTTTTTGTATTCAATACCAAACTCATTCATGAGACTGGGAATGTCTGAGGAGTACACTAAATCACCTTCTTGCTGAAAAACGTGGAAGATTGCTGCTCTTTCTTTCTATAGACGTATATGCTGGTTCCAACTGCCAATAAGTTCTTTTCTTTTAGTCTAAGCAATTCAGCTTTTCCTTTCGTTAAGCTCAGATCACTAACCAAATCGTTAAACTCGGTCTGAGTAAACAATTAGGGCTCTAGAATTTCTGTATTACAATGAAATTCAACATCATCTGGTTCATGTAAATCAGATTTTACATCAGAAACTACTTCTGTTGGAATAGACATTAAATCATCTGGTGGTTCAGGAACCGGAAAATCTACACCATGTCCTAGTGGTCAGATGGCGGACGGAAGGTTAGGGTAGATTATTACCTTCTTGTTTTTCGAATTATGAGCAGTAATATCAACACTGAAAAAGCAGCAATGAATGATTTCTTGGCTCCCTCCATATCATAGGAACAGCAAATCTAAAGGTTTTTTCTTCTTTTTGGATCATTTTCTCAGATCTTCAACACACACATAACACACCTTATGTGGCACACAAGAGTTATCTTGATCACCAAGTTTAGCTCCAAACTATGATAGATAAACATTTTGCACAAAGTCTGAAATGTTTCTTTGGTGTTTTTTAATCACGAATTCGTCACAAATGTAACAAAAACTGTCAGCAGAGTTTTTACAACCACAATTAAAAATTGTACTGAGCACATGTACAGGAAACGGGAAATTGAGGTTAGATTCAGGGTAAACAAAACACCATCTGCTAACACGAAAATAGAATTTTGACCAACAAATGTTTTTCAGCAGGGCTACCAACGTCATCTATATTCATTACACCTCCTTTTTAAATTAATTTAACTATATAAAAGCTGTTATATTCTTTAAAAAATGGCTTAATTTAATAAATTTTACTGTAAAATGTGAAGAAATAGTGGGTGATACAGTTTTTTAAGTATCATATTTGGGTTTCCACCCTATAAATCATAAGAATAAGGTATTTTCAGCAAAAAAGTGTTTCCATCGTTGGCCTGTGTTATCGGAACTAACCTGTTTTCTGAACGTCAGTAACCCCCAGTTAGTTCGGATAATCGATGCACAGCGGTACTTTACGAGCTGTCACTTTGCAATATTTGTTCTAGGTGCAGTGTATAATGTGTATTAGTCTGCAGTTCATCTTATTAAATCGCGGGCTGCTTTAACTCTGATGCTTAATTTTCCCGTAAAAAGCTAATGTAGTAAGTTCTTTTTATAAATATGTACTCTTGACATAAAGGCAAATCTTAAAATCATATCACATCAACGGAACAAATTTTCTCGCAATTTATTTCCTGTCCTGGAAATCCAGTTGGGTCTGTCAAAAACTGTGAATTTTTTGAAGAGACATTTTACTTTGTAGAGTTCATAATATCTCAGAAATTGCTTTCTAGTAACAAATTTACCTACCAGTGGAAAAATGTTCCTGTCAGAGCCCAAAAAAGTGAATATTCTCCTCTTTAAAAAACTCTGACGGAAAAGTAGGGAACCAGCCGCCTCAAACCATGCCTCGTTTCCTTCACCAAAAAAACTTGGCAGGCGAACATATTTACGCTCTTTTAACATGGAACATTCTAAATCATTTTATCCAGTCTCTCTTTGTAGTTAAGCCTTCATACTCAGCATTTCCCTCTGCCTGCCACTGTGTATATACATACAGCTCTCTCCCACTGTTTCCTTTTTCTCCCATTCATCTACAGTATATCCCACTGCCACTGCCTCATCTCTCGTTTTCACTGTCACCTTTTGTCTTTCTTTCCCATTGCCACTGTCTCCAGCATACCTCCGTAGCTTAAAAATTATGACGAGGGTTCAACTTATTTTTCCTCTATACCCAATTGTTTAAAATTTAGATCCAAAAAGCACCCTTCCCTATAAGTATGTGTTACAGTTCGATGGTCTGGGAAGGTCTTGACCCCTCCCCCAAGCCTATGCATGCCTCCACTCACCTACGTCTTTTGCTTCCACTGGTTTTATCTCCGTCCATCTCTTTATGTCTTTTACTGGCAGTGTCTCTCACTGACCATCAGTACTTCCTCTCTCTTTGGCTCCCACTGCTATTGTCTTCATCCATCTGTCTTTTTCTTTTACTGCCACTTTCTCTCTCCCATCATCACTGTCTGCTCTCTCTTTCACCGTCACTATCTCTCAGCTATTCTCTTTCAGCATAAAAAACCGTAAATAGGTTCGCATGCCGAAATGTTTGGCGAAGAAGGCAGAATGAGGACTGAGGCAACTGGTTCCCCACTTGAAACTTCCTACGGATTAAACCTGTGTGCCGGACCGAGACTCGAACTCGGTACCATTGCCTTTCGCAGGCAAGTGCGCTACCATCTGAGGTATCAGAACACGACTCACGGCCCATCCTCATAGCTTTAGTCTACCAGTACCTCGTCTCCTACCTTCCAAACTCAGACGGTACAGCACTTGCCCGCGAAAGGCGTAGGTCCCGAGTTCGAGTCTCGGTCCGGTACACAGTTTTAATCTACGAGTAAATTTCATATCAGCGTACACTCCACTGCAGAGTGAAAATCTCATTCTGGTTCCCACTTTTTTGTCAGAGCCTTATAAAAAGGCCTTTTTTGTGCTCTGACAGGAGCGTTTTCCCACGGTTCCCATATTTTCCCTGCCACAGCAGGAAGTGCTGCTTATTTAACACGAATTCTATAGATCAGTAAAGTTTTGACATTTTATTTATATACTTGGACAGATTTGTGTGTTTTGAAACATACAAACAACAAATAAGTACGCAAAATGTGAGGTCAACAGAAGATCGTTTGCTTTACTTTTTTTCTAGATACTTTGGTCAACGATGGCAATTCACCGAAAACGCCCGGATTAGATGATTAAAAAAGCTATTAGAAACATGTTACTGGAACTGCAGTCTTTTCAGTTTTGCATAATTTTGGCGGTCATTTTAAGTTATTTTTAGGCTCGTTTAGACCCTTTCGACTTTGGGCATATTTGCATGGGCGTGGAGTGCCCATTGTACAAAGACAGTGCACCATAAAGTTTTATTGTTGAAAAATGCAGAGCACATTCCGGGAAGAGATGGGCAACATATTACTACCGCCCACATATATCTCGCGTAATGATCACAACGAAAAGATCCGAGAAATTAGAGCAAATACGGAGACTTACAAGCAGTCGTTCTTCCCACGCACAATTCGTGAATGGAACAGGGAAGGAGGGATCAGATAGTGGTACAATAAGTACCCTCCGCCACACACCGTAAGGTGGCTCGCGGAGTATAGATGTAGATGTAGATGTAGAAAACGTAAATTTGTGACCGTAGAGCGCATGCGATGTCTCTAGAGCCCTTGTCATGGTTCACTAAGTCAGTTAAAACTGCGTTTAGGCCTGAGAATGGATATAACGTGCATATTTTACGTGCACAAGTACAGTAATTTTGAACCTCTCAATATTGGTGATCAAGGCCCTTGTTCTGTCTGGAACATCGTTTTAAAGATTATTCTTCCGATAGGTATACAAGTGGTCGCTACGCCAAGGGCTATCCAAAAAAGTTGATCCGTTATCTCTGTGTTCAATAGAACACGACATATGATCCACTGAAAAATGGCATTTTTGCCCACGGCTTTTTGGAACATACTGGTATTGTGCACGATCGTGGATGGATCGATGCCATCCGTGAAATAATTACTGTATGCATTGTACATATTCTGCTTTGCGGCAGATTCTTGAATGGTGTTCCACTAGGCATTGTGTTGGTCATCGCATAACTTGCACACGGTTGACTAAATTAACTTTCGCTCGACAGTATTTACTTGCAACACCCATCACCTTCTCTTTCAGCATTATCACACCTTCCTCATTCTCACTGTCAGTAGAGTAATGAGGTTAGCAGCAAGTTGGAGCAGCTTCCCGCGATGGTATTTTGCACGACCCCTTTACGCCATCACTTTTCCGGCTCGCCTTTCAAGGTGACAACGTGCTCTACTTTTAACTGAAACGTGACTGTGCGTAGCCATGTGAACGAGTTAGTTTCCGCTGCAGCCGTGCAACCAATTCGCCTTGCCTAGCAATTCTTAACTTCTGAGGATTTCCAAACAATACTCGGATTAACTTCCAATGGACGTCAATTTGCTGATAAAATTGAGCAAAAATGTTTCTAGAGTTTAAGGCTTACCTTTGCAAAAGAATAGATGCTAAAAGCTTCGCTGGCAACGAAGATAGTCATCACACGCGTTCCTGAAAAATGGACGGTCGTTGTGCCGTCAACAAAGACGACAGTTTTCCTGGATCCTTAACACACATAGTCGTCGGTAAAATTTCCGCAATACGCCATTTTGAACGTCTAAATTTTGTTCGCTGTCAGCTGCAGGGAGAATAAAATCTCTGGCGTTAAACATCTCAAATTAGGGGGTTCGAAATAATTATCTTGCCATACAGTGGAAGTAATTCTGGCAAGGTATAAAATTTTCATCTTCCGTTTCTCTGTAAGAACAAAACAGATAACGGAAAATAGAAGCACAAAGTGGCAGGCTGCTAACCAAGACGATACTTTCACACATCACAATGGACCCCTTACAAAAACTACCATGAACATCACGGAATAAAAACATATTAAAGAGAAGGAACGTTTAAGTAATTCGGTTTCTTATTTATGGATTCCTCCATTATTTCTAGCTAGAACAGTACCATATTCAAGGTTTAATAACAGGTACACTGTTTTGTTCATATCCTATTCAGCAGCGAGGACAAAACAGTGGTGTTTACAAAATCACTTGCAATGACTGTAACAAAATTTGTATTGGTCAGAAAGGCAGAGCCATAACAACTAGGATGACTGAACACAGACGCAGCTGGAGGTTGCCTTAAGTCAGACTCCATCTTTGCCGAACATGTGCTGCAGGAAGGACACAAATACGAAATCCACACAGAAGTACTACATGTAGCCAGAAAAGGAAGAAAACTAAGCCTATCAGAAACACTTGGGATAAACAGATATTTAGCCCAAAATCACCAGCTAGTTCTAACTGATCAGTTACAGCTGAGTACATCCACACTTTCATGCTTCACATGATGCTACCGACCAGACACATAACCACAAACCGCCACTTCAGAGTTGATCGTTGCACCGTGAGGGAGGACATCAAACATAATAACTCCTTCCAGAGTCCCAGAAGATCATCGCCATGACTTTAATGGCTGATGGTGCGTCTTTGAAGTTTTTCTTCGGAGAGATGATGCGGCGCCGTTCCATAGAGTGCTGTTTTGTGACTATGTAGGCTTTTCCGGCTTATTACGAGATCAAATTCTTGTCGGGTCCTCGGCCGGATCAAACTGTCATCTGCACACAAAATTTCCGCGGTCTACCTCGCCGCCATCATCAGGTGAGAAAAGCTAAGCCGATGACGGATTCAAACCGTGAACGATGGAACCTTATGCAGCGAAAATATGAAAGCGCATTAGCTAAGGCAATGCGCAAGAGCTAAATAGTTGCCACTGCCCTCTAGCGCAAGAAGAATCGCAGCGTCTCCAGTGGTGAATACTGTAGAAAAATGATGTATCATTAAAATTATTATTCAATGCTGGCCAATTCAGATGCCGTTGTTTCTTCATATCAGATAAAACAGGATTCCAAGTTGTACATAGTGGGTGTCTATTATCACTGTTAATAATATAATCTATTAGTTTCATTTAGGCGGATTATTTTAAAACACAATTCCAGTAACACGAGGCGTTTGCAACCACTCGTGTCTCATTGTATAATATCCTATGTTCCTCTGTAAGACAGTGCTGAGGTACCGCAGAAATGTCAGGTTGTAATAACCGAGAGCGGTAATGATGTTGAACACATCTGCCATTGACGGTACGAATAGCTTGGCCACTGTATATTTTGCTGCACTAACATTGTATTTTGTAAACTCCAGTATTACTAAAACCTAAATCGTCCTTAATAGAACCAAGAAGTGCTCTAGTCTTAGCTGGCGGACGGAATACACATCTGGCTTCATGTTTCTTTGAAACTCTACCTATCTTGTTAGACACGTTCCCAGTATGAGGAAGCTAAGACATAGAACTAAACGTGACTTCAGCTAGTTTAGGTAATCGTCCAAACTCAAAAGCACGTCTAATCTCTCTGTCCGTATAGCTGTTATGTTTAAACATGACCGTAAGATGTAGCTGCTCTTGTGGTAAATTCTCAGCATCCGATATAGTATATGCTCTTTTGACCAAGGCTGTAGGGATCCGATACGTTGAAACGGTGGATGAAGGCTGCTAGCATGCATATGCTTATCAGTATGCGTCGGTTTCCTGTCATTCTGTGTCCAAGAACTCCGTCATATATTTTAATAATCAGTACACCCAAAAAGCGTAACTTCTCCTCCTTTTCAGTCTACATCGTGAATTTGATGTAAAATATACATCGGCCAAACTGTTCGTTCCGTCAATGGCCGATTTGTTGAACATAATCGCCGTTCTCGAATATTACAAACTGACAAACCTGCCGTGTCTGAGCAATGTATTACAGATAGACATATGGTGCTGTACAATGAGACACAAGTGGTTGCAAACGCCTCATGTTACTGGGATTGTGTTTTAAAAGAATCTGTCGTTATCAGACTAATAGACAATATCTTTAACCGTGGTGATCAGTACCCGCTAAGTATGACTCGGAATCCTGTTTTATCCGATATGAAGACAACGGCATCTGAATTGGCCAGCTATGAGTAACAATTTTTCGACAGTATTCACCACTGGAGACGCAGAGTCAGGGGGCAGCAGCAACGATTAAGCGCTTGCGCATTTACTTAGCTCATGCGCGTTCCTATTTTCGGTGCATATAAACGTTACGTCGTTCGCAATTTGAACCAGTTATCGGCGAGAGCAGCTTAGCTTTTCTCACCTGAAGATGCTGGCCTGGTGGACCGCGGGAATTTCGCTTGCAGATGACAGTTTGATCCTGCTGAAGACTCGACAAGAATTTGAGACTGTCGTTTTGCTTCCTGTTCGAAGTGATGAACTGCTTTTTCATGCCCTGTGACGATGTCCGACCAAAAATTGTCACAATCAGCCTCGTACTGCGCAAGGCATTCCGCACGGATGGTCTTTATGATGCTCTTTATGCTTTGTTAGGCACTAAGGCACACAATGGGCACTCACCTTTCAATAATGCAACTGATGGACGAGTGTGGCAGCACTACCAACAGAGACGTCCAGTTGTGCTGCGAGGTGTTTGATTGTGGTCCACTGATCACCTCGAATGAGTGTGTCCTTACGTTCGAACATAGTGGGAGGCACAGCTGTGTGATGACGGAGGCCTCGTCCAACGACTCACCGTGCTTTTATTCACTCCTGCGTCTCCATAGACATTCTGTAAGTGTCTAAGAATATCAGAGATGGTCTGGTTTTCCGTCCTAAGAAACTCAATGAAAGCTCTTCTTGGAACGCACCTCTGTTACACACACCATTCTGTAAGGCATAGTCTAACGCTGCCCCCTATCGGAACTTCATGAAACTAAGTCCTGAAGCGGGAATATTCCACGATGTCTCACAACAAATTTCTCGTTTTTTACTACCGAAATAGATCGAGGAAAAAAGTTTTGTATTACTAATTGAGCACACCTCGTTTATTGTTAATATTATTATTCATCTTTCGATCTTTCCGTAAACTGAAAATCTGTAATTATTACAACGTTGAATATGTTCCGATTTATTTAAAGAGTAATTTTAATTTGGAATAAATATCAATCTGTGCATTTTCTCGATAATGTCTACATATCTGTCTTACTATAAATTTGTAACTGTTACTCATTCCCCTATCTAAAACATATCTCCCCTACAAATGTCACCACTTCTGCAGTTGTTACCCGCAACACGTGTGATGATCTGTTGAAATGTTCCAAGCCACTGCATGTCCCTGAAATAGTCGTATCATAGGTATTCAACAAGAAAGAGATACGATTAATGGAAGTCTTGTAACTGGACACGTGCTCTGATTGTCTTGTTTAGGTGGATGACCTAAGTTACTGCTCAAGAGAGTGAGCTAATATGTGTTTGCTGCTCCTCCACAGGGAAACCATTAACTGGAACGGATAAGAGTAGATATTGGTCGTGAGAAGTGACTGTAACATTCTTCTCTGCAATAAGTGATAAAATGTAGAGGTATAATTCAATACACGTGTTTATGTTTGTGTACTCGGATGAAGGTAATTAAAATGAAATGAAAATGGCGTCACCGTTCAGCAGACAATTTGTGTTCCGAGACTGCTGATCGTAAAGGGAAAAAGGTGATCACATGAAGAAATTAATGGGTGATAATATATGGGACAAATAAAACAAAAGAGTAGGATAATCAGCTAAGGGAAATGCGAATAGAGTTACACGTCCCGGCAGGGGAAGGAGATAAATTTTGTGACAGCGTCCACTTAGTCATGTAAATATAAGTGAATGTAGTGTCAACGGAACTGGAGCACATTTCTGTGTTAAATGGCTCTGAGCACTATGGGACTTAACATCTATGGTCATCAGTCCCCTAGAACTTAGAACTACTTAAACCTAACTAACCTAAGGACAGCACACAACACCCAGCCATCACGGGGCAGAGAAAATCCCTGACCCCGCCGGGAATCGAACCCGGGAACCCGGGCGTGGGAAGCGAGAACGCTACCGCACGACACGAGATGCGGGCTCTGTGTTAAATCACCAGAGGCAGCAATGTGCTATGTAATTTGTGCTTCGTTAGAAATACTTAAACTATTTAGCCGCAATGTGTTTCAATTTATGAATGGAGAACCTTCTGCCGTGGTAGATACAAGAATTTTTGCTACCTGAATCGAAACGGTAGAATTATCGAGACCGAATAAATTACTGTGAAAATCTCGTGTGTTTTAATCTCGCCAACCAGTTGTGCATTGCCAAAGAGTTTTCCCGTCAGAGGTAAATAGACATAGGATGGTCGCTATTCTGAGTACTACACTCTGCGCTTTGGAAAAATTTATGAACACGGAACTCGTCTGTACACCGTGATTTTTGTGACAGCGTAGCATTATCATTACGGCCTTCGAAAAGTAACTGTCTTGCAGGTCTGAATATTGGATGTTCTGCCGATATGTGGCTATGGCTGCTTTGTAGCGAACGAGTAAGCCCATCGCACGGCTGAACATAGCAATCCCTACCGAAAGCGCCACCCTTTCGATAGGGTGATAGGCGTCTAAGGTGCTCCGCTCCTCTCACTCGGTTACTCATTCGCAATGAATCTACCGTAGTTGAAGGGCTTAGCCAGAACGAAATAGAAATACATGGCGCGACATGTGCTGTGGCTCCACTGGGGATCTGTCCAAGCCTTAATCTCAGAGCTTTTATAGTAAGGGAAGGCTATAGACGTCGTAACGTACGATCATTCCTTAAAACATTTTAAAACCTATACCACGCTTTATCGAAATAATGCGAGTCCACAGAAATTTTACCAAGGGAACGGGGAGGATAAGGGGTTGGGGAGGTTCTGAAATTATCATTTTTGATGTAACTAAATTGTTGAGTTTGGAAATGTGAAAGGCCCAAATATTTTACAAGGTACAAATTTTATTATATCTCTTAGAATAATAGATGGCTGCTCCACCCCCCACTCCCCCCACTCCACCTACGAGGCTTGGAGTGCTCCAAGGAGCCTAAACATCAAGCATTTTTTACACTTAATTACAGTGTGAACGTAGAAAAGGAGAGTTTAATTATTACAACTTTCAGTTTATGACGTGAAGAATTTCCCTATAAGGAGAATATGAAAAGCTGTAAAACGAGGCACTCGATTACGGTGATCATGGAGCACAAGTTTCGTTCCTCTGTGACTGAAGTATCTGTTCTATGTTTTTTGGACATGCTAGCATAAAGTGACACAAAGGAAATAGGAAAAACGCCACGTCGACATCCGTTATTGTCTTCTTCGACATGGTGTTGTCTAGCTGACTGCCGATTTTTAAGGTAAGTAAATAGCCCGTAAGCTGCTAATCACATTATGGAATGTAAGGAGTAGGTTTTACTTTGTACGTGCATTTTTTAGACCTAAGCTGTTTTCGGCGCACCTTTTATACGCTAACGTAACAAAAAAAATGTGTGTGAAATCTTATGGGACTTAACTACTAAGGTCATCAGTCCCTAAGCGTACACACTAATTAACCTAAATTATCCTAAGGACAAACACACACACCCATGCCCGAGGGAGGACTCGAACCTCCGCCGGGACCAGCCGCACAGTCTATGACTGCAGCGCCTAAGACCGCTCGGCTAATCCCACGCGGCACTAAAGTAACAGAAGACATGCACACATCTTAATATCGTGCCAGAGCTCCTTTTGACCGACTAGTACAACAGCTCGAAGGACGTGGACTCAGTAAGTGGTTGTCAGTCCCCTGCAGAAATACTGAGCCATGCTACCTCTGCAGCCATCCATAATTGCTAAAGGACTGCCGGTGCAGGATTTTGTGCACGAACTGAGCTCTAGATTATGTCCCATAAATGATCGCCAGGATTCATGTCCTGCGATGTGTGTGGCCAAACCATTCACTCGAATTGTCCAGAATGTTCTTCAAACCAATCGCGAACAGCTTTGGCTCTGTGTCAAGGCGTATAGTCATTCATCAAATTGTTTGGGAACATAAAGTCCATGAATGGCTGCAAATGGTCCCAGGTAGCCGAAAATTACCATTTACAGTTAATGACCGGTTCAGTTGGATGAGAGGACACAGCACATTCCATGTAAACATAACCCACACCATTGTGGAGCCACCACCGGCCTGCAAAGTGCTTTGTTGATAACTTGGGTCTATTGCTTCGTGGGGTATGCCTCACACTCGACCTCTATCATCAGCTCTTACTAACTTATATCGGGACACATCTGACCAGACCACGGGTTTACAGTCGTCTAGGGTCCAACCGATATAGACACTAGCTCAGGACAGGAGCTCCAGGCGAGGTCGTGCTGTCAGCAAAGGAACTCGCGTCTGTGGCCTGCTTCCATAGTCCATTAACGCCACATTTCGCCGCACTATTCTATCCGATATATTCGTCGTACGTCCCACATTGATTTCTGCAGTTATTTCGCGCAGAGTTGCTTGTCTGTTAGCGCTGACAACGCTATGCAAACACGGCTGCTCTCGGTAGTGAAGTGAAGGCCGTCGGCAGCTGCGCTGTCCGTGGTGAGAAGTGAGGCTTGAAATTTGGTGCTCTCGGCACACTCTCGACACTGCGGGTCGCGGAATTTTGAACTTCCTAACGATGTGCAAAATGGAATGTCCAAAGCGTCTATCTAAAACTGCCATTCCGCGTCCAAAGTCTGTTAATTCGCGTCATGCGGCCATAACCTTTACGTGAATCATGTGATTACAGATGACAACCTGCCCTTTTGTATATTCTGTACGCAATACTACCGCTATCCCACGAGTTTTGTCACCTCAGCGTACGCGCACTCCAAGACGGTCGACGAGGTGCTTGATGGGACTCCTTGAACCGATAGGTATATAAATCAGATGACATCGCCTGGTAGTAATTACTGACCGTTGCTAACATGTATTAGCGTACAGCACTGTTTAATGCATCTACATCTACGAGAGCAAAACTAACACACAGAGCACATGAAATGTTACATGTAACTGATTTTGGTATCATTTATTGGTGTGGTAGACCCGTTAAATATAGTGTTATCTGCTGCTTAAAGTTGGTAGCGGTCGAAAAGGAAACAGTACCGATTACCGATATTCGATTTCGATCGACGCAGCTACTCCCATCAATGAGCTTGTCGAGAATACGATTGTACGGCACATATACACTACTGTTGTTGTACTCAAATGACATACTATATACTATGTAACAAAAAGAACTTTTTTGTGGAAACAATCGTTTCAAGCCAATTTCAAGGCAATCAAGAGACTGAAGACTACGTGAAATTCCTTCCGTATTCAAGCCACGTAGCACGCTGAGACCTACAGCAGGACTATTCGTGTCTCTCACCTGCCTCTATTAAGCAAAAATATCAACTCATAACACTATTTTAAAGGAAAGCGAAATATGAAACTTCCTGGCAGACTAAAACTGTGTGCAGGACTGAGACTCGAACGTGGGACCCTTGCCTTTCGCGGGCAAGTGCTTCCATAACACTTGCGCGCGAAAGGAAAAGGTCCCGAGTTGTAGTCTCGGTCCGATACACAGTTTTAGTCTGCCAGGGATTTTCATATCAGCACACACTCCGCTGTAGAGTGAAAATCTCATTCCGAAAGCGAAATATATCTATAAAACTGTAATAAACAATTTAGAGAAAGTTTGAAACAACAGTTTTTTCTGTAAATCTAGGAAAATTAAAGCTTTCGTGCAAAAGCTGCGGTGACACGCACTATGAAGTACGAGCGAGATGATAACGTCTGTATTAATGTTTTAAGAAATAAACCTTACTTGTTAGACGATTGACGTTTTTGCACTGCAGAAACGCATAGCTGTGATTCACGAGCAGTATTACTGTACAATCCGACAGCGTTCTTTGGAGACCAGCACATCGATCTGTCATCGGAAACATAAGGATGTACCCGTCAACAGCGGTCATTTGTTTATTGGGTCGTTTGATGCAGCCAGTCACAAATTCCTCTCTTGTGGCAACTTCTTTATCTCACAATAGCACTTGCATCCAACGTCCTTGATTAGTCACTGAATTTATTTCAATTTTTGTCTCTCCCTATAGTTTTTACCGTCCACAGCTCCCTCGAGGTACAGTGGAATTCATTCCTTGATATCATAATATATATTCTATCACCCTCCCTCTCTTATGTTTTCCTCATGGTCCCGTCCTCCGTGATTCCGCGGAGAACCTCATCAATTCTTACCTTATCAATATACCTAACTTTCAACATTCTTCCATAGCACTACATCTCAATCGCTTCGATTCTCTTCTTTCCCTGTTTTCCTACAATCCGTCATTCGCATCCATATAGTCCTGCGCTTTAAACGTACTTTCTCAGAAATTTCTCTGTCAAATGAAGGTCGTTGTTTGATTATGGTAAACTTATGTTGGCCACAGATGCACTCTATCTCTGTGCTAGTCTACGTTTTATGTCCTCCTTGCTTTGTCTGCCACGTATTATTTTGTTTCCGATGTAGCAGGATTCCTTTACTTCATCTACTTCATGGCCCCCAATTTCGATTTTAAGTTTATCTCTAATCTGATTTCTGCTACACCTCATTACTTTCGTCTTTCTTTGGTTTACTTTCAATACGAAGTGCTTGCCCATTACTGTTTATTCCATTTATAAGGTATCTGTTCCTCAATTCTCTTAGTATAGCAAGGCCATCAGCAAATCTTATGACTAATTGTGGTATTCATTATCATAGCGTCGACAGCGTTAGAGAACTACAAAGCAGCTCGTCATTCCCCCGTACTTCACGATCCCACTTCTTTCCACAATGATTTTTCCCGATAAATCTTTTGAACTTCTTCCTGCCTCTCATCGTTACTAAACTGTGATCTGAGTGATTCTATATCAGCACCTACGTACACTTTACAATCCAGTACTGATTTCGTAATCTGTTTCGCCTTGATGCAGTCCAACTAGTCTTCCCATAGTTTCAGGCTCTTGCTAGTATAATTCCTCGTCTTATGATTCTTGAACTGAGGTTTGCTATTACTAAATAAAATTTATGCTCAACTGAAGGAATTTCGGATGTGGATTCCGTTTTGAAAAGTGATCAGTCTATTGCCCTGATGAACATACCATGCATTCCGCAAACTAAGTCCGTGCGTCCACTCTAGGCTGACGGTTATTGAGTTATATAACTAATAAACATAGCAATAATTATCCCTAGAAGCCTTGGCACCACCGTTCTAAAATAATTCGATACCTCACAACTCCAAGGCCACGCATTTCCCAAGAAGAGTTTCCTCTCTGCGATGACGAAGTTGCCACCGCTCACAAAATACTAAGCGTTGTGGGCTTTATTTTTTATTTTTTTGTACATTCTATATACAATCAAGTAATATTCATGATTAAACGGAGTAAATACTAAATGATTAAATGTAGAAAAGCTCGACTAGACGAACGGACGTGGTGTTCTAGCTCGACAAGACAATCTTCACCGTAAGAAGTAATTTTTTATAAAAAACAATATCTGTCATCATATTAGAGAGTTAACGTTCCTTCGAAGTCAAGAATTGTATACATCCTCCATGACGTTACCTACAAGCAAAAAATCCGCCGAAAAATGCTACTATTTCATACCGTTATAGTACAGGGTGATTCAAAAAGAATACCACAACTTTAAAAATGTGTATTTAATGAAAGAAACATAATATAACCTTCTGTTATACATCATTACAAAGAGTATTTAAAAAGGTTTTTTTTTCACTCAAAAACAAGTTCAGAGATGTTCAATATGGCCCCCTCCAGACACACGAACAATATCAACCCGATACTCCAACTCGTTCCACACTCTCTGTAGCATATCAGGCGTAACAGTTTGGATAGCTGCTGTTATTTCTCGTTTCAAATCATCAATGGTGGCTGGGAGAGGTGGCCGAAACACCATATCCTTAACACACCCCCATAAGAAAAAATTGCAGGGGGTAAGATCAGGGCTTCTTGGAGGCCAGTGATGAAGTGCTCTGTCACGGGCTGCCTGGCGGCCGATCCATCGCCTCGGGTAGTTGACGTTCAGGTAGTTACGGACAGATAAGTGCCAATGTGGTGGCGCTCCATCCTGCTGAAATATGAATTGTTGTGCTTCTTGTTCGAGCTGAGGGAACAGCCAATTCTCTAACATCTCCAGATACTGTAGTCCAGTTACAGTAGCACCTTCGAAGAAAAAGGGACCAAAAACTTTATTGGCTGAAATGGCGAACAAATGTACAACTAAATGAAACTTTATAGCTCCCTTAATTCGCCGACAGATAGTGCTTAGCTCTGCCTTTTGTCGTTGCAGAGTTTTAAATTCCTAAAGTTGTGGTATTCTTTTTGAATCACCCTGTATGTGCTTTTTCCTGGCTTCTTGGATTTATTCCTCCATTAAGGCGGAGGTAGTTACTTGCACGCAGTCCAACTCACGTTGTGATGCAGTGGGTAAGACAGGATATACTTTTTCCTGAGAGGAACGTGATTTATGTCCGTTCGGGTCTCCTGATTGCATTTTCCCTGTTTTGCCTAAATCGCTTTGGACTAATAACGGGATTGTTATTTAGAGCAGACCGCTAACAATTTTCTTCTCCGTCGTTGCCTAACTGAGTCAGTCTTAGATCTGAGGTTGATTTAACTCTAGTCTTTCTTTTCCCACGGAATCACCTTTTTCATGTGTACTTGTAACGGATTTGGTTGTGTGGTTTGGGGGGAGGAGACCGAACTGCGAGGTCATCAGTCTCGTCGGATTAGGGAAGGACGGGGAAGGAAGTCGGCCGTGCCCTTTCAAAGGAACCATCCCGACATTTGCCTGAAGCGATTTAGGGAAATCATGGAAAACCTAAATCAGGATGGCCGGACGCGGGATTGAACCGTCGTCCTCCCGAATGCGAGTCCATTATGCTAACCACTGCGCCACCTCGCTCGGTGTGTAACGGATTTGTGAGCGATATGTCATTAAAAATAGTAACTGAACGGAATAATATTCCATGTGTAACGGTTGTCTGTCAGTTGTACGGGACGATGAGGTAATTCGCTTTGGAATTTGAGTATGAATCGACTGCGCCATCTGACATATTGTCACAAAGAAATGTGACTAGAATAGCTTACAGACGACGTCAACATTAAATATACTCTCAGTTAGTATTACGGCACAAAGCGCAGAAACAGCAATTGAACATAATCCCTTGTATAACGCCAACACAGACTGGGAACTCCAGTCTGAAGACATAACGACTGGTGAGAAAAACGGTGTATGTACTGAAGGTGTTTGGCAAGTAGATGAAAGCCGTTGCAGCCGACGGCCTGCTTGTAACGGAAAGATAGTGAAAGGGCCAATCGCAGCTCAACCCGGGACACCGGGCTTCCGAGATGAGGAGGTCAGGAGCGTAGAACTTGGTATCGAATGTTCAACTATTTCTCCGGAGAAACAGCTGTAGGTTGCAAGGAAAACCTTGCAATCAAAAACTGTTACATAAATATTCGAAGTGAAAGAACACAATGTTTGTACTTAGAAATGAAAATCGTGAATAAGATTGTAACGATTCTCCTATGACGACCATCATTAAGATAAACATAGGAGAATGTATGCAAAAACTTTGCTGAGCGATTGGCCGAATTCACAGGTATGAGGACGGATCTTGTGCTAATCTGATATAAAAGTGTTGTAACAAAATATTTGCGAAGTCTTGCAGTACCAGGAAACCCGTGGAAAGATATACTCAGCGGTGACCAAAGCCATTGGATAGCGATATACATCTTACACAAGGCATAAAAGGGCAGTGCATTGGCCAAGTTGTTGTTTGCGCTCAGGTAATTTATGTGGAAATGCTTCCGACGTGATTAATACTGCACGAGTGGAATTAGCAGACTTTGAAGGCAGAATAGTATTGGAGCTAGAAGCACGAGACATTCCATTTCGAAACTTTAGGTAATTCGATATTCCGAGATCCACAGTGTCAAGATTGTGCAGAGGACACTAATTTCAGGCATTACCTCTCACCACGGACAACGCAGTGGCCGACGGCCTTGACTTAATGACCGAGACCATTGGCGTTGGCGTAGAGTTGTCAGTGCTAACAGACAAGCAACACTGGCGAAATAACGCAGAAATCAATGTGGGACGTAATGCGACCGTATCCGCCAGAAGAGTGCGGCCAAATTTGGCGTTAAGAGGCTACGGCTGCAGACAACCAACGGGACTGCCTTCACTGACAGCATGATATCGATTGCAGCGCCTCTCCAATGATCATGACTATATCGGTTGGACCCTAGACGACTGGAAAACCTTAACCTGGTATGAGCTGACGGTGGGATTCCAGTGTGGAGCAGACCTCACGAAGCCACGGACCCAAACTGTCAAAAAGACATTGTGCAGGTTGGCAGGGGCTCCATAATGGTGTGGGCTGTGTTTACATGGAATGTGCTGTGTCTTCTAGTCTAACTAAACCAATTATTGACTGAAGTGGTTATGTTCGTCACTTGGAGACCATTTGCAGCCTATCAAGGACTTCATATTCTCTAACAACGATGCCATTCAACGGGCCACAATTGTTCGCAATTGGCTTGAAGAACATCTCGGATATTCGAGCGGATGACACGGCCACCCAGATCGCCCGACATGAATCCCGTCAAAGATTTATGGACATAATCGAGAGGTCAGTTCGTGAAAAACATGGTGCACCAACAAAACTATCGGGATTTGGCTCAAGATTTCTGCAGTCTGTGCCACGTCGAGTATCCCATGAGTTTTATCAGATAACTGTACTGTCCAGCCACGACTGCATTTTCGGGACAACGAGGCGTCATTGCTCCGACTCCATGGAGCGTTGGGACGCTAATGCTGCGATCAAGACAGTATTAAAGTCTGTAACACCAGTCTTGCCTTTGTATAACTGAATGACTGACGTAACACCTTTTTGTTTCACCAGGCCAAGTTTTTATCACATTTAACATCGAATCTGAATTGAATTGAAATACGCTGCGTAGCACAATTAAAGGACCATATTTTCTCCCATTGCGACGCATAAGTTCGAAATTTGGCTACAAGGTGCCTAAAACTGTCCTTTTTTAATTGTTCTAGAAATATCAGTCTTTAGTATAGACCATCTAAGTTTATTTTCATTTGTATGCCTTATTTTGGAACCACAGTTATTCAAAAAAACAGTCTTACAGGCTTGACACCCTCTGTCCGAGACAACAATTGTTCGCTGGATGGAAATGCTGTAGACGACAAATCGATTTTGTTATCAGGAAGCCGGCCGGTGTGGCCGAGCGGTTCTAGGCACTTCAGTCTGGAACCGCGCGACCGCTACGGTCGTAGGTTCGAATCCTGCCTCGGGCATGGATGACTGTGATGTCCTTAGGTTAGTTAGGTTTAAGTAGTTCTAAGTTCTAGGGGACTGATGACCTCAGATGTTAAGTCCCATAGTGCTCAGAGCCATTTGAACCATTTTTTTTGAACCATTTATTTTATTATCAGGATGGGTACCAATACAGCAACTTTCCCAAGCCACCTTCACTAGATAGGTGTCATACAACCGCTTCTCCGTTCGCACGGCGTAATATCAGAGCATTATTTAAATAATGTTCCTGCTCTCAGCAGAGCAGTCATCAAACCCATTTTTCTTAGATAGTAGCTAATCTGAAATTCCAACACTCTTACTAGAGGAAGCATTCTTTTCGTTAGACGAGATGCGTCAATTGAAAAACCAATAGTAAGAATTTAAGTGATTGTGAGCCGTACATGCACTTCAATAATTAGTCCCACAGAAAACAAATTTTGTGCTGATATACTGTATTAATGACATGTTGCTGTCTCCATCAGAGAATCTGACATTCACGTATCCATTGTCAGTTGTTATCGTGTGCTAGGATAAGATTCTGTTGCGATACAATGTTTAGATTCAGGTATTCACGTTTCATAAATGGTCAGACACGACAATGCAATTATTGGTGATATTTCAGGGAGTAAGGAAATGTCTGTGAAGCAAACCAGTTAGGAAACCGTGTTGCTGCGTGTGCCAGACACTTACAGTGTTCGCAACGAGTCTGGCTGGCGTAACCAGTACCAGTCACTCAGGGTCAAGGCGAGAACCAGACCTCGCTGAGCGCTGACTGCTGTTGTAATGCACTAGATAATCGTATGTGAACGATTAGCGCCGGCCGGTGTGGCGGAGCGGTTCTAGGCGCTTCAGTCTGGAACCGTGTGACCACTACGGTCGCAGGTTCGAATCCTGCCTAGGGCATGGACGTGTGTGACGTCCTTAGGTTAGTTAGGTTTAAGTAGTTCTAAGTTCTAGGGGACTGATGACCTCCGCTGTTAAGTCCCATAGCGCTCAGAGCCATTTGAACCATTTGAATTATTAGCTGCTTGGTAGCGATGTGTTAGAGACTGCTTGATACATAACTGTCTGACACAGGAAGTGAAGCATCCACAAAGGCGGGGAGGAAATAAAATGTAACTTCACGGGTAGAGCGGGTATGTGATGTTATTTCAGTGATTACAAAATCGAGTCAAATTTACAAAGAACTTGGCAGTACAAGCTCCTCATCAATATGATGCTGCATCCCCTTTGATCTGGATACATGTAATGATTTGTTTGGGTAGGGTGTTACAAAGCCGTTGTACGCTCTTCTGAGGCCAACTGGCTCACGTATGTTGTAACTGGTCCTTGATATCCTGGATGATGTAGTATCGTGTATCGATACCATCCGATGGGTATCGCGAAGTTGTAAGGGAACTGCAAGTTTCCAACAGACGCCGATAGCGGTCGTGGGGGGTCCAGCGGACCCATCGGAACGCACCCGCTGAGCCACGCTCTTGACTACGAGCTCCTTCTGACACTTCAGTATAGGATGGCCGGCTGCAGCAACACAGCCCCAATTTGTTCGGAGCCACTTCACTATGCAGACGCCACCTAGTCGTGTCTCTGTCACCATTAATCATGCTTAGTTCAGAGGGTATCTTCGTTGTTGACATTGATAGCTGGACTTATTTGTTATTGTTTATTTATAATGAGTCTTCGTACACTAGGAGAAATACGAGTCAAGTAAATCGTCTGTTTACTACATTTGCTTGTTCACTAATCACTTCTGTTCCTGTCCGGCAGTTGCGGCACCATCTCTAGCACACCTGTCCTTACCAATGAGTATTATCACGAAATATGGGAAAGAGTGTCACAGAAATAATACAGGATTTGGGCTGGACATCATTAAAAGAAAGGCGTTTTTCGTTGCGAGGGCATCTTATGACGAAATTCCAATCACCAAATTTCTCCTCCGAATGCGAAAATATTTTGTTGACACCGACCCACATAAGAAGGAACTATCACCACGATAAAATAAGGAAAAGTCAGAGCTCGTGCGGAAAGATATAGGTTTTCATTCTTTCCGCTCGCTGTACGAGATTGGAATAATAGAGAATTGTGAATGTGGTGCGATGAACCCTCTGCCAGGCACTTAAATGTGATTTGCAGAGTATCCATATAGATGTAGGTAGATGCAAATGTAGAAGTATGAAGTCGTACACAGCATACATTGTGCCTATTTGTGGCCATCTTCAAGTCTTCACGTTGCTTTTCCCCTGTTCTGTCGTCTTTTTCCTTGGTTTTTGTTGTTCTTGTTCGGCTTTTTCGGTTGCTTGTCATTGATATCCTCAATGTTTGCCTTGCTTGTGCCCTTTACGTTCTATGTTCCGTTGTTGCTGCTTTTGCATCCCCCTTTTTGCTCTTTGTGCTGTTTTTTACTTTGTGTTGTTTGTATTTGTGCATTGCTTAGTAGAAAATGGCTGCTGCGTCGCAATCGCCTGCTGCGCCGCCTGTAGTTAATCTAATTCAGGTTATTCGGTTTCAGAGTCAACAAATGGCGCAACTGCGTGAAGTGATGAATCTCTTCATAACGGCGCAGATGACTTCACACGAGACGCCGGACCTAACGACAGTATCTCTGCTTGCACCGCTTGCATATGTACCGCCATTTCGTTTCACGAGAGAGAGGAAGTCTGGACAGAGTACTTCGCACAGCTCAAGGCACACATCGCAGTGTATCACACGCAAGGTACTAATAAACATTCATTTCTGGGCTACGGCAGGAGTGTCTATTTACCGTCCTTGCGCGAATTTGTTTCCCACGTCGCGCTCTGAGTTGGTAGAATATGAGAACCCATTGCAGACGCTTACAAAGTATTACGGGGACAGGGCTCAAGTGGCGGCTGCCCGTTAGAAGTTTTTTAGGTTGCGCAAGAAACAAGGGCAGTCATACCGACAGGGGACGACGAATTGGAAAGCCTTAATAGACAGTTTAGATTCAAATGTGACTGTGGCAAGCACTACAGTGATACGATGGTTCGTGAAGCCATCACACACAACAAACCTGACTCTCGAATTTGGGAACGGATTCTTAAATACCCAGATTCTTCCTCACAACAGTTTCTGCAGATTCTAGACTATCAGGCCTGCGAAAGAGCAGCATACAGTTTTGAGGCAATGTCTGTTTCTTATGGAGACACCTGCGACCAGCATGCTACGCAACCAGTTTGCAAACAGCAGCCCGACTGTTCACAGCCATAGCACGGATGTCAACATGTGCCGTGTCGGACACAAGGTATGAAGTCGTGCCCTCACTGTAGTACGGTGAATGCTCGCCGATCTTGCCTCTCGCGTGAGTCGACTTGCCTTTTTTTGTGGCAAATGATGATGTGATCAGTCTGTTTGCTTACAGAAACGTAAAGGCACTCCTTTCTGCCACAAGTGTAATAGTCTTTCAGGAAAGGCTCCCAACTCATCCGCTGTCCTTCGAGAGGACAACAAACTTTTTGTGTCTCTAACAATTGCTGGACATTCAGTCCAGATTGACACTGGAGCTTCAGTGACTTTGCTCAATCGCGGCACTTGCGAATAGCTTGGCAAATCTAAGGCGTGCACATCGCACCATACGCTGATGATGTATGACGGTCAAGACTTTCCCCTCTTAGCCACTTGAGTCTTCCTGCAACTTTCCTAAATATGAAGAAGATAGTGTCATTTACAATGCTTATGTTTTTCGGTCTAGAAACTTTTGATTTGTTTGGGTTAAGCATTCAGGACAATGTAATCTCTGTGTCTTCCTTTGATCCTCGGGACAGTGTTGCTACGTTATGGGCAGAATTTCAGGATTTGTTCCCTGATGGTTTAGATAAAACAAATAGTTTTGTTGCTCATGTTGCAATGTAGAACAATGCACAGCCATGTTTTGTTAGAGCCCGTCCTATCCCTCATGCTCTTCGAGAACGGATGGCTCAGCAACTTATTACTTTGCAGGACAGTGGTGTCGTAAGACCCATTACTGCTAGTCAGTGAGCGTCTTCTATTGCTGTTCTAAATTCAAGACTCTGGCTGTGCGCTGATTTTAAGAAAACTGTAAATTCTCAGACAGTCATTGACAGTTACCCTTTGCAACACCCAGAAGAAATGATCGACAAATTGGGTACCAGTCGTTACTTTTCCAAAATCGATTTGCACGAATCTGCGTAACGACCCACTTGTAAGCACGCCAACGCAAACGCTCTTTCTCGCCTCCTTGTTGGCTCACAATCAACATTCGACGAGTCCTCTACTTCGTTTTGCTACATTTCTGCAAACAGCTGAGAAGTTTTGCATAGCTTTCTGTCTAATCACCGGAACACTGCCATCCGCAATGGTTGGCCGCATTCAGGCAGGCAGATTCGTAGCTCTGGGATTCACCAATATTTTGCCCGTCGGCATACCCTTGCAGTTCACCACGTCACCACGGTGTCTTTTGCTTCGTACCAATACTGATCAATCCTGTGTTGTGATTTTCCCGGCTCTCCAGCCTGACGTGCTTCGTTTCCTACACAAAGGTCACTGGGGCGTCGTATACACCCAGCAGTGTGTGTGACGTCGTTTGACTTGGTACCGTCTGGATGCAGAAATTGAACAGTTCTCTTCTCAGTGTCAAGCTTGAGCTGAACATCAGTCAGCCCCAACTCAGCAGTTGTTTGAATGGCCAAAACTCAAGAATCTTGGTAACGTTTGCATTTGGATTTCGCATCATCGTTAACGGTTTCAGCGAGATTCCCTTCGTGGTTCCTATGCACTCTACTATAGATCGTTCCACAATTCTGGCGTTGTCGTCAGTCACTTGCCTCGAGGGTTTGCCTGAAGTGATCGCGACTGACAATTGACGTCAGTTTGGTGACATTTGCATCCAGTCGTTCCCTCATCTACACTACAGGATGATGGTGAGGAGATTTGAAGGGAGGGGGAAGGATGTGGTATTATCTATCGATACCACCCTTGGACGTCTAGAAGTTGGTAACGGAATTCCAAATTTCCGTCAGACACCAATAGCGGTCGTGCAGGATCTGGTGGACCCAATGGAGCACAACAGCTGAGCCACGCCTCCGGGAGGCTCTGGACTTCGACTGCCTTTTGCCGCCGCAATACAGGACGTACGCTGGCAGCGATAAAGCACCACTTGCACTTGGAGCCTCTTCACTATGCAGACATCACCTAGTTGCGTCTCCGAAACAACTGTTTTTGCTTAGTTCAGGCAGCCTCTTCGTTGTTATTTTTGATAGCTGGACTTGGTTCTTTCTACTTATTTGTAATGAGTCCTCATGTGCTTGGGGAAATACAAGTTAAATAAATCTTCTGTTTACTGATTTTGCTTGTTCGCTAATCGTTTCTGTTCCTGTCTAGCATTCCTACGACGACAGTTGTCGTACCACTCTTTACCACACCTCTTCTTACCATTGTGTATGAAGGTCTACATAACGGATACTGGTTCCATCGGGGGTGCATCTAGGACTGTTGCTGGCCGCTGGAGTACTTCAACATCAAGCAATCAGTTAGTGGAGATACGTGCAATGTGTGAACGAGCATTGTCCTATTGAAAAATGGCACCAAGGTACTACTGAATGAGAGTTAACACAAAAGGACGCAGGATGTCCATGATATATCATTGTGTCGTCAGAGGTCTTTCAGTCACTACGAGCCACGACCTAAAGTCATACCCAATGGCTACCCATACCATGACGCAAGAGATAGCACAGTTGTGCCTCTCCAAAACAGGAAGAATGGGACCTCTCCCCACGTTGCTGGCATACTCGTCGATGATGGTCATCTGAAGTAGTGCAGAACTGTAATTCATCGCTGAACACAATGCAATGCTATTCATCATATCAGTGGTTCCTTGTCACGACATCATTCCAGCTGCACCCCGTTGTGTTGCGATGTTAATGGTAGACTATACATGGGACAGTAATATCCCAGCGCAGCTACTGCTAGTTTATGATCGATACTTTAGTATGAGAAATAATGTTGCAGGGAGTTCATAACGTGTTGTCGGATGGCGGACAAGGGTGAGGCGTTACAACGTGCCTGGTGCACAACGCGGCCATCCTCCCTTGTAGTGGTCAGACGAGGTGAACCAGAACCCTGACGACGAGTAAGTCTGCCATAACGTTTCCATACCATCCAAAATATGACCAATTTCAAACCCGAATGTCCTACAGATCTGGAAATTGCATGATTCGACCAGTCGGCTAGATGGAGACCCACAATGAGGCTCGTTTCGAATTCTTTCAGGTGCTGATAACGCTGTCTCATACGAGTACATCTCTGTGTCCTCCAGAGTGATCGCTCAACAACTGAAGCTGTTCACGCCTCTTATATAGCTTTCCAGGCTTGGAAACAACGTTAAACATCAACAGCACTAGTGCGCTCGTCTGGCGCCTGCTCTACGTGTCAGAGGGAACTGTAACCCTAATCATCTACACTACTGGCCATTAACGTTGCTACACCAAGAAGAAATGCAGATGATAAACAGGTATTCATTGGACAAATATATTATACTAGAACTGACATGTGATTACATTTTCGCGCAATTTGGGTGCATAGATGCTGAGAAACCAGGACCCAGAACAACCACCTCTGGCCGTAATAGCGGCCTTGATATACCTGGGCATTGAGTCAAACAGAGCTTGGATGGCGTGTACAGGTACACCTGCCCATGTAGCTTCAACACGATACCACAGTCCATAAGGAGTAGTGACTGGCGTATTGTGACGAGCCAGTTGCTCCGCCACCATTGACCAAACGTTTTCAGTTGGTGAGAGATCTGGAGAATGTGCTGGCCAGGGCAGCAGTTGAACATTTTCTGTATCCAGAAAGGCCCGTACAGGATCTGCAACATGCGGTCGTGCATTATCCTGCTGAAATGCAGGGTTTCGCAGGGATCGAATGAAGGGTAGAGCCACGGGTCGTAACACATATGAAATGTAACGTCCATTGTTCAAAGTGCCGTCAATGCGACAAGAGGTGACCGAGACGGGTAACCAATGACAACCCATACCATCACGCCGGATGATACGCCAGTATGGCGATGACGAATACACGCCTCCAATGAGCGTTCACCGCGATGTCGCCAAACACGGATGCGTCCATAATGATGCTGTAAACAGAACCTGGATTCATCCCAAAAAATGACGTTTTGCCATTCGTGCACCCAGGTTCGTCATTGAGTACACCATCAAAGGCGCTCCTGTCTGTGATGCAGCTTCAAGGGAAACCGTAGCCATGGTCTCCGAGCTGATAGACCATGCTGCTGCAAACGTCGTCAAACTGTTCATGCAGATGGTTGTTGTCTTGCAACGTCCCCATCTGTTGACTCAGGGATCGAGACGTGGCTGCACGATCCGTTACAGCCATGCGGATAAGATGCCTGTCATTTCGACTGCTAGTGATAACGAAGCCGTTGGAACCCAGCACGGCGTTCCGTATTACCCCCCTGAACCCACCGATTCCATATTCTGCTAACAGTCATTGGATCTCGACCAACGCGAGCAGCAATGTCGCGATACGATAAAC
Organism: Schistocerca piceifrons; assembly: GCF_021461385.2. Classification (NCBI taxonomy): domain Eukaryota; kingdom Metazoa; phylum Arthropoda; class Insecta; order Orthoptera; family Acrididae; genus Schistocerca; species Schistocerca piceifrons. Next base: position 739,008,260 of record NC_060139.1, on the reverse strand, counting down.
CGCAATGGCGATAGGCTACAACCTGACCTTTATCAAAGTCGGAAACGTGATGGTACGCATTTCTCCTCGTTATACGAGACATCACAACAACGTTTCACCAGGCAACGCCGGTCAACTGCTGTTTGTATATGAGAAATCGGTTGGAAACTTTCCTCATGTCAGCACGTTGTATGTGTCGCCACCGGCGCCAGTCTTGTGTGAATGGTCTGAAAAGCTAATCATTTCCATATCACAGCATCGTCTTCCTATCGGTGAAATTTCGCGTCTGCAGCACGTCATCTTCGTGGCGTAGCAATTTTAATGGCCAGTAGTGTACACTGAAATTCAACACTGTCTTCTGTGTGCTTCACTTTTTCTACTAGGCTGCGTATAAATTTTTATTAGTTTTAACTGTAACTCAACATTCTTATTACTCTCGTCGTCTTTTAAAATCTACGTCAAATATTCTTAATTTTTTTCTTTATTTACTGCTTTTGGATCCAATGTTTCCTGCATTGGCATATTAATAGTGACGTGTACCTTCACACGCACCTACCTGTTCCTTCTGCAAGATATCTTTCTTCACCTATTCTGTCAAATATTATTTCCCTTCATAATGTACTTATCGACTTCACTGATAACAAAATGAAATAAAGAACTTTGAAATTATAATGCCGTAATCCAGCATTTGGGCATAAAAATAACTGATGATGTTCGGAGTAGAGAGGATATAAATGTAGACTGGCTATAACAATGGAAGTGTTTCTGAAGAAGAGAAATGTGTTAGCATTGAATATAGATTTAAGTGTCAGGAAGTCTTTCCTGGCAGATTTGTATGGAGTATGTATGGAAATGAAACATGACGAGAAACGGTTTAGAGAAGAGAATAGATTTTGAAATGTAGTGCTACAGACGAATGCTGAGGGTTAGTTGGGTAGATCATGTAACTAATAAGGAGGCACTAAATAGAGCTGGGAAAAGAGAAATTTGCGGTACCACTTGACTAGAAGAAGGGATCGGTTGGTAGGACACTTTCTGAGGCATCAAGAGATCACCAATTTATTATTGGAGGGCAGCATGGAGGGAAAAAATCGTAGAGGGAGACCAAGAGATGAATATAGAAAGCAGATTCAGAAGGATGTGGGTTGCAGTGGTTACTTGGAGATGAAGAGGCTTGCACGGGGTGGAGTATAGCATGGAGAGCTGCACCAAACCCGTCTCTGGACTGAAAACTACATCAACAACAAAATTTCCAGCATTGAACGTGAAGCAACCTAGCACTAACGTGTCGCCAGTCTTCTGACTGGTCTAAAGCGACCAGAATTTTTTTATGAGTCACAAGTCTTCTGACTGGTTTGATGCGATCAGTCACGTATCCCTCTCCTGTGCTAACCTCTTGATCTCAAAATTATTTGTTGGATTTATTCCAATCTCTGTCTTCCTCTACAGTTATTACTCACTACAGTTCCTGATGTCTTAACAGTTGCCCTATGATCATATCCCTTCTTAATGGCAGCGTTTTCCGTACCTTCCTTTCCACGTCGATTCTACGGAAAAACTCCTCATTGCTTAACTTATCAGTCCACATAATTTGCAACATATTTATTGTTTTCAAAATTATTACATAGCCTCTGCGTATAGCAGCTGCACTATCACAGCACGGACTTATGGTTTCAAATAAATAAAAAAGTTTTATGCATGTAATTATAGGTTCACCCTCTCGTTGTTACTTTTTCTGACGCTCTACCTCTAATCCATTTATACTGACGTTTCACTAAAATTCTTACCCTTATACGGAATTTTACAGATTTACTAGAGTTAAAAGCCTGATCTTGCAAAGATCGAAATTTCAAACGTTAAAAGTTCTTACCACACAATACACAAATTATGGAGATTACATTTACGGAAAACGCAGATTCTGTATAACGTTCGATTTGCACCAGAATCTTTCAACTTATGCGGTACAAAAACATACATAACACCGCCTGACAAAATAGACTGAAGATATGGTCGGCAGTCATTGTAACCTCGTACACGTACACACCATCATAGGCTATGTACATGAGTAGAGTTGCAGTTCCCTGCGACAGAGAGAATGGAGACCAGAGTGCATTAGCATTGTGAATGGATGAAGATTAGTGTTTAACGCCCCCTCCACAACGTGATAGTTAGAGAGACGGGGAAAATGTTCGGGGAGTCGTCAGGTGTGACTTCAGGTCGTACCAGGAAGTGGCTGAAGTAAGGAACTGATGGCCCAGCGGTACGTCACGGACATGCTGTGTCCTCGTGTGACAGTATCCTGGTGCCATTTTTCAACAGGACAATGCTCGTTCACACGTGGCACATGTATCTGTGAGCTTTCTGCTTGATGATGAGGTATTCTCGTGATCTTTAAGATCCACAGATCCGTTCCCCACAGAACACAAGTGGGACCAGTTCCAATGTTTACTCCGTCACAGTGGCAGTTTTTATGTCATCAGGGGCCAGGTACAAAAATTTTTGGCCATCTTGCCTCAGAAGAAGATACGATGACTTTATGACACTCTACCCAACCGAGTAAGGGCATGCATCTAGACCAGAAGGTGTGAAACATCATCCTAATTGGAGAGCACATACTGCCAAATTCTTTGGTTTTGTCGTCACTGAAATAACGTCTCATAACCTCTGACACCACGATATTATATTTCGGTTCCTTCTCCCCTTCCATGTGATCAACTTCTTCGTCGGACAGCACAAGAGGTCTCGAAAATTCGCCCCTTCGTAATATGGAAGCTTGAGGCTTTTGTCATATTGACACAGCACCCTTATCAATCGGTTCAGCGACATCCTTGTGGGTGCCCTCTGCGGGCTCAGTGCACTCACGTTTTTATCTTTAAATCTAGCTGGCGTGCATAGAGAAAACACAGTGAAGTAAATATTAATTCAGTTTTATCCTCCACTGTTAACACAGGTCACACAAAATGTACTGGTAGCCTTGGTATTTCGAGATATTAAATAAGTTTTCAGTTTGAGAGAGCTGTAATTGTCAATAATTGTGTCACAGATACTGCAAATAAAAACTGAAGTTCACTTTAGAAATAACGCTCGGGTTATATCGTCTAATCTATTTATCAGTGCACTGTCAGCCAAAGCTGTGCGCCAACTGTGTTGGCAAGTGCACGCAAGACGTCCTGGCAACTGGCTATAAACTTGTGATGTAAATATCCTTTGAATATGCTTTGAAGTGAAAACTTATCCTTTCATGTTCTATGTTAAAGTGATGTCAGTATCTGGCAACACGTGTCTTGGGGGCTTATGTAACACAAACTGCGAAATTAAATACAGCAATTCAATGTACAATGAAAGTCAGTTATAGGAAGTGGGCTGACACGAAATCTGATATTGGTAATTTGACAAAAAAAGAGCCCATCGTTGGAGCTTCAGTGCTGTGCGAGTTGCCTGAGAAGGGCTAAATAAAGACTTTAGAGGTTTATGGCCAGTCACCAAGTAAGATTTTATGCCAAAGGATACTGGTGAAACATAGTGACACTATAGAGCTTACTTTTCAATTTGCGGATAACTGTACCGAGCTTTATTCAGTAACTTGGAAGCTAAGGTAATCGATATGTTGTTGTTGTCGTTGTTGTTGTGGTCTTCAGTCCTGAGACTGGTTTGATGCAGCTCTCCATGCTACTCTATCCTGTGCAAGCTTCTTCATCTCCCAGTACGTACTGCACCCTACATCCTTCTGAATCTGCTTAGTGTATTCATCTCTCGGTCTCCCTCTACGATTTTTACCCTCCACGCTGCCCTCCAATGCTAAATTTGTGATCCCTTGATGCCTCAGGACATGTCCTACCAACCGATCCCTTCTTCTAGTCAAGTCGTGCCACAAAATTCTCTTCTCCCCAATCCTATTCAATACCTCCTCATTAGTTACGTGATCTACCCACCTAATGGCTCAAATGGCTCTGAGCACTATGCGACTTAACTTCTGAGGTCATCAGTCGCCTAGAACTTAGAACTAATTAAACCTAACTAACATAAAGACATCACACACATCCATGCCCGAGGCAGGATTCGAACCTGCGACCGTAGCGGTCGCTCGGCTCCAGACTGTAGCGCCTAGAACCGCACGGCCACTCCGGCCGGCCTACCCACCTAATCTTCAACATTCTTCTGTAGCACCATATTTCGAAAGCTTCTATTCTCTTCTTGCCCAAACTATTTATTGTCCATGTTTCACTTCCATACATGGCTACACTCCATACAAATACTTTCAGAAACGACTTCCTGACACTTAAATCTATACTCGACGTTAACAAATTTCTCTTCTTCAGAAATGCTTTCCTTACCACTGCCAGTCTACATTTTATATCCTCTCTACTTCGGCCATCATCAGTTATTTTGCTCCCCAAATAGCAAAACTCCTTTACTACTTCAAGTGTCTCATTTCCTAATCTAATTCCCTCAGCATCACCCGACTTAATTCGACTACATTCCATTATCCTCGTTTTGCTTCTGTTGATGTTCATCTTATATCCTCCTTTCAAGACACTGTCCATTCCGTTCAACTGCTCTTCCAAGTCCTTTGCTGTCTCTGACAGAATTACAATGTCATCAGCGAACCTCAAAGTTTTTATTTCTTCTCCCTGGATTTTAATACCTACTCCAAATTTTTCTTTTGTTTCCTTTACTGCTTGCTCAATGTACAGATTGAATAACATCGGGGAGAGGCTACAACCCTGTCTCACTCCCTTCCCAACTACTGCTTCCCTTTCATGTCCCTCGACTCTTATACCTGCCATCTGGTTTCTGTACAAATTGTAAATAGCCTTTCGCTCCCTGTATTTTACTCCTGCCACCTTTAGAATTTGAAAGAGAGTATTCCAGTCAACATTGTCAAAAGCTCTCTCTATGTCTACAAATGCTAGAAACGTAGACATCTTCAATTTTTTGGTCCTGTCCTCCTCAGTTGCGCGTAATACTACGGTATGTTGATGATTTTCACTTATGGACCGTCTGACAGCAACTGAATAAAACACAATTTTAGTACCATACGCGTTTCGCCTTTATTTTCTGCAAGGCATCATCAGTGGCAGGTTGCGTAGACAGTTTCTTACATATTACGCTCCTGTTGCATTTTTGGTCTTGTTCTTCTTCCTATGAGCGCCAATTTGCTGTTTTTTCTGCATTCCACAGCACTATGCACTGAACGCTTTTTTTTAACATTAAAAAAAGCGTTCAGTGCATAGTGCTGTGGAATGCAGAAAAAACAGCAAATTGGCGCTCATAGGAAGAAGAACAAGACCAAAAATGCAACAGGAGCGTAATATGTAAGAAACTGTCTACGCAACCTGCCACTGATGATGCCTTGCAGAAAATAAAGGCGAAACGCGTATGGCACTAAAATTGTGTTTTATTCAGTTGCTGTCATACGGTCCATAAGTGAAAATCATCAACATACCGTAACTAGAAACGTAGGTTTGCCTTTCCTTAATCTTTCTTGTAAGGTAAGTCGTAGGGTCAGTATTACCTCACGTGTTCCAACATTTCTACGGAATCCAAACTGATCTTCCCCGAGGTCGGCTTCTACCAGTTTTTCCATTCGTCTGTAAATAATTCGCGTTAGTATTTTGCAGCTGTGACTTATTAAACTGATAGTTCGGTAATTTTCACATCTGTCAACACCTGCTTTCTTTGGGATTGGAATTATTATATTCTTCTTGTAGTCTGAGGGTATTTCGCCTGTCTCGTACATCTTGCTCACCAGATGGTAGAGTTTTGTCAGGACTGGCTCTCCCAGTGCCGTCAGTAGTTCGAATGGAATGTTGTCTACTCCCGGGGCCTTGTTTTGACTCAGGTCTTTCAGTGCTCTGTCAAACTCTTCACGCAGTATCGTATGTCCCATTTCATCTTCATCTACATCCTCTTTAATTTCTATAATATTGTCCTCAAGTACATCGCCCTTGTATAGACCCTCTATACACTCCTTCCACCTTTCTGCTTTCCCTTCTTTGGTTAGAACTGGGTTTCCATCTGAGCTCTTGATATTCATACAAGTGGTTCTCTTCTCTCCAAAGGTCTCTTTAATTTTACTTACCCCTAGTGAGATAAGCCTCTACATCCTTACATTTGTCCTCTAGCCATGCCTGCGTAGCCATTTTGCACTTCCTGTCGATGTGTTAACAAAACCAAATTTAAGCAACAAAACTGCACAGACGCCGCAAGAGGAAGCAGCCACAGCCAAGACCACAGTTTGGCTGGATCAAAGGGAACAGGGCATCGATCACTAATCAAAGCATCTTTCACTTCCAGAATGCAGACTGACACTCTTGCGACCAAACAAAAGGTAGAATGAAATTTTCAGTCTGCAACGGAGTGTGCGCTGATATGAAATTTCCTGGCAGATAAAAACTGTGTGCCGGACCTAGACTCGAACTGTGGACCTTTGCCTTTCCCAGGCAAGTGCTCTACCATCTGAGTTAACCAAGCTCGACTCACGACCCTTTCTCACAGCTGTACTTCCGCCAGTATCTCGTCTCCTACTTCAAAACTCCACAGAAGCTCTTCTGGAAGAAAGGATATTGCAGAGACATGGCTTAGCCACAGCCTGGGGCATCTTTCCAGAGTGAAATTTCACTCTGCAGTGGATTAGATGGTAGAGCACTTGCCCGCGAAAGGCAAAGGTCCCGAGTTCGAGTCTCCGTCCGGCACACAGTTTTGATAAGACAGGAAGTTTCATATCAGAGCACATTCCACTGCAGAGTGAAAATTTCATTCTGGAAACATCCCGCAGGCTGTGGGTAAGCCATCTCTCCGCAATATCCTTTCTTCCAGCAGTGGTAGCTCTGCAAGTTTCGTAGGAGAGCTTCCGTGAAGTTTGGAAGGTAGGAGACGAGATACTGGTGGAAGTAGAGCTGTGAGGAGGCGTCGCGAGCCGTGCTTGGGTAGCTGAGATGGTAGAGCACTTTCCCGTGAAAGATAAAGGTCCCATGTTCGAGTCTTGGTCCGGCAAACAGTTTTGATCTGGCAGGAAGCTTCAAAGAAAAGATACATTCATCCTGCGCAAGTGATTAAGGATGCCGTGATACGAGAGGCGTTAGGAATAAATCAGATGTAATACTAGAGCTTCTCTAACACAGACTGCAATTCATGCACATTTTGTGGAGGTGGAAGGTCACGGATAGCAGGCAAATGTGATTGCAATAGGTTCCAGGAATTTGGAAGAGATAGAAATACCAGTAAATGCATGGAGGGAAGTGACAGTAGATCTACATCGAACGTAAAGCTGTAATGCAAACAAACATGTGCGGGCTTTCAAATAAAAAAAATGTGGCCTCAACTACGTACCCTCAGACTCAGAGTTGAAATATTAAAGTTTTGGCTGGTTTCGTTGTCTAGGGGCTGGGATACGTAGTTGCCACATTACAAGCCAAATACTGCTGAGTACACAGTATACAATATGAATATACACATGAATCGAATGGTCGAAGGTTCCTATCACTCGGCAATTGCAAATTTTGAATGTAACATAGAAATTTATAAATGAACAATTGCAATTAAATAAAATCTGCAGGTGCTATTTTTAACGACTTTAAATGATGAATACGATAGCAGAAGTACCTTTAAGAGTGCCGTTTATTACTGCAAAACACTTATAGGTGTCGATGGTCCAGAAATTAAATAAAATTAAAGTCGAATAACGGGGAAATAATTGATTCCTACTTCATGTAATTAGTTATGAACAACAACATAGCTCGCGAGATATTCACTTCTAAACGCATACTACGTCTTCACTGCAAAAGCCACGGAAATCTTACAAGTGCACAAGTCGGCACTACGAAATATTTCTATCTCCCGCGACCAAGCCCAAACTGCCCAACGCTCTCCAAGTCTTCCCTGCGACCATCCATTGCGCCTTCCTGTCCAGCGCTCTCTGTGTCCTGTGGCACCCGATGCTCCTCCCCAACTTCCATCTAGTCTCGCCATTACTTTGGTAGTCACCTGCCGTAGTAACGAGCGCTGTGATTTGCTAGAACGCTCCCGCCATGTCTTCAAGCCAACGCACACTCACAAACATACTAAACACTGGATTTACATTTAAATAACTTGAAATTTAAAAAATATTCCTACGGATGGTCCATAAACACGCTCTAACAAACATTATTAAATACATAAACAAATAAAATAAACATATATCAACGGAATAGAAACAAAAGTAGGCCAGTAGCCTAAAGTCTCTGTGCCTTCTAAAACACAGTAAATATTTGACCAATTTCTTCATGAATAATATATATCGGATATAAACAAAGACATACACGAATAAATATGTGTATTTATAAGCATGCTGCTACCGTTTTTTCGTGTGACTGTGGAGTACTTAAGGCCTGACGCTGTCAGTAGTAATCGGCCACTTTGACATCCTATAACCCATGTACTATTCAAGTTACATGCCTGTAATTCATACCGTTTTAGGTTTACACTAATAGCTTTCTAAAGACGCGTCGATCGCAAAATTGGGTGAACCGCTTAGATTTTGGAAATTTGTTTCTGGGTGTTACTTGTGTAATTTACAGTTAGATACTAAACTTTAAACTAATAAAGATATTGAAAGTCTGATTACACCATCACAATCGTCGCGCAAATAATGGTAATGTACATGTTTCTTTTTAAGGTATCATGATTCCTCTATCTATTAATTTCTACATGAACAGTGAAATGTCTGCCATTATGGTTTCAAAAAGTCCGCTATCTTTGGCGCTCTCAGCATATAAATCTCCTTCATTGGCACAAAGCACAGTCCTCGACACAACATCAACATGGAATTCCCAGCCACGCGGTTGGCCTGGACCACGCGTTGGGACTACCCCTCTTGCTTCTGCCAATGTTCGGCGCCACGCGGTTGCTAAAGACTCCCGGCTTGCCGAGCGGCCCGTGTGGCCACGTGTTCGGTCCCTTACAGCCTAGTCATCGATGGGTTGTTAAGTAATAATATCCACTTTCCAACAGTTTCCTAAAGGGACTTGAAGTAACATTTCGCCTGAGACTCAAATTGCAAACAAAGATTTTATCCCTGATTCACGACAGAGTAGCCATCATCATGTGCTAAAGAAATGGAGGGTATGTTGGAAACGAATATTTGGAGCAAATTTGATGTATGTAACACTTTTCGCAAAAATTAAATAACGAAGACTAAACAATGCTCTATAAATGACTGTAAGTCATGAAGGTGTTATGACTACGCAAAATGATGTTAGCAGCAGGAGAACAGTTAGACACAGTTTCCTTATTGGTCAGCGGTTAGCTGGAGTTTGATATTTAAGCAGACTCCCAATAAATTGGCCATGTTTGTATACACGTGCTAGCCATCAACATTGAAGCTGATTGGAGGACATTAAATCGGAGACATGTATGAACAGTCCATAATCTAATGTCGATTTGTTGTTCGGGGTCAAAGATACGAGGAATAATTAGTTATCACAATAAAGGACAGCAGCGACAGTTGGTGGTGAATAATGGCGACAGTAAGAGGTGGCTGCCAAGAATGAGAGTAGCCGGCGGACACAGAGACAAGTGACAGAGAGAGAGAGAGAGACAGAGAGAGAGAGAGAGAGAAGGAGAAAGTGAAGGAGTGATGTAAGATGTGGCAAAATAGAGGAAAACTTCATTTTAGTGCAAAACGTCAAGGACTATCTTCTTGATCTTTCGCTGCATATGCTTGACAGCTCTCGCACTCTGGCTTATGAGAAGGGAACAAAAGAAAGAAGACATTTTCTTAACAGTTGTAATAATCCGTTTGTTAAAAATTCCTATCTAGCAGTCACTAATGTAGCGAGTGAGTATATTGCACTCCTTGTGTTTCAGATGTAGGCTAAAGTGTTCGCACTTGGGACTAATGTGTAACCTTTAAACAAAGCTAAGGTCTTCATGAGTAGAGCTGTGAATAAGCACCAAGAACGTAAACCAATAAGTTAACGTCGAAAGCTGGTTCTGTACCAATATAAAAGCTAGGCATCATTTGTCATAGTGATTTTGTACACTAGAATGGTCTGCAGCCTTTTGCCTAACGCCATGCTGCTATCAGCTGTCTCCACATGACACAGTTGTCACACCTTCAGTGGTCCTTGATTGGGTCTTTCTGTAGTGCCTCTAATCTGCTCTCTATCATGTCTGCTGGCGGTGACATTAAATCGTTCCCTCCCCCTCCTGTAATTGCCACATAGGGCAGAAAATAACCTCACCAATGCCAGTTATAGTTTGGGCTGGAGGACCTGAGACCACTGACTCAGGCTGACCCCAGCAGGAGATTTGGTCAAGGTCTATTGGGCGGCGAAAGCATCAGTACATCGGTGGCATGAGACTGTTATGGTGCCACTTGGGTGAGGAATGATGGGAATGCTTTGTCTCCATAGATTTGCAAACTCAAACTCTGATCCCCTCAACCGCGATATACAAGTGGGGTTGTGGGGACAGTGTTCACATCTCAGGACAGGAGTCAAATGGAGAGGGGGAGAGATCTGGCTGGAGGCGATCCTGGTGGCTGGTCTGTGGTCAGTGGTGGTGACAAATGCAGGGGCACCTATTGCGACTGCATTTGTGGCTTAAACTTGTTGTGGTGGCAGGTCAGGTGAATAGTACCTGGCATGATGTGAAAAAGTCGATGGCTTGTGTGACCTACGGTGATCCCTTCTATCCAGCCTTGATGTCAGCTAAAGATGCTAGACCAGAAGCAGAAGCCCCACCATTGGTGCCTGTATTCAGGATGGACAAACTGCATAAGATTCAGGAGATCTAACAGGGAGTGATGTCTATGCATGTGCAGGATTTCGGCCGGACTAATCCACTGATGAGGGTGAACTGATGCGTCATGAGAAATATGTGCAGGGCATCTGTGACTGGCGACATTTATAAGACATTCTGAATCTGAGTCTCGAAGATGTGGAGCAGCCACTCACCCTCTGCATTGAAGATGGAGTGAAAAGCGGTGGTGATGAAAAGATTGATGCTGTTGTGGTGAAAGAAAGCCTTGAACTGACATGGCACGAGGGTGCAATGTGCGCCCTCAATTGTGAAAATCCTTTCAAGCACGTGGCTGATAGCAGGAGTGGGGTGGGCAGCACGTGTGCCACAAACGGAAAGTTGGAGGGAGCGTCCACCACCAGCAACCTCATTGTGCCCTGAAATGGCCCAACAAAATATTGCAGACCCTTTCCCATGGGCATGATGGAAAACATTGTGCTGGGGACTCCTGACTGAGGGAGCAGGCACAGCATCAAACATTTTCAATTTCATCGTCGATACCAGGCCAGTAAACGTACCCCTGGGTCAATGTCTTCATGCACATCACCCCCAAAATGATGTGGGGTCAGAGTGTGGGTGAAATGACGACGCAGTATTCAGAGTTCCCAAGGGTCAGTGTTATGGTGACTTCCGTGGCACTGAGCGGGTAGTGTATCGCGAAATAATTACGAGAAATTGGTTTAGTCTGGCAGGGAACATGCTATGGCCACACCTTCTTAACTGCTTACAAAACCTTGGGCAGTACTGGGTTGCGGGACGAGGCCAAAGCCGCCTCGCACACTGAAGGCGGGAACTCTTCCAAGGAGGTCTGAAGTTGTTGATCCAGGGAAAACAGTTTCCTGGCCTTCGAATTCCGCATCAAAACCAAGTAGCAGGTGGGACGGGCCATCTTTGTTATTGTGTTGGGGGATGGAGTGAAAATGGATTTCGTTGTGGTACCCGCATAAAAACAATGCTCGGTGTCGCAGATGCAGTGCTGCCTTCAGTGGGAGCTTAGATCGATGCCGAAACAAGGACAGCAAGAGTTTGTGATCAGTAAAAAGTGAAATTTGCTGCCATAAAAATGTATATGAAACTCTTTGATTCCATAAATGATTTCTAAAGCCTCCTTGTAGGAGCAGGAACCCGTGATACACGGGTACTGTCATTGACTAGTAATAAAAAAGTCTAGAGTCCCAGGTTCGAACCTCGCCACTACTTAACTTTTTGAATAAAAATAATTAGCAATGGCGTTCGAAGACTTCTAGGATTAGAAGTCACCCTCGGTCTCGCAACGGTCTTGTGTCAAAGATCGCGGAGGAGCGGGCAGAGGCTAAGGGCCATACTCTTGCTCTTGGGCAGGAAACTTCCCCTAACATGCGGAAGAATGAGGAATGATCGATAGATGAGGATGTAGATGGCAATGGAAACCACTGCATTTAAGGCACACAACGTGTTCCCACAGGAATTGTGGCCTATAATTGAAGAAGTGGCACTATGTTCTCTACAATGGCAAAAGATTCTGGATTAGTCTCTCACACGGTTCTACCGGATTGATCTGCCGGGACGGTGGTGACCATGAGAAAAAGACAGAATAACCGACGAAAAGGTAGCATTCTTCGAGTCTAATCGTGTAATGACAGAAGTTCGAACTTATTGAAGCTAGAAATTGTGGAAAGCGCGAATCTAGATATAGCACTGTCAATGAAGCGAAATAAAGAGAGGGGAAGGATTTCTGGTCAGAAGTATGTAGGGTAATACCAACAGCAGCAGAAAATGATATTACGGGAGCGGGATTCATTATGAATAGGAAGGCAGGGTAAGGGGTGTGTTACTGTGAACAATTCAGTGGTAGGGTTGTTGTCATCAGATATGACAGTAAACCAATGCCGACAGCAATAATTCAGGTATAAATATCGATGTCGGAAGCGGAAAATGAAGAGGCAGAGGAAGTATATGAAGAAATTGAACGGCTAGTTCAGTATGTAAAGGGAGATGATAATCTAAGTATCATTGAGGATTAGAATGTGGTTGCAGGGAAAGGAATAGAAGAAACATTTAGGGGAGATTATGGGGTCGGTAGCAGGAATGAGAGAGGAGAAAGTCTAATTGAGTTCTGCAATTAATTTTATATGGTAATAGCGAATATTCTGTTCAAGAATCTCAAGAGGAGGAATAAACCTGGGAATCGCCCAGAGATAGTCACGATTTTAGCTGTATTACATTATGGTCAGACAGAGATTCCGAAATCAGGTATTGGACTATAGCGTGTACCCAGGACCAGATATCCTCGTAGATTCAGATAAGAAATTAGTTATGATGAAGAGTAGATTGAAGTTTAAGAGAGTCATCTGGAAAAACCAGTGAGAAAAGGAGGAGGATACTGAAGTGATGAGGAATGATAAGACGCGTTTGAATTTCGCTGATTATGTGAATAGTGCGTCAAGAATGCGGTATCTTCGGCTTCTTCATCGACCGCAGCCGGCACGCTGCAGCTACACAGCTGGGGAGGACGGCACTTTGAACCTCCTGCCGGCGCGCCACGGGCGAACTCGCTTTTCCTCGCCATTCTCCGAGAGGTGTCGCCGCGCGTACACGCCAACAGAGGATGCTACACTGACACGACCTCACTGCTGCGACTTTGCTTGGTGCATATTTTTTAAGCAGACGCACTCATAACGTTCCCCCTTATTTACTTCATTAGCGACGTTAGTATGGAAAAATTCATTGAGGACAATACATCGACATAACACGACGCTGCTAAACATTACTTCATGTCAGTAAATTATATAAGTTTATCTGGATTCAAGACTATTTGCTGCAACCAAGAAGTTTGCCCTCTTTGTATATAACTTCCCACAACAGGAGAATCCTCATCCACCCCCTCCCCCAAATTCTATAAGTCCCTCCAAATCCTTGAGCGCCACGCACTCTGCCTCGCCGCCTCACCTTCCGTATACGCCTCCCATCCCCCACGTGGATCCTCTACGACCTGATTCCTTTCCCCCATCTGCTCCTATTCCTTGACCATATCTGCATACTCTACACCTCCCACTGCCTTGATCCCCCTCACCACCTGGTTGCTCCTCTGCTCTCCAACCCCCACCCCCTGCCGTGCCTTCACCATTGTGTCCCCCCTACCCTCCATCTCTATAACCTTCATCTCCTTTCCCAAGGTGGCTTCCGTCAACGCCCCCTCCTGGATGACGCCCTCTCTCCCTCCACTTATTCCTCCTATAATCTCTGATCCTCACCTGCCTCTCCCTTCCTCTATCCTTTTCCTGCGCTCCCTCTCCCCCCCTTCCATCCTGTTTTTTCCCCACCTACCCTCTCTCTGCCACCCTTCTCTCCCCCGAGTCCTTTTGCATTTCCCTTCTCTGCCTTTACCCATTCCCTCTCACGTCTGCCCAGCCCCCCCCCCCTTATGAGTCCTCTCCCTCCTTTCGTCCCCCCCCCTTTCGTTTTTCCTCTCCTCCCTCCTTGTTTTCCCACTCATCTGTCCAGGTCAGCCCCCCCCCCCCCATTTGCCCTTGGCTGTGGTGTGTCATCTTTGTGCCGACATTTTAGTGCAGTGTTTCCAGTGAATGTTCAGTGTTGTGCGTCTTTTCTGAAGTGTTGCGAACGGAAATTGTATTGTCGCTGGGTGTGATTTTTATATCTCTTGCGAACAGAAACCAGACTTTCGCCATGGTTTTTAATTGTCTGTCTACTATTTTACTGTCTGGTTCCTGTGTATTTTATTAGCATTACCAACCCTTTCTTTTATGTTTTAACTTTCAACAATTTTCCGCAGTTTTACAATTTAAGTCACCGTTTTATCGCCTGCTTTTATTGTTTCTTACATTCTTCTTATGTTTTAAAAAGTCTGTAGGCTGAAGAGCGGCGTACTAAGCTGCTGCCAGCCCGCCCCCTTAGGGGAGAATCGAAATTCAATAAAGGAAAAAGAAAGAATCCACAGCATTTCTAAGTTACATGTAACTCAATTATTAAGTGTACCTAGTGTAAATAAACTTATTGATGTGTTATCTCTTTGTGAATGTGTGATTATGTTTATTATGGTTGAAATGGCTCTGAGCACTATGGGGCTTAAATGCTCAGGTCTTCAGTCCCCTAGAACTTGGAACTACTTAAACCTAACTAACCTAAAGACATCACACACATCCATGCCAGAGGCAGATTTCGAACCTGCGATCGTAGTGGTCGGGCGGTTCTAGACTGGAGCGCCTAGAACCGCTCGGCCACACCTGCCGGCCTATGTTTATTAGCCACCTCCACTACCGACATAATAAAGGAATACCACAGTAGGCAGTCTTAGTTGGAAAGGAGTGAACATCTCTAAAAAGAGTAAACATAAGAGCTGGAGACAAACATAGGGACCAGGGAGGTAGCTGCAAAGAAACCTTGGGTTACAGAAGAAATACTTCAGTTGATCGACGAAAGCAGAAAGTGAAAATAGTGTGCAGGGAAAGATAGGAATCCAGAAATACGAGTCACTTAAGAATGAAATGCAAAGGAAGTACAGAGAAGCTAAGGCGAAATGGCTGCACGAAAAATGTGAAGACATAGAAAAAGAAATGATTATCGGAAGGAATGACTCAGCATATAGAAAAGTCATAGCAATCTTCTGTGGAATTAAAAGCAAGGGTGGCGTCAATAAAAGTGCAGTGGGAATTCCACTGTTAAATGCAGAGGAGAGAGCGGATAGGTGGAAAGAGTACATTGAAGGCGTCTATGCTGGGGAAGACTTGTCTGTTGAGGTGATAGAAGAAGAAACATTAGTCGATCTAGAAGATGTAAGGGATCCAGTGTTAGAATCAGAATATCAAAGAGCTTTCGAAGACACTCCGGATTGAGCGGGTAGACGGTGTGGATGCAGCCAGCATCTAGCGTGATCGAGGCGAGCAGGAGCAGGGGTTTTGCTAATCTTTTCCCATCGAGTTCAAGCTGTGTAATTATTTTGTTCATGTAATCGCCGTAAATAGTTTCCACTTCCGAGTCCAGAAGAGAGACTTGTCCAAATTCAACTAAACTGTTATTCAGCCCACGTTTGGATTCAATAACGTTGTTTCATATAGGCCTTTTCTTTACGGCCGACGTTGTTCAGAGCACCATTGATGAGCGCTTCATTTCCTGAATCCTGTCATTTCTGCCTGCCTGAAAGGTGCTTGTGTCAACATGTGGAACGGATAGTTCTTCGCCATCCATAGCAAACACGTAACTTGCCGAAAACGCAAAGACCACAACATGTCTTACTGACCCGTAGAAGATTACCGTTTGGCATTTGTGACGGTCCACCTAGTATATCGGCCCCCCAAGCCTCATTTCGTTCCCTCCAATAAGTAATGGGGCTATGGTGACATGAAAAATTACGCTACTGAGCAACAGAACTAAGGTGCAAGTGGGGGACAAAAACTTCTTTTAACATTTTTAAAAACTGTTTCAGTAAAATAACGCGCTGCCTCGCAGTAATTCAACTCGCTGGGAAAAGATGCACCAGATCGTAGCAGTGAGTGCGGTGACAGCAGCTGGACAGTAGATGTAATGGCAACGAGCGTCCGGAGGCCAACACCACCTAATAAAGATTTGGTTTTAACTGCGTGTGAGTCAGTTGCTCCACTGCATAAGTATCGGGCTGAAGTAAAGATACTGGTTTCGCCAGGCCACTGTAATTGCGTGAACTTATGTTAATATTGACTAAAACGTATGAAAAGGTAGCTAGTGATTATGACGCCACTTGAGTATACATAAAAGGTTTCCTACTATACTCTAAAGAACCAAAGAAAGTCGTACACCCCCGCGAGCAGGCAGAAGAGCCGCAACACGACGTGCCATGGACCCCACTAATGTCTGAGGTAGTGCTGGAGGGAAATGACACGATGAATCCTGCAGGACTGTCCATAAATCCCTAAGAGGGGTTGGAGGTCTCTGCTGAACAGCACGTTGCAAGGCATCCCAAATATGCTCAATAATGCTAATGCTTGGGAAGTTTGGCGGCCCGCAGAAGTGTTCAAACTGAGAAGAGTGTTCCTGGAGCCACTCTGTTGCAATTCTGGACGTGTGGGGTGTCGTATTGTTCTGCTGGAATTGCCCAAGTTCGTCGGAGTGCACAATGGACATGAATGGATGCAGGAGATCAGACAGGATGCTTATGTACTTGTCACCTATCAGGATCGGATCTAGACATATCAGGGGTCCCTTATCACCCCAACTGCACACGCTCCACACCATCACAGAGCCTCCACGGGCTTGAACAGTCCCCTACTGACATGCAAGGTCCAAGGATTCATGAGGTTGTCTCCACACCCGTATACGTCCATCCGCTCGATTCTATTTGAAACGAGACTCGTCCGACCAGGCAACATGTTTCCAGTCATCAACGGTCGAATGTCGGTGTTGACGGACCGAAGCGAGGCGTATAGCTTTGTGTCATGCAGTCATCACGGATACGCGAATGGGTCTTCGGTTCCGAAATCCCATATCGTGAAATTTCGTTGAATGGTTCGCACGCTGACAATTTGCGGATGGGTTGCACTTATGTCACGCTGAACGATTCTCTTCAGTCGTCGTTGGTCCCGTTTTTGCAGGATTTTTTCCGGTCGTAGCGATGGCGGAGATTTAATCTTTTACAGGATTCCTGATATTCATGGGAGGCCTACACTCGTGAAATGGTCGTACGTGCAAATCCCCACTTCATCGATACCTAGAAGATGTTGTGTCCCATCGCTCGTGCGCCGACTATAACATAACGTTCAAACTCACTTGAATCTTGATAACCTGCCATTGTAGCAGCAGTAACAGATCTAACAACTGCGCCAGACACTTGCTGTCTTATAGAGGTGTTGCTGACAGCAGCGCCGTATTCTGCGTGTTTACATACCTCTTTACTTGAATACGCATCGATTCAGTGTATCTTCAATTATTATTACATGACGGTATCTGAGTGATAATGTGAAGCTTGATTATTACTCTGACAATGTACAGTGGTGCCCAACATTTCATTAATTTGAAGAATTTTACGCGAAATTAGAGTAATTATTTGCAATTGACGTAGATTTTATGGTCAGGTACACATATAGGATTCCAAATAGATAGTTTAACCAATTATCCATTGAGCATTTTCGCGGATTTTGTATATTAAGCTCCTCTTGATGGATGTTTCACCTAAGCCAGAACTATATGGTTATTTTAGTGCTCGGGATAGAGAGATCAGGACAGCTAACAGATTAATGAAATGTGTCCAGCTAAGCCTCGCCAAATAAGAGAAACACTACACTTGTAATATACCAATTTTTCTTCAATACGGAACAAAATGGCTTTAACGAATATCTTGTGAATAACATATTACCACATATTACGAGGCCTCTTATGCAATCAACAAATGCATCGCTTATTAGTAGTTAGTTGGAGACTAATGACATCAACGATCTAATATATAACATGCTGACTCCAGTTCGACTCAAAATTGTACATACACTAAAATCTACTGATACAAAATTGTAATGACAGATATAAATCCAAGTATCCATTAATGAAGTGGATACTCAATAACAGCCGGCCGGGGTCGCCGAGCGGTTCTAGGCGCTACAGTCTGGAACCGCGCGACCGCTACGGTCGCAGGCTCGAATCCTGTCTCGGGCATGGATGTGTGTGATGTCCTTAGGTTAGTTAAGTTTAAGTTGTTCTAAGTTCTAGGGGTCTGATAACCTTAGAAGTTAAGTCCCATAGTGCTCAGAGCCATTTTTTTAAAACTCAATAACATACAGGGAAGCCTCACTAAATTCACAATTGAACGTCTGATGTCAGTATGTGCAATTCACAATTGAACATTTGATAACAGTATGTGCAATTACAGAGACTTGTCGCGACAGTCACGAAGTTTTAATTTCATTGGACATGAAATACAGCAAATTTGATGAGAAAGATACATACTTAGGTACTGCACTAATGATAAAGTAGGTTTAGACTAGTAACTTATTGAACCTGACCTTCGAAACATCGACCTCCAAGCTTCCGCGGCCACTATCGCGACATGTTGTTGTGATCATCCGTCCGAAGCTTGGTATGACGCACCTCTCCACGCTAGCCTTTCCTGTGCACGTCTCTTCATGTCTGTGTAGCTGTCGCAACCGATGTCCATCTGTACCTACCTACAGTAGTCAAGCCTTGATCTTGTTATGCAATTTTTACCCACCGCACTTTATTTAGACAAATTCTGGCTGCTACACGATTTGTTCTGTCAGCCGATCCCTTCTTTTAATGAAGTTGTGCCATTTTTTTCCCTTTGCCCAATTGGATTCAGTACCTCCTCATAAGTTATTTGAGCTACCCATCTGATCTTCAGCATTCTTTTATTGCACCACATTTCAAAAGCTCCCATTCTATTCTTGTCTGAACTACTTATCGTCCAATTTTCAGTTCCGTACTAGGCTACAGTAGAAATACTGTCAGAAAACACTTCCTAATACTTAAATTTTTAACCGTCTAATTAAATTTACTTTACAGACTTCAAGGACAGATTTATAGCAACAAAACAAGGAAAACAGTGTAATTAACATGGGCTATAAAATGCATACCTTGTGAACTATGAGCAGCTGTTCGTCTTTTATACTGTGGAACACATTTCTTCTACTGCAAACTCTTTGCTTTCCGTATTTTTGGAGCACGTAGTACCGACCAAAACAAGATAAAAGTGTCCGGTAAATATGGGTTCTAAAATGCGTACTTTAAGAGCTTTTACCCCTTGTTCAATGGAGATGTGTTTCCCACTATCGAAGGTGAACAAGTGCTAATAGCTCTTAAGGTTTGCATTTTATAGTCCATGTTTCCTGAAGATTTTTTCTTGTTTTCGTGTAAGGAAGCTGTCTATAAAGGGAATTTAGCTACGCCATGTAGTCAAGGTTAACGAATTTCTCTTTCAGACATTCTTTTCTGACTATTGCCGTTCTGCATTTTATATTGTCTCTGATTCGGGATGCCGACCCAATTTTGGCGCCCGAATAGCTTAAAAAGCTCACTTCTTTTAGTGCCTCCTTCCTAATCTAATTCCCTCGTATCACTTGATTCAGTTCGACTACTTTACACTGCCCTTGTTTTATTTTTGTTGATGTTCGTTTTATAATATCTTGCTAAAGACATTATCCATTCCGTTCAACTGATCTTACAAGTCTCCGACTCAATTTCAGTGTCATCGACAAACCTCAAAGTCTGTGTTTCTTCTCCCCGATTTTCAATCCCCTTTCCAAGTTACTTCTTGGTTTCCTTTACTTCTTACTCAATGTTTATATTGAATAATGCTGGGATAGGCTACAACCTTGTCTCACTCTCATACCCATCATTTGGCTTCATTACAGGTTATAGATAAGCTTGCGCCTGCTGTGTTCTATTCGTGTTACGATTACAGTTTCAAGATTGTATTCCAGTCAACAATGTCAATAGCTTTTTCTAAAAATACAAAAGGTGTATCCGTAGACATGCTTTTCTGCAGTCTGCCTTCCAAGATAATTCACAGTGTCAGTATCACATCATGTATTTCTCCATTTCTGCAGAACACTAGCTGATTTCGGCCGAGGTCGCCATCTACCCGTATTTCCATTCTTATGTAAATAACTGATGTTAGCATTCTTCAACCATGACTCCTTAAAGTGATGATTCCGTAGAATTATTTCATTCTTCTTGGAGATTATTTCGCCTGTCTCATGCATCTGTAAATCAGGTGGAATAGTTTCATCATAGGCAATAATTGAAGAATCTCAGTAAATCTGTGAGAATGTCATCATCCATTTCAAATTAAGTGCTTCGTCAAATTCTTATCGATAGCATATTGTCAATTAGCAAGGAATGCATGTGAATTCTTGAGGTATGCATCTTCATCTAGTTCCTCTTCCCTTCCCATAAAGTACCCTACAAGTGTTTCCTTTGCATAGCTCCTTTATACAGTACGAAGTAAAGCGACCTGACAATAAGGTCAGGGCAAGATAGAGGATGTCGAAGCGAGCAAAACTCTGCGGCTAACTATAGGTCGGAAGTTCAGCACTGTGTTTCACACCGACGAATGCACTACTCGTTGATGCTAATGAGCCTCGACCAGACTTGAGACGCAAATAACATGGTACAAAATTACTTAGGAAAAGGTATGTAATTTTCCCAAGAAAGAAAAAGCTTTACATCACATTTAGATGAGTAACGGGTTAAAAAAAATGGTTCTAATGGCTCTAAGCACTACGTGACATAACATCGGAGGTCATCAGTCCCCTAGAACTTAGAACTACTGAAACCTAACTAACCTAAGGGCATCACACACATCCATGCCTGAGGCAAGATTCGAAGCTGCGACCATAGCAGTCGCGCGGTTCCAGACTGTAGCCCCTAGAACTGCTCGGTCACCCCTGCTGGCCCCAGAGTTCTGCCTCTCCCGTTTTACAGTGTTCTGGATTTGGACGGGGAATTCAGTACCAACATGTTTATAACACCCACGAATAACAGGCATCAGTATTGACTCACATGCCAAGCATTTTTCTCGTTATTTCTCTCGTAAGTCAAAAGGGACCGTACAAAACATGGATTACCATCACAATTTTGAACATTAATAAAGACAATTTTAACAGGTACCTTCTTTGGAAGAGAGATGGATGAAGACCCTCCATGTAACAGATCACAAACATCCATGTGAATGTCTCGATACAGTAATCTATTCAGGGCTTTCCCAGACTCTCTTTCTTATAACTCAGAGACTTGTTCTGAAATCTGGTCATCACGGATCTCTCAAACCACTCAGCAAATGAGGTGTCCTCTGAATCTCGGCATTTTGTCCACGTAAGTATATGTGAGTCGCATCAAGACCATGTTTTTCAGGTACATTGAACTCACAACGTAAAACCGCTTTACATTTTATGGCAGAATATCATGGAATGGCTAGGATTTTAGAAATTTCCCATTCTCAGATGCTCTGGCATGCATTTAGAGACTTGATTGGATCTATTTATCTGGCTGTCCTCTCAGTCTGGAGAAATGAAATCGTGTTTTTCAATGCAACCCTAACGACTGTACAAGGTAAATCTGTCGCATGATACACCTTTTGTATGTCGTCAACAGGACACCCTGCTAGCTGCTGAGGGCCAACGGATTATAAGGAGCAGTCAGAGCTAGATCAGAAATGTAAGGACTATGGTATGAAGATTAGCATCTCCAAAACGAAAGTAATGTCAGTGGAAAAGAGGTATAAACGGATTGAGTGCCAGATAGGAGGATAAAGTTAGAACAGGTGGACGGTTTCAAGTACTTAGGATGCATATTCTCACAGGATGGCAACATAGTGAAATAACTTGAAGCGAGGTGTGGCAGAGATAATGCAGTGAGCGTTCAGCTACGATCTACTCTCTTCTGCAAGAAGGAAGTCAGTACCAAGACTAAGTTATCTGTGTACCGTTCAATCTTTCGACCAACTTTGTTGTATGGGAGAGAAAGCTGGGTGGATTCAGGTTACCTTATCAATAAGGTTGGGGTTACGGATATGAAAGTAGCAAGGATGATTGCAGGTACTAGTAGATGGGAACAATGGCAGGAGGATGTCTACAATGAAGAAATCAAAGAAAAACTGGGAATGAACTCTACAGATGTAGCAGTCAGGGCGAACAGGCTTAGACGGTGGGGTCATGTTACACGCATGGGAGAAGCAAGGTTACCCAAGAGACTCATGGGTTCAGCAGTAGAGGGTAGGAGGAGTCGGAGTAGACCAAGGAGAAGGTACCTGGATTCGCTGAAGAAGGACATCACACACATCCATGCCCGAGGCAGGTAGAACCGCACGGCCACTCCGGGCGGCCAATTTTATAAGGGGAACTATGCTCCAGACCGAACGCTGAAAGGCATAATCAGTCTTAAATGATGATGATAATGATGATGATAATGCAGTTGAAACGCCAGTCGATGTTGATGAGGGTGTTTCAACTAACTTGCAGAAGTTTTGCTGAGAAGTCCTTACACATTCGCCATACAGTTTCGTCTCTCCCCATGCGATCTCCATATTTCTGAAGCCTTGCAGAAAGAAATTCGTGGCCGTTGATTTGCTTCGTACGAAGACGCGCACACCTGGGTACAATCATGGTTCCAAAGGCAATCACAAACATTTTTTTTAGCTTACCCCTATTTTTTAACCACCCCCTATGGAGGCTGCGGTCGTGGCGTTGATGTTTGTGACATGCGTGGTGGTCCTGGTGGCGATGATCAAGGTGCTGACACTCGTGACACTGTCGACAGTCTTGGTGTTGACACTTGTGACGTCGACAGATCCAGTGCTGATGGTGGTCACGACAGACCATGAGGAGGAAGGTCCTGCCATAGCTTCCAGCATTCCCAGGAGAACAAAAAAGTGAAATAAGTATTACGTGTGTACAAACGTGAAAAAAATGAAAGAAAGAGACAGAGAGAAATGTGAACTAATACTTACATAATGAATCATCAGCTGCTGCTTCATACCCGTTAAACATTTCCAGTGGAACGGGCGTCCTTAGTTCCTTAACGAATAATACTGAAAAAAAATGAACGTAGTATAAGTATCAAAAGTAATTTCTTTCTGTTTAAGAAGATCTGTTTACAGTGAAATAGGTAGAGAGACATTCTAGTTACAGAAATTCAAACCGGCAGAAGTGCAGAGTTATCATGTCAAATGACCTGCGAAAACAAGGATCTTCACTCCAGTTCTCAAATCAATACTAGCTGCGAGAAGAGAGGAGCGAGAAAGAAATAAACATAGATACACGTATTATGATCCATAAAAATAAGGATCCAAGCCACGCTCGTCGTTTGCAACAAGTCCCCAGTCGTTAATATACCATACACCTGTTATTGTTATTACGAAACGTTGTGGAACTTGCAGCCACCTTCCTATAGTACTGAAATGATGTTTAGAAATGAAAATAACTCAGTTTACCACATATTTAGTCTACAGCTACTATTCGCCTAGTAAATGGGTGTACATAATAGCCCCCTTACGTTTACGTCTACATCTATACCCAGCAAGCCACAGTGCGTGGCGAAGGGTACCTTGTGCACCGTTGTGTATTCTTTCTTTTCTTATTCTAGTCGCGAAAGGTTCGCAGAAAGAACGATTGCTGGTAAGCCCCCATGTACTGGTTGAATCTTCCAAGCACGTACACTCTCGGAACCTTAACAATAAACCATACAGTGATGCAGGATCCTTCTGTTGCTGTGTCTGACACTTGAGTGTCCGCCCCCATAGGCTGAGTGGTCAGCGCAGCGGATTGCCATTCCAACAGGCCCAGGTTCGATTCCCGACTGGGGCAGGAGATTTTCTCCGCTCAGGGACTGGGCGTTGTGTTGTCTTCATCATCATTTTATCCCTATCTCGGACTAACAAGTCGCCCAATGGGGCATCGAATGCAATAAGTACTTGCCCTTGGCGGCCGAACTTCCCCGGATGGGGGACTCCCAGCTCACAGTGCCGTACTCTCTTTTTCTTTTTCCATTTGCCACTTGAGTTAGCTAACCATCTCCGTGATGCTTTCACGTTTACTAAATGAACCTTCAACGAAACATGCTGCTCTTCTCGCTCTTAATGGAGAGATTCTTTGACTCAGATGCTTAAATTTGGTGCAGCTTGTCTATTTCTGCTGTGAGAGACTTCCGGCTTTATTCCTACTTTAAAAATGTTGAGTACCACCGTCGCAGGCGTGTGTAATGTTAACAGGAATCTGTGACTGGGTCGTAATTGGCGAAAGCGTGTTTATCGCAGCTACTAGAGCATGCCACAAGAATATTTAAAAGGTGTGACTAGACACAAATTTGCGGCAATGTCTCTAATAACTGATCTAAATTCACAGGCATATGGTATCCATTTGTTTCTGCTGCAACTATAATCTCGATATGCGTATTGTGGATGTCATTACGTGCACCGCGTAGAAAATTTACATTTTACAATAGATTTGCGATGTCTTGAAACATGCTGTCACACTGTGACACGTCAGCTGAAGTACACTCACGCTTATAAATTAAGGATAATACTGATACTTGGTGAAACAACTCTCTGTTGGACTGTTTGCGGGTATGACAATGCGGTGCATTTGACCTGCGGTCGTCGCACGGTGGCGCTGGCAGCAGTCTACATACGCAGAGGTGTGTTGGTGCATGTCAGAGTACTGTGCACCGAGTGAGTGTGCAGACGTTTCCAGACGTGTTAATGGTGACTGTGTGTTGAAAATGGCTCAAAAAACACATACTGATGACGTTATGAAGGGTAGTCAAACACAGCAGGCGGTAGCACGGGCCTCCATGTGCCACAAAGTGTGATCTCAAGATTATGGCAACGATTCCAGCAGACAGGAAACGTGTTCAGGTGCTACAGAAGGGGCGTCCACAGTGTACAACACCACAAGAAGACCGATATCTCATCATCAGTGCCCGCAGACGGCCACGGAGTTCTGCAGGTACCCTTGCTTGGGACATCACCGCAGCCACTGGAACAGTTGTCTCCAGACACACAGTCTACAGACGACTGAACAGACATTGTTTATTCGCCTGGAGACTTGCAAGGTGCATTCCACTGACGCCTGGTATCAGGAGAGCCCGTAAAGCTTGGTGTCAAGAACACAGTACATAATCAGTGCAACAGTGGTCCCAGGTTATATTCGTGGACGAGTCCAGGTATACTCTGAAAAGTGATTCTCGCCGGGTTTTCATCTGGCGTGAACCAGGAACCAGATACCAACCTCTTAATGTCCCCGAAAGGGACCTGTATGGAGGTCATGGTTTGATGGTGTGAGGTGAAATTATGATTGGTGCACGTACATCCCTGCATGTCTTTGACAGAGGAACTGTAACATATCGGGTGTATCGGGACGTCATTTTGCACCAGTATGTCCACCTTTTCAGGGTTGCAGTGGGTCCCACCTTCCTCCTGATGGATGATAACGTTTGACCCCACCGAGCTGCCATCGTGGAGGAGTACCTTGAAACAGAAGATATCAGGCGAATTGTGTGGCCTGTCTGTTCTCCAGACAGCACGTCTGGATTGCTCTCGGTCGACGTATCGCTGCACGTCTTCAAACCCCTAGGACACTTCAGGAGCTCTGACAGGCACTGGTGCAAGAATGGGAGGCTATACCCCAGCAGCTGGTCGACCACCTGATCCAGAGTATGCCACCCCGTTGCTTGGCCTGTGTACGTGTGCATGGTGATCATATCCCATATTAATGTCTTGTGACAGCCAGAGCGAGAGCACCAGCAGCAGCGAGTACTGTTTGTATAAAGCGTTTATTTTGCATTTTGTTTACGACCTTCCACTAAGGAAGGGATTCTATTTGTGTTTATCTGCTCTGCATAGTAACTAACAGTTCTTGATAAAACTTTACGTAGTTTTCGTGTTAGATTTCTTAGTGTTTTCTTGATCGTTTAGAACAGAAAGCGCCCTAAAACCGTCTTTTGTTTGTTTCGCGGCCGTTAGCCACTAGTCACTTGAATCAGCAGTTGTCTTGTGACAGCCAGAGCGAGAGCACCAGCAGCAGCGAGTACTGTTTGTATAAAGCGTTTTTGTACTTATTTGCTGCGCTTAGCTTTTAAATAGTTTTTCTGGGAAAACCTAGCGTAGTTTTCGCGTCTCGTATTTCAGTGAGTGTTTCTTGATTATCAGAGTAGCTCATCAGAAGATTATCTTGGGAATTTGTCACCGTATAGAGTAGGGTAAACATAGTCATGTGTAGGGACTGTGGTTGTTGTGAGCGGACGCAAGGAGAATTGGCCACTCTTCGGGGGCAGGTGGAGGCTTTGTCTGTTAGGCTCATCGAGCTCGAGGCGCAGGCGTCGGCTCGTAATGGCGTTGGGGCAACTGTGGTGAGACCTATGCCTACTTCGGTGGCCTTGGAATCACATGGACCCCTGATGTCGCTGCGTCTTCCGGCAGTGAGCATCTTACCGGTCAGCCATCACTCCAGGGTGAATGGCGGACAGTGGTGGGCTCGCGCGTGCCTGGCCGAAAGGCGAAGGTGGGATCTGGCCGCGTGGCAGCTGCCTTACCCCTTTCCAACAGGTACGGGGTGCTTCCTAGTGGTGATGACATCGTTTCCGAGCCACCACAGGATGCCTCGCCTGTTGGGCCAGTGGCCGATTCTCCGGCAAGGTCCCGACAGTCACAGAGGGCGGGCCTATTAGTTATAGGGAGCTCCAACGTTAGGCGGGTTATGGAGCCCCTCAGGAAAATAGCGGGTAGGTCGGGGAAGAATGCCAGTGTGCACTCGGTGTGCTTGCCGGGGGGTCTCGTCCGTAATGTGGAGGAGGCCCTTCCGGCAGCTATTGAACGCACTGGGTGTGACCGGCTGCAGATAGTAGCACATGTCGGAACGAATGACGCCTGCCGCTTGGGTTCTGAGGCCATCCTTGGTTCCTTCCGGCGGCTGGCTGATTTGGTGAAGACAACCAGCATCGCACGCGGAGTGCAAGCTGAGCTTAATATCTGCAGCATAGTGCCCAGAGTCGATCGCGGTCCTCTGGTTTGGAGCCGTGTGGAGGGTCTAAACCAGAGGCTCAGACGACTCTGCGACTATAATGGTTGCAAATTCATCGACCTCCGTTATTGGGTGGAGAACTGTAGGGCCCCCCTAGACAGGTCAGGCGTGCACTACACACCGGAAGCAGCTACTAGGGTAGCAGAGTACGTGTGGAGTGCACACGGGGGTTTTTTAGGTTAGAGGGACCCCCCCCCCCCCCTTGGGCGAAACGATAAAATACCTGACGGCTTACCAGAGAGGACATTATCATCGTTGATAAAGAACGTCCGTCCTCAGAGACCAAAAACAGGAAAAGTTAACGTAATATTGGTAAACTGCAGGGGTGTCCAGGGCAAGGTTCCTGAATTAGTATCTCTTATTGAAGGAAACAGTGCGCATATAGTATTAGGAACGGAAAGTTGGTTAAAACCGGAAGTGAACAGTAACGAAATCCTAGACACAGAATGGAATATATACCGCAAGGATAGGATAAACGCCAATGGTGGAGGAGTATTTATAGCAGTAAAGAATTCAATAATATCCAGTGAAGTTATTAGCGAATGCGAATGTGAAATAATCTGGGTTAAGCTAAGTATCAAAGGTGGGTCAGATATGATAGTCGGATGCTTCTATAGACCACCTGCATCAGCAACCGTAGTAGTTGAGCGCCTCAGAGAGAACCTGCAGAACGTCGTGAAGAAGTTTCCTGATCGTACTATTGTAATAGGGGGAGACTTCAATCTACCAGGTATAGAATGGGATAGTCACACAATCAGAACTGGAGCCAGGGACAGAGACTCTTGTGACATTATCCTGACTGCCTTGTCCGAGAATTACATCGAGCAGATAGTTAGAGAACCAACTCGTGAAGCTAACGTTTTAGACCTCATAGCAACAAATAGACCGGAACTTTTCGACTCCGTGAATGTAGAAGAGGGTATCAGTGATCATAAGTCAGTGGTTGCATCAATGAATACAAGTGTAATAAGAAATGCCAAGAAAGGAAGGAAAATATATTTGCTTAACAAGAGTGATAGGGCACAAATCGCAGAATATCTGAGTGACCACCATCAAACGTTCATTTCTGAGGAAGAGGATGTGGAACAAAAATGGAAAAAATTCAGAAACATCGTCCAGTACGCCTTAGATAAGTTCGTACCGACTAAGGTCCAAAGCGAGGGGAAAGATCCACCGTGGTATAACAATCATGTACGAAAGGTACTACGGAAACAAAGAAAGCTTCATCATAGGTTTAAGAGTAGTCGAATCATAGCTGATAAGGAAAAGCTGAACGAAGCGAAAAAGAGCGTAAAGAGAGCAATGAGAGAAGCATTCAACGAATTCGAACATAAAACATTGGCAAACAATCTAAACAAGAACCCTAAAAAGTTTTGGTCATATGTAAAATCGGTAAGCGGATCTAAATCCCCTATTCAGTCACTCGTTGACCACGATGGCACCGAAACAGAGGACGACCGAAGAAAGGCAGAAATACTGAATTCAGTGTTCCGAAACTGTTTCACTGCGGAAAATCGTAACACGGTCCCTGACTTCAGCCGTCGCACGGACGCCAAAATGGAAAATATTGAAATAAACGATATCGGAATTGAAAAACAACTGCTATCACAGTGATTATGCTAAAGAACTTGCCCCCTTTCTATCAGCAATTTATCGTAGATCGCTGGAAGAACGTAAAGTACCTAGCGACTGGAAGAAAGCGCAGGTCGTTCCCATTTTCAAGAAGGGTCATAAATCAGATGCGAATAATTATAGGCCTATTTCACTTACGTCACTCTGTTGTAGAATAATGGAACATGTTTTGTGTTCTCGTATTATGACGTTCTTAGATAATACAAATCTCCTTCATCATAACCAACATGGATTCCGCAAACAGAGATCATGTGAAACTCAGCTCGCCCTATTTGCCCAAGAAATTCACAGTGCCGTAGACACTGGCGAGCAGATTGATGCCGTATTCCTGGACTTCAGGAAGGCATTTGATACGGTTCCGCACTTACGTTTAGTGAAAAAAATACGAGCTTACGGAATATCGGACCAGGTTTGTGATTGGATTCAGGATTTCCTAGAAGAAAGAACACAACATGTCATTCTTAACGGTTCAAAATCTGCAGATGTAGAGGTAATTTCGGGAGTACCGCAAGGAAGCGTGATAGGACCTTTATTGTTTACAATATACATAAATGACTTAGTTGACAACATCGGTAGCTCCGTGAGGCTATTTGCAGATGACACGGTTGTCTACAAGAAAGTAGCAACATCAGAAGACTCGTACGTACTCCAGGAAGACCTGCAGAGGATTAATGCATGGTGCGACAGCTGGCAGCTTTCCCTAAACGTAGATAAATGTAATATAATGCGCATACATAGGGGCAGAAATCCATTCCAGTACGATTATGCCATAGGTGGTAAATCATTGGAAGCGGTAACGACCGTAAAATACTTAGGAGTTACTATCCGGAGCGATCTGAAGTGGAATGATCACATAAAACAAATAGTGGGAAAAGCAGGCGCCAGGTTGAGATTCATAGGAAGAATTCTAAGAAAATGTGACTCATCGACGAAAGAAGTAGCTTACAAAACGCTTGTTCGTCCGATTCTTGAGTATTGCTCATCAGTATGGGACCCTTACCAGGTTGGATTAATAGAAGAGATAGACATGATCCAGTGAAAAGCAGCGCGATTCGTCATGAGGACATTTAGTCAGCGCGAGAGCGTTACGGAGATGCTGAACAAGCTCCAGTGGCGGACACTTCAAGAAAGGCGTTACGCAATACGGAGAGGTTTATTATCGAAATTACGAGAGAGCACATTCCGGGAAGAGATGGGCAACATATTACTACCGCCCACATATATCTCGCGTAATGATCACAACGAAAAGATCCGAGAAATTAGAGCAAATACGGAGACTTACAAGCAGTCGTTCTTCCCACGCACAATTCGTGAATGGAACAGGGAAGGGGGGATCAGATAGTGGTACAATAAGTACCCTCCGCCACACACCGTAAGGTGGCTCGCGGAGTATAGATGTAGATGTAGATGTACATGCGGAGGAAACAGTGGCGTTTTGTAGCACATTTGTTTCGGGACGGTTTTCTCAACTTATCAGCAATACTGTGGACTTACAGATCTGTGTCGTGTGTGTTCCCTATGTGCCTATGCTATTAGCGCTAGTTTTGTGTAGTACCACGTTGTGTGGCACCACATACTGCAATTATCCTTAATTTATGTGCATGAGTGTGGTTGGATTCGCAAGTGGGCCTTCTCTTACGGTCCAACCAGTAGACGGTGTTGATAATACAAGTACTTACAGAGCGAAGTGGGGCAGTGGGTAGCACACTGGACTCGCATTCTGGAGGACGATGTTCAAACCCGTGTGCTGTCATCCTGATTTAGGTTTCCCGTTATTTCACTATATTACTTGAGGTAGCCGCGCGGTTTGAAGCCTCCCTCCGGCATGGGTGTGTGCGTTATGCGTAGCGTAAGTTACTTTAAGTTAGATTAAATAGTGTGTAAGCCTAGGGACCGATGATCTCAGCAGTGTGATCCCATAAGAACTCACCACAAATTTCCATAAAATTCACTTCAGGCAAACGCCGGGATGGTTCCTTTGAAAGGGCACGGCCGACTTCCTTTCTCATCCTTCACTAATGCGATGGGACCGATGGCCTTGTTATTTCGTCCCCTCCCACAAATCAGCCAGCCAACCATCAAATACAAGTACATATATCGGAGCGGTTTGTGTTGGTTTTCTCCCTGAATATACATAAACAACTTCTTCAGTTGTCAGGAATCACGTTTACGCGAAAGCAGTTAATTCATTTGCATTATGTCATCTGCATTATCTGACATAGTATTTAATTGCTGGGAATGTCATACATATAGGAAAATAGTGAAGTATATAAAACTCAAAAATGGCACTGATTTTCAGCCTATCTGCGCCGTCTTAGTTTTTTTACAAACTCTGGCGAATACTTTAGAGAGAGGAAAGGGGTGCAAGCTGTTGGAAATACTTTTAAAATTAGGTATTAACGATGGGGAAGGAGATTAACATACAATATGCACAAGATTCAATAGGAATCAATACGAATGGAAAACAGAGAAAAGCGCTCTGATGAAAAACGTGTAAGACAGGAACGAAGTCTTTCTCCCGTACGGTTCAATCTCTGTACTGAAGAAGCAATGACAGAAATGAAAGAGTGAATCGGAGTGGGATGAAAATTCAGGCTGAAGGAATATCAGTGATAGGGTTCGCTGATGACTTTACTATCCTCAGTGTAAGCGAGGAGGAATTATAGGACTGAACAATCTGCTGAGTACTGATTATGTAATGGGAGGAAAACGAAACATACGGAAGTATCAAGGAGTAGCAGAAATAAGATTAGCAATGAATTTAACATATAAACTGAGTATCATGCGGTAGCAATATAACGCTTGTTGGACAAAGCCAAAGGAGCTTACGAAGCAGTCTAAGGCAGTAAAAGAGAGGATTCTGCGTGCGGGCCAGCCTTCGCCCTCAGTTATCGACATTATGTGCTCTGTGTATGTCTATGCCGTGTTACTAGGTAACTGAGGACGCCGGCGTGCAAGAGGTTATGTGACTAGCAGCCGGAGGGATATAAGGGCGTATACGGCAAGCAGCGGAGACGTGACTTACTGACGGCTGTGTGCACAGTTCGAGGTCCGGGTTTGCCTGGGACGTGTACGCCCTCCATTGGGCCGAACATAGCTGGGAGGCAGCGGCCTAGCCCGTGAAGGGTTACTGTATTGGTGCCATCTCGTCAGATGGAGCTTAACTGTCAGCTACTCGACTGTTGGAGGAAGCGAACCTGATCGGTGAACCACTACGTGCCTACATTATGGACTTTACGGTGAGCCCTTTCTGTAAGAGACAATAATTTTGTTCTTAACTGACGTGTGGTCTACTGCATCCACATTTCTTTCGGATATAACCGGTAATTGTCGTCGTTCCTCAGATATTTTGTTGCGAGTGAAGGTGCTCGTTTGTATTTTCTCTCAGGCTCTGTTTAGCCGATTTTCTAGACTTTGATTGGCGATTTATGGCGATTTATTGCATTTTGGTTGCTACATACCACATCACTTGGTAGCATGGCTCGGTTGACTGCGTATGCAATCCTGCGCTTACTATTAAAATTTTTCTATAAACTACGTGTCTGGCGTATCATCTGTTCAGTGCTTAGCAGCCCTATTTTATTTATTGGAGGTTTGTATTTTATTAGAATAGTGTTTCGTTCTGCTTATAGGTATCTGTTGCAGGACGGATTAGCCATTATATAATACCTACTTAACTGAATTCAAGAGCGAACCCGGAAATGGGTCTCAGTGTATGCTTTTATTGGTCTTGGGGCTTTCATCTGACGGTTTTCGGTTATATAAATTCCTCGCACATTTGTTGAAAAGCTATGTATTTCAGAAAGACAGCTGGCTGGCTGATTCTAGTAAATTCACGTTACTCGTTGTTAGCTGTTTGCCGAACTAGCCAAATGTGTAATATTGATTTTGTGACTTCTTTCTTTACTGTTTCTGCCCGCCGGGCTTAGCTAATTCTTTCTACGTATTTGAGCGGCTACTGCCTTTGTTCGCTCGCCTATACCCCTTGAGATTAGGTGTTTGCCTTACTCTGGCGTTCTATGTTTCAACTGTTATGGTACCGGCGGGGGGTCTTTATATTTATAATTAGTTTATCTTATGATTTATATCGTCTAGAAAATTTGCCTGAATGTCTTATGAACTTCACGTTTTGTACCTGGTGTTTCTGATCGGCCATTGTGCCGTTAGGCTTGTTGCGTTTGTAAGCCCGAGAGCGTACCTGCCCGCGGAGGCGTGTTTGGACATAAGCTAAGGTCCCTTAAAATAATTATGAATGGGCATACTGAATTCTTAATGAAATTTCGTGTGAATCCTAAAGCACCTTCGCCTATTAAAATCTAGTTTGCATGGTCGCCAGCCGTTGATTCTTTTATGTGTATCTGTCTTAAATGTTATTACAGTTGCTGGAATAGTGAAATTTTGTTCACTTGAGATTGGTCAGTATTGCTGTAAGCTAGTCTTTAGGTACGACGCATCTTGTTCCATAACAAATTTGTAAGTAGAATTTAATTAGTTGAAACGTATATGCACCGGTAGACATTTATCATTGGGGATTAAGCAGTCTGTGCCGTTGTCAAGTGTAGTTATTCGTTTCATCCGTTGAAGTTCTTGAACTGTAATTGTCTGTTAACGAGTATAGCGTATCAACAGCAACAGAAAATGGTATGACGGGGATAAGATTCGTTATAAAAAGGAAGGTAGGACATAGAGCGAGTTACTGTGAACAGTTCAATGACAGGGTTGTTCTCATTAGAATGGACAGCAAACCAACACCGACAACAACAGTGCAGATATAAATACATCGCAAGCAGAAGATGAAGAGAGAGTAAAAGTATATGAGGATACTGAAAGGGGAATTCAGAACGAAAAGGGAGATAGAAATCTAATAGTCATGGAGGACTGGAATGCGGTCATAGGGCCAAGAGTGGAAGAAAGGGTTACGGGAGAATACGGCACTGGTAGTAGGAATGAGAGAGGAGAAAAACTAAATGAGTTTCAGATGGTGACAGCCAACACTCTATTCAAGTATCACAAGAGGAGGAGGTATACTTGGAAAATCCGGGGGATACAGGACTATTTCAATTAAATTTCGAAATCAGATCTTGGATTGTAGGGTGTACCCAGGAGCAGACACATACTCAGGTCACAATTTAGTAACGATGAAAAAAAAAATCGTTCAAATGGCTCTGAGTACTATGGGACTCAACATCTGAGGTCATCAGTCCCCTAGAACTTAGAACTACTTAAACCTAACTAACCTAAGGACATCACACACATCCGTGCCCGAGGCAGGATTCGGACCTGCGACCGTAGCAGTAGGGTGGTTCCAGACTGAAGCGCCTAGAACTACTCGGCCACCGCGGCCGGCAGTAATGATGAACAGTAGGCTGAAACTTAGGAGTCGAGTCAGGAAGAATCATTGCGCAAAGAGGTGGAATACGAAAGTACTAAGGAATGAAGAGACATTCTTGAAGTTATCTGAGGTTGTAGGTACTGTGATAATGAACAGCTCAATGCGCAGTTCAGTTGACGAGAAATGTACATCTCTATAAAGGTCAATCACAGAATTGGAGAGAAAAACATAGGTACAAGGAAGGTAACTGCAAGAAGAAACCATTGGTTACAGAAGAAGTACTTCGGTTTATAGACGAAAGAGGATGTCCAAAAATGTTCCGGGGAATTCAGAAAAACAGAAATTAAGGCCACTTAGGAATGAAACGAACAGGAAGTACAGGGAAGCTAAGGTGAAGCGACTATATTAAAAACGGGAAGAAATCTAAAAAGAAATAATTGACTTAACGTACAAAGTAAAATTCGGTGAAATTAAAATCACTGGTGGTAACATTAAGTGTGCAAAGGAAATTACACTGTTAAATGCAGAGGAGAGAGCGGATAGATGGAAAGAGAACACCGAAGGCCTCTATGAGAGGGGGACATACGTGATGGCGAGACAGAAGAAGAAATAGGAGAGATAAGGGATCCAGCATTAGAATTAGATTTTAGAAGAGCTCTGAAACATTTAAAATCAAATGAGGCAGAAGGGATGGGTAGGTAATTCTGACATTGCGGTTGATAATGGAAGCAAGACTGAAGAAAAATCAAGACACGTTCATCTGATTTGTCGAGCTCGCAGTAACGTTCGACAGTGTAAAAGTGTGCAAGATGTTCAAAATACTTACAAAAAAAGTGTTAAGTTATAGGGAAAGATTGGTAGTATACAATATGTACAAGAACCGAAGGGGAACAATAAGAGTGAAAGGCCAAAAACGAAGTGCACGGATTAAAAACGATGTAAGGCAGGGATGTAGTCTTTCTCTCCTGCTTTTCAATTTATACGTCAAAGGAGAAATTACGGAAATAAAAGAACGGTTCAGGTAAGGGCTTATAATTCAACGGTGAATGTTAAGATTCGCTGATGAAATGACTATCCTCAGTGAAGGTGAAGAAGAATTACGTGATATCCAAGATGGAATGAACTGTCTAACGAGTACAACTATGATTAGGGAGAAAGTCGAAAGCAATGAGAAGTAGCAGAATTGAGAACAGGGAGAAACTTATCGTCAGAATTGTTCAGTCAGTAAATGAAGTTACAGAATTCTGCTACTTAGGCAGCAAAATAACCCATGACGGACGGAGGAAGGAGGACGTAAAAAGCAAGGAATTCCAGGTAAAGAGAATAATAGTATCAAACATAGGTCTTAATTTGAAGAAGTAATTTTTAAGAATGTACGTTTGGACCATAGCATTGTACGGTAGTGAGACACGGGCTGGGGGGAAACCAGAACGGAAGAGAGTAGAAGCATTTGAGATGCGCTGCTACAGAAAAATGTTGAGAATTAGGTGGACTGACAAGGTAGGTGATGAGGAGGTTCTCGGTAGTATCGGCGAGGAATATGTGGAAAACACTGACAAGAAGAAGGGACAGGGCGATAGGACAGTGTTAAGATATAAGGGAATAACTTCCATGGTACTAGAGGGAGCTGTAGGAGGTAAAGGTTGTGGAGGAAGGCAGAGATTGGAATACATCCAGCAAATATTTAAGGACGTAGGTTGCAAGTGCTAGAAGGGGAGGGCACAGGAGAGGAATTCATGGCAAGCCGCATTAAACCGTTCAGAAAACTGATAACTCAAAAGAAACTAGCAACGGCATATGGCTATTAATATTTCTTGCTGAAACTGTTTAGTACACTAAATTATTTTGATAAGTAAAGGACTGACATTTTATTTTGGATATGGCGAACTTTGTTTTTTTATGGTTTTATACCTTAGGAACCATTATGAGATTAGTGTTTTCCATCTGTCTGTCTGATGTGTTGTCTGTTCGACTGTTAACAACCGCTTGTCGCAGGAACAAGTAGAACTATGAAGTTGAAATTCTTGTCACATACTAAATACTAAGGTCTATAGTGCCTTGGTGGTGTAAAAAATTTAATCTTATAATTCAGTGCAATCGAAAGATACGGCCATTTATGTTACAATACTCGAATCTTACACACCAAAGCCAGTAGTGTACTTACCGTTGACCTAGAAAGATAAAATTGGGAAAGAAGCATGGTTTACATGGTTCAAAGGACGCAAAAATTCCGGTAATTGTTAGTTACTGATTGTAATACATACGAAAACATTTTTTTGTCATGTGTTATCTGTCTGGCTGTCTATCTGTTAAAACATCTTTTCTTCAGGAATGGGTAGACTATGAATTTGTAATTTATATCACGCACTAAAGTCTAAGGTCCATTTGAAGTGTAAGAACTTTAAGCTTCTACGCTAATGCAATCAAGAGATAAGGCCACGTGCGTCCAATATTTTGGTATATTGCCAGTATCGAAATCGATAACAGGCAGATTTTCGATTCCCGGAATGGACGAACTATCATATACAGTACATAATTAAGTTTATACGGATCCCTCGCTGAACAAATCCTGCTCGCACTATCGTGAATTTTTTAAAAGTTGCCACCTTGCACTCATGCAATTTAAGAGTTTTATTTCTCGATGTGGTGCACTTTGGGATTAACTGCCTTGTTTACTAGTCATCAGTGCTCCCATTATTACTTTACATCTTCTACTTATTTAAAATGTTCGATTCCTTTTTGATAAGAAACTAGTATTAAAGTATATACAATTGTGTTCACTAAGCACCTAATCACTCACCAACCGGTTCCCTACCGCCTCAGATTCTTCTCCAGAAGAGATCATTTTGCATGAAACATAACTGAATTGCAGAAATAAGTTTCTGAGAGCGTACGTCTGGAGCTCAACACTGGACGGGAATGAATCGTGGACTGTGGTATTAACGGAGTAGGACAGGATCAGAAAAGTAGTGTAGCGTGTGGCGTCCCGTCGTCGATGAGGTACTTAATAAAGAAACGCAAACCCAAGTCTAGGAACGATAGGCAAGAAAGTTCTCCACGTTCTTTACAAAGGAGTACTCTCGTCATCTGACATAAGCGATTTAGGAAAACCACAGAAAACCTTAATCTGGACAGCCGGTCGAATGTTTGAATCCCGAATGCGCTTTTCACATCTTGCCTCCGCATCACTTTTCTAGATGAGATCAGGATCGGAGTACTTGAGATGTGAAGTTAAAAGAGGACACTGAAAATTACATGGTCTAAAATCAGAAATGTGAAGTTTGTGCGCATAATCGGTGAAGAAAACAAAATGCAAAAAACAGTAAATCGAGGAAGGGACAGGATGATGAGATGTGCGTTAAGGCTTCAGGGAGATCCGTAGAGAGCAAAAGTTGTTGGGGGAAGACAAGAATTGCCATGTACGAGATGTGTCAGAAAAGTAATGAGCCTGACAAAATCGCTAGCGATCTGGCAGCGCTGTGTTGTTCTGCTTGTGTAGACTGGTTTGTTCATCCCGTCCACACGCTCAGTCCGAGTTTCAGCTCTGCACAGACGTCGCGTGATTTTTGAGAGCGCCGTCAGTTGAAATGTGTTCTTGTTGCGTGTTACTGAAATGGAACGGCGGAATTTATAGAACGTTATGCCATCAAGTTTTGTGTTAAACTTGGCAGATCGGCGAATGTGATCTTTGAAACGTTGAAACAGACCTATGGAGAACATTTCTTAACAAGAGCACACGTTTTTCGCTCAGGGAGACCTTGAGCTTAAGGGTGTGGATGCTCTTGTAAGATAATACCGGCGTTTAACAATAAGGGCGATGGTTGACCCATTAAACATGTTCACAGAACATAAAATTTTGACAGAAGATTTGCTCATGCCGAAGGCCTGTGCCAAAATGGTGGCAAAAAACCTCAAGCTCAGCAGAAGGACAATCGAAGAAACGTGTGCGTTGACCTTCTTGAGAGGATCTTTGTACACAAGAAATAACTGAGGACGTTAGTTCTAAGTGATACTCGAAGAAGCAGAAATTGGTACGAGAAGGGCCACATTATACCAGTGAAACGAGTGCTGAGTAAAAGGAAGTTGCCTTCTTTCTTAAAAGCTGCCGGTGAAAAATAACAATAGTCACGAAAATCCATTGTGTGCCACACCATTTTACAAATAATTGTTTCGTGGAGAAAATGTGCTAAGTGTAAAATGTGGTCCATGCAGTGACTGACTGTATTAAATGATAACATCATGAAGAAAATCCTAAAACGACAAGGACGGGGCGAATTGGATTACAATGTTCTCATATTTAAGAACTGCGGACACGCACTGAGTTCTAAGAAGCAAGATCACGCAGTATTTTCCCTTGGAGCGGTCACCTTGTGCAGTTTCTGTTTCTGACGACCTTGGTGCTCCTTTTTCTTATTCCTCACTGCGGTTCTTATTATTGATTGCTCTTGTACTAAGTACATTTCCTATGTTACATCTGAGAATTCCCTATCATCCGAGAGCGTCTCTGTCATATACAGGGCGTATCACAGTTATAATCGGAAACAGCCACGTCTGATAATTTACAATAGCAGAAGCACAGCATGCCGTATACGGGACCGTGTTGAATGTGTGGTTAAGAGCTGGTACTGACATCAGTAGAAATATTGTGCTGGTCAGTAGTAGCAATATATCTGAAATGTAAAATTTTCGGTTAAGTCCGCTAATTGGGCCAAATTTTACCCAAGGCAGATGTTAAAAACTACAGTTCTGTTTCTGTACTGTACACTCGCATCTGTTAAAGGATGCGTGGATCGTACCATCCTCGCATTCTTCCAAAAACCCTCTGATCATCTCGTAAATCCTTACAAGACTGTACAATTCGCTGATCCAGTTCTTCAACCATATTAACGACAGCTCTGTACACTTCACTTCTGAGACGACCTCAGACAGAAACATACAGAGGACTGAAGGTCAGATAATCTAGGAGCGTAAGCTACACGTCTAGCACGAGTTATTCATCTCGCACCATACTTGCGAGTTAGATTTCGTCTTACACCAACAACAAAGTGTGCTGTTGCTCCATTATGCATCACTTTTTCGGAAAACTCAGTGTTTTAAAACCAGTATTTTCAAGCGGTTATGTGGTGTATTTCATACACCATTTCAGATAACAATAAAATGAAGTTCAAATATTGTTGGCAGTGTATAAACGTCCCGCTCCATTATAAACGACGTTGTACAATATCTAATCGGCCGGCCAGAGTGGCCGAGCGGCTCTGGGCGCTTCAGTCTGGAGCCGCACGATCGCTACGGTCGCAGGTTCGAATCCTGCTTCGGGGATGGACGTGTGTGATGTCCTTAGGTTAGTTAGGTTTAAGTAGTTCTAAGTTATAGGGGACTGATGAACTCAGATGTTAGGTCCCATAGTCTCAGCGCCATTTATCTAATCAAAAGTATCCAGATATCCCTCCTTAAGGCGAAATTGACCACTAGATGTCACGAGAGGCAGTCCCGCCAGTATAAAACGAAGCGGAGAACTTTGCTTCTTCAGGAAATTCTTTGACCTGCATAAGCTGTTTTTATTTTTGAAATAAACAGTTTAGCGGAAACACTGTTCAAAAATCACAAGAGGAGGAGATGTATACATACTTGTAAAAGGTTTGGAGTTGTGGTAGATTCCAACTGGATTACATCATTGTCACACAAAGATTGCGAACTAAGACATTGGACTGGAGGCGTATTCCAGAGCTGTGTAGACTCAAGATCACAGTTTACTAATGATGAAGAGTAGTACACAGTTGTTTAAGAAACTCGTCCGGAAGAATCAATGGGTAAAGAAGTGGGACGCTGAAATACTAAGGAGCGATGAGATGCGTTTGAAGTTCTCCGAAGCTGTATGTGCTGAGATTGTGAATCCCACAATAAGCAGTTCAGCTGAGGAGGAATGAACATATCTATAAAGAGCACTCACAGAAGCTGGACAGACAAATATGGGAATAGGAACGTAACTACGAAGAGACTTTTGGTAACAGAATAAATACTTCAGCTGAACAATGAAAAAAGGTAGTACAAAAATGTTCACGGAAAGACTGGAATACAGTGATACAAGTCAGTTAGGAATGAAATAAACAGGAACTGCAGGGATGCCAAGGCATAATTAATGAGAGCAAATTCGAAGAACTCTAAAAGGAAACTCGTTGGTAGAACTATTTCGGATTCAAGGAAGTTAAAACAACCTTCGGTTAAATTAATAGCGATGGAATAAACATCAGCAGTTTAAGAAGTAATTCCACCGTTAAACGCAGTGGAAGGAGTACAGTGGGGGCATGTGTAAGAGGGTGATACTGTCCGATGACGTGATAGAAAAATAAATGGGAGTCGATATGAAAGACATCCAGTACTTGAATTTAACAGCTCATACTATGCATCAAACCACTCAGATGACTCATGACCCAAAAAAGAAAAGACAAGAATAACATACAGAAGAATGGAAGACAAAACTGAGGACGCGTTAGCTGGAGCTCAGTTTGGCCGTAGGAAAGCTAAAAGCGCCCCAGAGAATC
This sequence comes from Schistocerca piceifrons, assembly GCF_021461385.2. NCBI lineage: Eukaryota > Metazoa > Arthropoda > Insecta > Orthoptera > Acrididae > Schistocerca > Schistocerca piceifrons. The sequence goes on along the minus strand of NC_060139.1, from coordinate 738,967,500 downwards.
TTTTTTGATTCCGACCAAGGAATCAAGATTAGGAAAATTCAACAATCTTCAAAGGATCTGTCGATCTAAGAAAAACGTTCAAGCTAAAATGCTGCATGACGTTAAAAATTTTGAGGACAAAGGTGCAAGTTATAGGTAAATGCGAGTAATGTACAATATTGAAGACTGAAAAATAAGAATGGAAGATGAAGAATGAGGTATTCAGAATACAAAGGGTATAAGACGAGATGTAGTCTTAAGCCCCTACTGTTAAACCTACACATCGAAGAAGCAAAGACGGAAATGAAATCAAGAAGTTCTTGCGTGAGATTAAAATTCAGAGTGAACGGATATAAATAATATTCGCTGATGACATTGCTATCCTGATTGAAAGTGAGGAAGAGTAACAGGATCTGTTGAACTGAATGTCAAATGAATACAGTAAACGAAGGAAGACAAACGTAATGAGAAGCAGCAGAAATGAGAACAACGAGAAACTTAACATCAGAGTTGGGGTTCACAAAGTAGGCAATATTAACCAATTCTTATGCGTTGGAAACAAAATAACCCATGATGGATGAAGCAAGGAGGACATTCAAAACTGACTAGCACAGGCAAAGTGGGTATTCATGGTCGAAAGAAGTACGCCGATATAAAAAATTGGCCTTAATTTGTGGAAGAAATTTCTGAGAATGTATGTCTGAAGCATACCATTATATAGCAGTGAGTCACGGGCCGTTGTAAAACCGGAACAGAAGAGAATCGAAGTATTTGAAATGTTGTACTACTGAAGAAAGTTGAAAATGAGGTAGACTGATAAAATAAGGAATAGGAGGTTCTCTGCAGAATGGACGAGGAAATGAACACTGTCAAGAACAAGAGAACGGATCATGGGAAATTTGTTTAGACATCAGGGAAAGACTTCCATGGTACTAAATGGGTCAGTAGAGGGTAAAAACTGTCGGAGAAGGCAGAAGGTGGAATAAATCCGCCGAGCGCTGTTGGAAAGTGGGGTGCACTCAGCCCTTGGGAGGCAAACAGAGGAGCTACCTGATTGACAAGTAACGGCTGCGGTCTCGGAAACTGACATACGGCCGGGAGAGCTGTGTGCTGACCACATGCCCCTCCATATCCGCATGCGGTGACGCCTCTGGGCTGAGGATGACACGGCTGCCAGTCAGTACCGTTGGGGCCTTCACGGCCTGTTCAGGCGGAGAGAGTCTCATCATAATGATGAGGGATTTAAATTTTTTCAACTATAATCTCTTTACACTTTCATTGTGGGTCTCTCTCTTCCATGCAGAGTTTGGTTTTCTGCAAGTCGTGTTAATTTCATCTCTAAAAGCCCTATGTTGCCAATAATCTTCAACGCATCCTTTGCTAATATTTCCTGAGTCGGCATGGACTTCTCACCTCCTTCTGTGTTGTATCTGTGATGATGTGTCCGTCCTAGATTCTTTCCTCCTTTAATACATTCCATTTCTCTCCTTCTGAACTTAGGCCAGAAGCCACTAATACAAAATTTGTCGAGTTCGTCACACTCTTCTCTCGCTTTATCGCTTTAGCTTTGAGATACTTGTTAAAGTGCCAAGGACTGATAATAATGAGGTTCAGATGGTGAAGATAAATGTAGTAGTAGTAAAGTTGTGTGTGCACGACTAGAGCTGTCATAATGATGGGTGATCCTTCGCTGATTATTTTGGTGACAGATGGTGAGATTATGAAACACAAGGTACACAAAGGATGGTTTAAGTGACAGTGATAACGATCCAGATAGGAAGGAATGCTTTGTCCATGAGAGTTCACGCGCGGCGTTGGCGGTCACGGTGACAGCTCAGAGACGGCGGTGACGGTATCATTCTGCCAAATGGTTCAAATGGCACTGAGGACTATGGGACATAACATCTGAGGTCATCAGTCACCTAGAACTTAGAACTACTTAAACCTAACTAAAGTAAGGACATCACACACATCCATGCCCGAGGCAGGATTCGAACCTGCAACCGTAGCGGTCGCGCGGTTCCAGACTGAAGCGCCTAGAATCGCTCATCCACAGCGGCCGGCCATTCTGACAAATCGGAGAGTATTCCAAGAGGTGATGGACGAGAGACGGATTAGTGGCAATCGAGGACATTTTATATTTTCATGAATAACACTCCAGAAAGATTTCCTGCAAGCTACTACAGGAGTTGTTGAGAAGCTGTAAGTCTTGGGGTCCTGCCCGTCGCTGTGCTGCCAACCTGTAGAGGATCAATGGTGTGGGCGCGTACATAACAGAATCGTCACAGTCCAAGCAAATCACAATGTAGCTACACGGCACCAGGTGGAGCAACATAGCACTGAGGTTTACTCACAGGCTACCATTGTTCTGATTCATGTTTCGTTTCTGTTTCACAGTAATTTTTCGGCTTCACTTCCTCCTGAGTCTGAACCCCGAAATGTCGGCAGGCATGTAGGTGGTGTAAATCTTTATTCATCAGTTCGTAAGAGTAAGGAAAATTAACAATTAAAAACGAGGGACGTTCAATAACTAACGGAAAACGTTTTTTACTGAAATTAGGTTGGTTTTATTCAGGATACCAATACACCATATTATCCCTCACTCATTTGGCTACAAAACCCCCTTTTGCAACATGATATCCGTTCAATGCGACGCCTTGCGTCATATTATAGGAAGGACCTTTATGCCCGAAAGGTACCACTCTTCTGGTCGACGTCGGATCCAACGTACTGCTGCGTGAGTGACCTCCACATCATCACGCGTACTGTTTCCTGCAGAGTGCATCCTTCATTGGGCCAAGCAGATGGAAGTCGGAAGGTGCGAGATCCGGGCTGTAGGGTGAATGAGGAACAACAGTCCAATGAAGTTGGCTGAGCTGCTCTCGGGTGCCCAGACTTGTGCGAGGCCTTGCGTTGTCGTGGACAAGGAAAAGTTCGTTCGCATTTTTGTGGCGACTGACAGGTTGAATTGGTTTCTTTAATTTCCTGAGGATAGTGCAATACACATCAAAGTTAATCATTTCACCATGAGGCAGAAACCCTCCATCATAGTACCAGAAGACATTCACCATGACTTTATCGGCTGAGAGTGTGACTTTCAACTTTTTCTTTGGAGGGAAGTTGGTGTCGGGCCACTCCATGGATTACCGATTTGCTACCGGTTCGAAGTAACGAATCCATGTTTTATCGTGTGTGACGACGTTTGATAAAATGTTTTCACCATCAGTCTTGTAATGTGCATGAAATTCTGAAAAGACGGTCCTTCGTTGCTCTTTGTAGTCTTCTATTACTCGGCGAGACACCCAGCGTGTACATTCTTTCAAGTATCCCTACTGATGGATAACTGTGTCAGCACCACTAACAGACACCTTCTGTTGAGCACCGAGATCTTGGATTGTGAACCGGCGATCGCCTCGAATGAGAATGTCCATACATTCCAACATTTCAGGAGTAACGTCTGTGTGTTGCCGGCCATTGCGGTGACGATGGACGCCTCGCCTAACGACTCAGCGACATTCTGCAAGCGCCTACGAATGTCTGCGATTTTCTGATTTTCCCCTAAAGAAACTCAATGACAGCGCTCTGCTTCGAACGCACCTCCGTTACAGACGCCTTTTAGCGCTGCCACACATTGGAACATCATGAAACTGTAGGGGCTCAAGAGGGAATATTCCAGTAGGTTTCACAACAAATTACTCATTCTTTCAACCGAAATTTGCCGAGAAAAATAATGTGTGGCCTCATCAATAGAAACTGTTGTTTAGCTCACACGTCAAAAAACTATGAAAAAGTAACAATAAAATGCAGAATAGGAAAAAAGTAAAGGAATGCTAGCAGCTTAGGAGATGACATTGCCCATTGACGATTCTAAGGAATAGTTGTAAGAACCACACTGATCAACTAGAACGTTACGACCACCTACCTAATAGCCGGTACTTCCATCTTCGGCACAGATAAGAGCGGCGTCGCGTCGTGGCATGGAAGCAATTAGGCCTTCGTGGGTCGCTGGAGGGAGTTGGCACCAAATCTGCACATGCATGTCACCTAATTCCCATACATTCCATGGAGGGGGGTGATGAAAAATCAAATGGCTCCAAGCACTATGGGACTTAACATCGGAAGTCATCAGTCCAATAGACTTAGAACTACGTAAACCTAACTAACCTAAGGACATCACACACATACATGCCCGAAGCAGGATTCGAACCTGCGACCGTAGCAGCCGCGTGGTTCCGGACTGAAACGCCTATAACCGCTCGGTCACACCGGCCGGCACGAGTGCGATGACCTCTGACGCCACGATCAAACACGTCCCAGATGTTTTCGATAGGGTTCAGATCTGGAAAGGCAAGGGGTCAGGACATCAATTGGAACTCGCCACTGTGTTCCTCGAATACACCATCACACTCATGGCCTTGTGACATGGCGCATTGTCTTGATATCATCCTGCCATCAGGAAACATGATGGTCATGAAGGGGTGTACGTGGTCTGCAACCACTGTACGATACCTCTTGGTGCCTTGCACGGGCTCCAGTGGATCCATGCATTCCCACGTTAATGTTCCCCTGAGCATAATGGAGCCGCCGTTAGCTTGTCTCTGGCCCGCAGTACATGTGTCAAGAAGATGTTCCCCAGGAAGACGACGGATTCGTCCCCTCCCATCGGCATGATGAAGAAAGGTTTCGGGATTCATCAGACCATGCAACGCTCTGACACTGTGCCTACGTCCAGTGCCGATGGTCACGTGCCCATTTCAGTCGTAGTTCCGATGTCGTTGTGTTGCCGACCGTTGTGGCCGAGCGGTTCTAGGCGCTTTGGTCCGGAACCGCACCGCTGCTACAGTAGCAGGTTCGAATACTGCCTCGGGCATGGATGTGTGTGATGTCCTTAGGTTAGTTAGGTTTACGTAGTTCTAAGTCTAGGGTACTGATGACTTCAGATGTTAAGTCCCCAAGTGCTTAGAGCCATTTGAACCATTTTTTGTCGTTCTGTTAAGTTGGTACATTGCGGAGGCCTATCGTTAGGAATTTTCAGTGCATTGCGTTTTCGCACGCACTTGTACTCTTCCTGAAATTGGTACACATGCCTAATTTCGTGTAGAGTCCCCACGAGCATGAAGAGGTGCCGGAACATGACGTGACATGGACTCGACTAATGCCTGAAAGTAGTGCTGGAGGGAATTCACACCATGAATCCTGCAGGACTGCCCATAAATCCCTACGAGTACAAGGGGGTTGAGATCTCTTCTGACCACCAAGTTGCAAGGCATCCCACATATGCTCAATACTATTCATGTCTGGGGAGTTTCGTGGCTAGCGGAAGTCTTTGAACTCAGAAGAGTGTTCCTGGATCCACTGTGTAGCATTTCTTGACGTATGAGGTGTGTCGCATTGTCCTGCTCGAATTGCCCAAGTCCGCCGGAGTACACAATGGACATGAATGGATGCAGGTGATCAGACAGGATGATTATGTATATGTCACTTATCAGAGTCGTATCTAGACGTATTAAGAGTCCAACATCACTCCAGCTGCACACGTCCCACACAATTACAAAGCCTCCACCAGCTTGAACAGCTGCCATGCAGAGCCTATGGATTCATCAGGTTGTCTCTATAATCGTACACGATACAATTTGAAACGAGATTCGTCCGAGGAGGGAACATGTTTTCAGTCAACAGTTCAATGTCGGTGTTGACGGGCCAAGGTGAGACGTAAAACTTCGTGTCCTGCAGTCGTAAAGGGTACATGAGTGGGTCTTCGGCTCTGAAAGCCCATATCGATGATGTGTCGTTGAATGATTCACACGCTGACAATTGTTATTGGCCAAGCATTTAAATCCGCAGCAGCTTTTGGAAGTGTAGCACTTCTGTCATGTTGAACGATTCTCTTCAGTCGTCGTCGGTATTGTTCTTGCAGGATCTTTTTCCGGCCGCAGCGATGTCAGAGATTTGACGTTTTAGCGGGTTGCTGATATTCACGGTACACTCGTAAAATGGTCGTGCAGGAAAATCCCCACTTCATCCCTACCTTGGAGACGCTGTGTCCCATAGCTTGTGCGTCGACTATAACACCACACTCAAACTCACTTCAATTTTGAGAACCTGACATTGTAGCAACAGTAACCGATCTAACAACTTTGCCAAACACTTGTCTTACATAGGCATTGCTGACCGCAGCGTTAACATATCTCTGTAATTGAATGCGCATGCCTATACCAGTCTCTGGCGCTTTAGTGTATAAGTGATTAACATTCATGACCACAGGTTAATGTAAGCGAGAGATAAGCGCCTGAAAATGTGAAATGCTGGTACATTAATAACCGGTGTACCACGACACATTGTTGAATACAAGCAAGCAAATGTGCATGCATCGTGTTGTACAGGTGCCAGATGTGGGATGGAGTTCCATGCCTGTTCCAGTTGGTCAGTCAATATAGGGACGGTTAATGTTGATTGTGGATGACAATGGAGTTGTAATCCTATGATGTTCCATATGTGCTCAATTCGAGAAAGATCTGGTGGCTGAGCAGGCCAAGGCAATATGTCGACCCCCCCTGTAGAACACGTTGGGTTGCAACAGCAGTATGTGAGCGAGAGTTATTCTGTTGGAAAACAGCCTCTGGAGCGTTGTTCATGAATGTCAGCACGACAGGTCGAATCACCAGACTGATGTAAAATTTTGCACTCCGGGTGCGTGGGATAACAACGAGAGTGCTCCTGCTGTCGCACCAACTTGCACACCAGACCATAACTCCATGTGCAGGTCCAGTGTGTCTATCAGGCAGAAAGGTTAGTTGCAGGCCCTAAGCTGGCCTTCTTCTAATCAAAGCATTGCTATCACTGGCACCGATTCCGAATCAGTTTTCATCAGAAAACACAACAGACCCGCACCTTGCCTCCAATGAGCTCTCGCTTGACTCCACTGAAGTCGCAAATGGCGGTGGTTTGGAGTCGCTGGGGCGCACGCTACAAGGCGTCTCGCTCGCAGTTGCCCTTGAAGTTACCGATTAGTAACAGTTCGTTGTGTATCTGTGGTGCCAAATGCTGTTCAGATTGCTGCTGTAGATTGAGTACGATGCTCCAGAGCCATACGCTGAACACAATGGTCTTCTCTGTCGGCAGTGCCACGTGACCGTGCAGAGGACAGTCTTCTTGCGACCATACATCCTAGTGACCACCAGCTGTCATGTACAGTGGCTACATTCCTGTCAAGTCTTTCTGCAACAACTCAGAAAGGACATACAGTTTCTCATAGCCTCATTACACTATCTCATTCAAACTCACTGAGATGTCGGTAGGTACGTCTTCGTCGCCTTATAAGCGTTCTCGACAAATATTAACTCGCCGTGTCCAATCTCTAAGGTAACTAACACTTACGACCGTTACAGCGTGTATTTAAAGTAAAACTTGTATGCAAATTGAGGGTGGGGTGGCGGCATAAAAGAAAGGAGAGGGAAGGTATCATGATGTCTGCTGCATCAGGACTTAATGTGGAGTCATCGGCGACGAGTGAAAATGTATGCCGGACTGGGGTTCGAACATGGGATCTGCTGCTTGCGAGGCAGTTGGGTTAACCACTGTGCCATCCAGACACAGTGTGTATTGCAGCTATGCAGACTATCTTAGTGAGTCCTCAGCCAACCCACATTCCCATCTAGTGCCACCTATTAGCAGTCCTACTCCACGCCTCCATTGCTCGCTACTTTGAGATTCCCACAGTGAAGGTGATGGATTCATAGCCCATCGAAGTGAATCAATTATATAAATGTGTTGTGTCTTTTTATTGGAGGTGTCCGAAAGGATACCACGCGGGATCTGCAGTTGTGATACTTATTCTATAAGCTGAGGTTGGAAGGGGGGAGAAGAATGGAAGGGCGTAGAGAGTCTGAAAACTGTGGCGAGATGGTTCTTTTCGGAAACTATCACATAAGTTGGATGTGCTGCGTCAGCTGTGCAACGATGCTTGTATCAGTGGTCATGTGAACATTCTCACTCCTGTAGACGAGATTCTGCATGTAGACGCAACAAAGACTCCTGCCAGAAGCGTCCGTATTATAAGACCAGCAGTGGCGGATAGTGCTATTACCACAGCAAAGATAAGAGGGATTGTGAGTCCAATAGAGTCACCACAAACTGTTAAAAACCGGTTAATAGCAATGGGACTGCAGGCACGCACACCTATCGTCTGTCGTTCACTCTTGCCACAGCATCGATGTGCACTGCTCCACTGGTGCCGTCTGAGGATCGCTTGGAAGATTGAATAGTGCGCGGTTGTATTCAACGATGAAAGAAGATTCTGCCTACAAAAGTGGTGGCCCTTTCAAGCGCTGTCTCGTAGAGTGCATTCGTTGAAGACACAATGGCCCTACCCCAGACCTTACGGTTTGGAGTGCGATAAGCTACAACTCTCGTTCACCTTTTGTGTTTCTGGAGTGGACGCTAACCAGCACTCGGTCAGCAAAAATTGTTGTTATATCCTTTCTTTTGCCGTTCTTGCAACAGAAGGTGACATGTTTTTCCAACAGGATAATACTCTTGCACACTAACCGTGAAACTCAACATGCTGTGCAATAGGTGCAGCAGCTTCCCTGGTCAACACGATCTCCAGAGTTGTCTCCAAACGAGCACGTGAGGAATACAGTGGGACTCGTTAACCAACAATGCTTACAAAACTACGTGAACAGATAGAGAAGGCGTGGCGTAACGTATCCTTGGACAGTATTCGCTATCTTACAATAGATTGCATGCCAGGGTCAGAGGTTGCACTGCTGTTCGTGAAGCCTACACCACTTACTAATATGGATGTTTCAGCATAGGTCGGTCACTCATACCTGAACCGCTTATGCTGCTGATCTGTAAATGTAATCATTTCATGTACTCCATATTTACTGTTGCAACAATAAATCCTGAGTGAATTAGAAACCTCTAAAGTGGTGTACTAATTTTTTCCGGAATTGTATTTTTTTTGTCGTAATGTGAGGATGTGCGAAAATCCCTGGGCATCTACGAGCTGATACAAGCCGTAAATTGGTCCCTCTGTTGCTGGAATCACAGTAGGACAATATTAACATCAAATTCTGACATGATTGCAAAGGATTTCAAACCCTTTGAAGAATGGAAACGTCGGTGGGAAGCAGTGACAGATGTGCCCCTACATAACATCTTTTCTAGTGCTAAACTTCCAAGTGGATTTGACCTACCACGCAAGACCTGGACTACCCTCAACAGAATCCGTATCGTCCATGGCCGATGCCGGGATGCTCTCTTTAAGCGAAAGAAGCTGCCTAATCCAGCCTGTGACTACGGGGCTGCATACCACTGTTCACCACATTGTCAGTGAATGCAGGATTCGAGCCTATCACGGTGCCGAAGAGGACTTCATGCTAGCAACTCCAGATGCAATGCACTGGATTGAAGGACCGGATATTCAGTTGTAACGCCAAAATTAAGTTTCTTGTGGGTAAATATGTACATATGTGTAAGTAGGCTGTTTAGGTTTTCTTATTGGTAACGCCACGTAGCGCTCTGTATGAAAATCACTGGCTGTGCTGTGTGCAGTCCGTAGCTAGTTTGCATTGATGTCTGCCATTGTAGTGTTGGACAGCTGGATGTTAACAGCGCATAGCGTTCGGCAGTTGGAGGTGAGCCGCCAGCAGTGGTGGATGTGGGGAGAGAGATCGCGGAGTTTTGAAATTTGTAAGACTGGATGTCATGAACTGCTATATATTTTATGACTATTAAGGTAAATACATCATTTGTTCTCTATCAAAATTCTTCATTTGCTAACTATGCCTATCAGTAGTTAGTGCCTTCAGTAGTTAGAATCTTTTATGTAGCTGGCAGTAGTGGCGCTCGCTATATTGCAGTATTTCGAGTAACGAAGATTTTTGTGAGGTAAGTGATTTGTGAAAGGTATAGTTCAGTGTTAGTCAGGGCCATTCTTTTGTAGGGATTATTGAAAGTCAGATTACGTTGCGCTAAAAACATTGTGTGTCAGTTTAAGCCCAGTCACGTATATAAATTTTCTAAGGGGACGTTTCATATGTATATGTAATTTTATTATATGATATGTCTGTATTAGCCATACGCTAAATAAAAATATAAACATCAAATCCTGCGTCCAAAGAAAAATTTTCCAATTATTAACTCGAAATTGCACATTACCATGCCGTGACAGAAGTAAATCTCGCACTGTACGTAAGAACACCAAAATATAAGTCGCAAGCCGGTTCTTTCTATTTATCTCCATAGATATTATACGAGTTCAAGCGTTTGCCTTAACTGTGCAACAGCGTATCAGTGCACGCAGAGCAGCAATCCTCCGTCACGTCAGAAGGACGGTGCTGAAACTTAGTGCCGATTATTAACTGTTTACCGCTACAAATGCTTCTTCTGCAGCCTGAAGGGGAACTAAGTGAGCACCAGCTAGGGCAGCGCACACTGAAGCCATGTTCCGCCTCCACGTTTGCCGTTGACTCTTTCTTCGCCTAGCTTTCCCAACAGCCGGTGCTTCAGATGTCCATGTTTTGCGATTGATTGTTAGCTTTTTCTCTCTTCAACTGAACTGTTCAGACCTCTCCTAGAGACTTATTTCAATCAGTTTGTGCAAAAAAAAAAAAAAAAGGAAAGAGGAATAAAGAAAAAATAAATCAAGCTATTATTTTATTCATAGTAATGCCACTATTGAAAAGGATCATACCTTCTACAGTAAGAATTTCTCCCTCTATTTTTTAGTTTCCTGATTGTTTGATTCTGCCTGCCCGCCACGAATTCCTCTCCTGTGCCAACCTTTTCATTTCAGAGAAGCATTTGCAACCCACATCGTCAATTACTTGCCGGATTCATCCCAACCTCTTCAGTTTTTACACTCTACAGTTCCCTCTAGTACCATGGAATTTACTCCACGATGTTTCAACGGATCTCCTATCATCCTGTCCCTTCTTATGGTCGTTGTTTTCCATATATTCGTTCCACCGCCGACTCTGTGGAGAACCTCATCATCATTACCTTATCAGTCAACCAAATTTTCAACTTTCTTCTGTAGCGTCACATCTCAAATGCTCCGATTCTCTTCTGTTCTGGTGTACCCACAGTCCATGTCTCGCTGCCGTACATTGCTAATCTCTCATCTAGGTATTAGCAGGCTTCTCTATAACAGGAATGCCCTTTCTGCCAGTGCTAGTCTGTTTTTTATGTCCTCTTTCTAGCGGAATTCCTTAAATTCATCAACTTCGAGATCAGCAATTAGGATGTTCAGCTTCTCGCTTTTTTCATTTCTTCTACTTCTCACTACTTCCGTTTTTCTTCGATTTATTCTCAGTCCAAATTCCGTACTCATTAGACCGTTCATCCCATTCAACACATTCCGTAATTCTTCACTTCCATTGAAGACAGCAGTGTCATCAGCTAGTTCTAACATTGATTTACTTTCACCTTGAATTCTAATTCCACTCTTGAACCTTTATTTCATTACTGTCATTTCTTCTTCGATGCACAGAATGTATAGCAGGGACGAAAGAATACACCCTTGTCCCAGAATCTTTTTAATGTTTGCACTTTGTTCTTAATCTTTCGCTCTTATTGTTCCCTCTTGGTTTTTGTGCATATTCTATATTACCCCTAATTTCCCTATAGCTTACTCCTATTTTCCGGAGGATGTCGAACATCTTGCACCATTTTACATTATCGAACGCTTCTTCCAAGTCGGCAGATCATATTAACCTGCCTTGATTTTTGCTCAGTCATGTTCCTACTGTCAACTACAACGTCAAAACTGCCTCTCTAGTGCTTTTACCTTTTCTAAAGACAAACTCATCGTCATCTAACAGATTCTCAATTTTCTTTTCTTTTCTTGTGCGTATTATTCTTGTCAGTAACTTGGATACACGAACTGTTAAGATAATTGTGCGATAATTCTCGCACTTGTCGGCTCTTGCAATCTTTAGAATTGTGTGAATGATGTTTTTCCGAAAGACTGATGGTATATTACCAGTGTCATACATTCTACATACTAATGTGAATAACTGTTTTGATGCCACTCCCCTCAATGAGTTTAGAAATTCCGATGGAATGTGATCTATTCCTTCTGCCTTATTTATTTTAAATCTTCCAAAGCTGTTCTAAATCCTGGTTCTAATACTGGATCCCCTATCCCTTTCCTATCGACTTCTGTTGCTTCTTCTATCTCCTCACCAGATGAGTCCTGCCTTTTGATAACGGCCTTCAATCTACACTTTCCACTTACCTGCTCTCTCTCTCTCCTCTGCATTTAACAGTGAAATACCCATTGCACTCTTGATGTTACCGCCCTTGCTCTTAATTTCACGGAAGCTTCTTTGACTTTCTTATACGCTGAGTCAGTCCTTCCGATAAGCATTTCTTTTTCAATCTCTTCGCATTTTTCATGTACCGGTTCGCCTTAGCTTCCTTACACTTCCTATTTATTTCATTCCTAAGTGATTCGTATTCCTGAATCCTGAGTTTCCCTGAACGTTTTTGCACTTCCTTTTTCATCGATCAACTGAACTATTTCTTCTGTCATCCTTGTTTCCTTCGCAGTGATCTTGCTTGTACCTATGTTCTTGTATCAAACTTCTGTGACTACCCTTTTTAGGGACGTCCATTCC